>NC_088364.1:55017329-55019829 GCF_034508935.2 Berghia stephanieae | reverse complement strand
CTCAACACTATCTCAACTAAATAACCCACCTATAAAAAGCAAACTGTTACAGAAGCAGAAACCAGATGTAAATCCACAACCGGCGGCAGCAGAGAAGCGGACCAGAATACTGGCTTCATGATGGTAGGAGGTCAAAGCTGAAAGGATGCCTCCAACCAGATTGCAGATCTGTTGTCACCAAACCGCAAGCTCAATGTCTCGTGCTGGAATGTTAGGACCACCTTATATCAAACAGGAAAACTGGCACAAGTCCAACGCGAGATGTTGAACTACAAGATCGATTTGCTAGGCATATCCGAGTCAAGATGGACAGGAGCTGGGAAGCGCCAACTCTCTAATGGCGACCTGATCGTTTGGTCAGGGTGAAAGTATGACCAACATAGAGAAGGTGTTGCCCTCTTGATAGCCAGGCAAAACAACAAATCACTATTAGAATGGGAACCAATAAGTGAAAGAATTTTATACACTAGACACAGCTCAAAATACACCAAGCTCTTAATCCTCACATGTTACGCACCTACAGAGGATGCAGACGAAGAAAACAAGAATTATACGATTTTTTAAGATTGGCTGTTGAAAATATTCCAAGACATGATATGCTCACGATCATCGGAGACCTAAACGCAAGAGTTGGCAATACAGTGGAAGAACAAACAAATCACTCAATTGGAAAGGAAGGTATAGGGGTGATGAACAGCAATGGAAGCAGACGAACAGAGTTTTGCGAAGAACACAACCTCATTTATTGGTGGAACCTTCTTCCCACACAAAAACATACATAAATTGACCTTTTAAAGCGAACTCGCAAGAAATGTCCAAAATTCTCAGTAAATTGTTCATCAACATTTGGGAAAAGGAAGAAATACCAGAAGATTGGCAGAAAGGCATCATCCATAAAATAGCCAAGAAAGGAGACCTGGGAAATTGTGCTAACTGGCGTGGAATCACACTCCTGTCCGTAACGAGCAACATTTTTAATAGAATCCTTCTGAAAAGTTTCTCACTTTCAGAAAAGGGAAGTCATGTAGTGACCACATATTTACTCTGAGACAAATCTTGGAGCAAAGCATTGAATGGAACAGCCCCCTCTACCATTTTTGTCAATTTTGACAGCTTACACAGATTCTTTGTGGAAAATACTCCGCCATTATGGTATACCGATGAAGATGGTCAACTTAATAAAAGTAATGTACAGCAACTACCAATACCAAGTGATCTTTGGAAACAATTTATAAGACAGCTTTAATGTAACAACTGGTGTAAAACAAGGCTGCATACTCTCTCCGCTTCTGTTTATCCTGGCTCTAGACTGGCTCATGAAAAATACAATTGATGGTAAGAAGAGAGGCATTCGCTGGACACTGACATCCTTTCTGGAAGATATAGACTACGCGAAGAAATAGACTACGCAGATGATATTGCGTTAGTTTCCAGTACTCACAGAGATGCCTTAGAGAAACTAAACATACTACACAAGAACGCCTCGAAAATTGGACTGAAAATAAATTTCGATAAGACTGTGTACTTTAGGGTGAATCCAAAACATGACAATGAAATTAGGATAGATGAACATATAATTGAAGAGGTAACATTCTCCTACCTTGGATCCAAAATAACAGACGACGGAAATGCAGAACACGATATCAAGCACAGAATTCAAAAGGCAAACCAGGCTTTCGGCATGCTGAAAAACTTTTGGAAGTCAAAGCAAATTATGAGAAAGACAAAGCTGAAACTGAAAATATACAAAAGCAATGTTTTAAGTGCACTGCTTTATGGAAGTGAAAGCTGGAAAATGACATCCTCCTTAACACAGAAACTAGAAACCTTTAGGAACAAGTGTCTAAAAAGAATTTTAAAGTTATTTTGGCTTACAAAAATTAAAACAGTGGATTTATTAAAGAAAGCTGACTGCACTTGTATTAAAAGTCAAATAAAAAGAAGATGGCATTGGCTGGGTCATGTGGCCAGAATGGAAAAAGGGTCACTTCCCAATACAGCCCTGTACTAGACAGCAGATGGGAAGAGAAAGCAGGGAAGACGCAAAGAAACCTGGCGAAGGACCATGGAGAAAGAATTAAAGGAAGCAGGCCTGTCCTGGAATACAGCCACTGCAAAAGCAGCCGATCGAAAAAAATGGAGATGTCTGGTGGATGCCCTATGTGCCTCAAGGCCCGAAGAGGATTAAGTAAGTAAGTAAGTAAACAGGTGTTATATTGCTAATTTTTTACTAAAGTTTTTGACAAAGTTCACCATAAACCTTCCATGCAAAGGGTCAATAGTCAACCCTTATGGTTTTTCTCATTCTTTTCAATTTGTAAATAGAAAATTATGACCGAGAAAAAAAATGCGAATTTGTGCTAGTCCTGTCAGGAGTTCCACAAGGGACTGTCAATAACTTTCGTAAAATCATAAAGCAATATCATTTAAAGATCCTCCAAAATGGTTTTAACAAACTGCTAAAATTGGGAATCGAATGGAAGACGATATCCACCCACAA
>NC_088364.1:54897329-55012329 GCF_034508935.2 Berghia stephanieae | reverse complement strand
AAAAGTTACTGCAAAATAGTGTATGCAAATCATACTCATTAGTGCAAAATGTCTTGTGGCAGAGAATTTTCGTTTTGTAACTCATCTTAGCAACAAAGTGAAGAAGTATGATACTGTTATTATAACTGAATGAACGTTTAGAAAGATAATCCAAAAGAGGGGGGAAATTAACATTATCTCAAACTGAGGGATAAAATATGACCCATGGCACAAAGAAAGCCATTCTTTATAAATATTTTAACTTGGTCTAATAAAAAAAATCCTAAACGGTTATATTCATACTTAAAAAACAAAACCGCAAAACAAACAAACAAAAAAACTCAATTTTTGATAATGGATAAAGCAGACAAAACTTAACCATCATTTATTAAGATTAGTGTGTGGTCGTATAAATCTTTGTTTTTATTAATGGTGTTCTTATAATTCTATATTTACAAAAGAATGAAAAAAATCTTCTCAATAGAATGATTTTCCAACTATTGAATAAAAGAAGCTTTACAAGATGAATGCTGTGATGTTGATGAGGTGTAACATTATAACAAAAAATTGTGAAATGTAACGCAGTCGATGAATCATATGTCATATGAGTACATTGAGTAACTCAGCAATATTGGCCATCAATGTAAAGAATCTTTAAGCACAGATGAGAATTTATACATTTTTAGAGGATTGCTGTGGCAGCACTTTGGCATCTCATATGTGGTGTGGCCTGATCAGGGTCACATCAGCCTAGCTAATGAGTCACTGCTCTAAAAGCGATCCGAAGTAGTGCTCAAGGAAAAAAATCCCTCCACTGGAATGAACAAAAATATAAAAATGGATTTCAATGGCTTCCTATTTCACATCTTCATGGGAATCATGAAATGATGTTTACACATTATTCAGACTGAGGACATCATGTTTAGATGTTCTTCATGCCACTTTCCTCCCAAATAGAATGAAGATTAAATTAAAAGACTACCCTTCAACAATAACCTCATCACCACAACTTAAATTGCAACACCATCTCAGAATCACCATCATCACCTTTATTCATGTCATTGTCTACTTCACTTTAGGCACCACGATTACAGCAAAGTTACTTCTACTTACACCAGTGCTACAATAATATGATCACTTCTAACACAACTCCATTATCATCATTATCATAGTGATAAGCATGAGCTTTGCTACGATGATGAGGATGATAATGATGATAATAGTTTTAAGAGTTAACTTTGTTTTAATGTATACTTTTAAAAATTTTTACACCTACAAACACACACACAGACACACACACACACACACACACACACACACACACACATCATCATCATCATCATCATCAACATAAGTGTAACTATCACCACTATCACCATGACAATATCCTTACTACCATCATCACAACACCAATTCTAAAATATAAGAAGAAAAAAAAAAACATTTCCACCACATAATCAACACCAGTGTCATCAATACTAGTCAAAATACTAGCCAAAAGTCTCGGCCCAAAAAAATATTTTAAAAATTCACAAGAACTAATTTTTTTCGTCACTCACTTCACTAGACTTAAAACTAGAAATTCTTTTACCAGGCTAGTAAGGTACTAACTTTAATAACTCGACACGTTTTACAATTATTTACAATGTAGGAAATATGTCTGCATCTCAAAAAGTTACCTTCTATAATACTTAGCACAATCTTTTACTTTACAGAGCTTGGTCCTGGTGGCCCATCATTCGAAATTTCAAACAGAATTGAGATGGTGAGATTCCAGATCATTTATTTCTCTTTATTGATGATGATGATGATGATGATGATGATGATGATGATGATGATGATGATGAGGATGATGATGATGATTGTAATTTTAAGTTAACTTTGTTTTAATGAATACTTTTGTCTGGTTTTACGCGCACACACACACACACACACACACACACACACACACACATGACAAACACAAATGACATGTTGAGATTTGCCTTGCTATATAATGCATTGATTGAAGTATTCATTTTGTTTTCTCTCATGTACATTAGGGAGTGATGGCGTCATTGTATTACAACAAAGGTGCGTATCAGAGATAAATATTTGTCGTTTTCTTTGCTGCATTTATTTTTAGTCTAGTTATTTTTATTTATTTTTTGTTTGATTGTTTGTTTTTTGTTGGTTTTTATTGTTTTTATCTTCAAATATCTGTTTTGTTGTTTTGTTTTATTTTAATTCATGACCTACACAACCAAAGCATGACAAGTATTTCAAGATTGTATATTTCAAGTTTTTAGGTTGCATTTTTTAATGCTAGAACTACTTCAGTTTTGATACTCATCTCGATCACTCAACAGTTCATTGTGCTTTGGGTAACTGCCTCAGTAAGAAACATCAGAATGTTTACTTTCAATTCAATTCAATTCAAAATTTACTTATTGTCAGCATATGTTAACAATTTCATGTAAGACCATATTTAAAAATAGATTAGATAAATATCCAAAATGTTAACTTTTCACCGACATTTAAATAAAAAAAGAAAACAATTCAAAAATTGAAATCATCATATACATTCATATCAAAAGTTCAAAGATAAAATTATTTTACTAACAAAGATATGAAATAGAATATGTGACCCTTCGCCTCGAAACAGTATTAAGTCAGGATTTACCATTTTGGGTTTTTCTACCCAATCAAAGCTTATTTTGTGTCTAAAATTTGATACAAAATTTATAAAATTCTGATCATTTATTGCCGAGATATGACTGATTAAAGTAGGGAGAGTGTAAACAAGTTTGAGGAAATCAACTTTAAAGTTGAGGCACTTTTTTCACGCAGTCGAATCAATGGTCAAAGGTTACTCCTTGGATACGGGCATTGAAAATTTAACAAGAGAAATAAAATTTGGCATGAGCTTAGGAGATATATTTAATAATATGCATACAAATCTTTGAAATAAACCAATTGTTACTTTTGTAGTTATTTATTATTATATAAGATGCCCTTAAATAATAAAAACATCAATAATGCCTGCAACTTTATGAAATTGTTCACTTGTTAACAGGTTTTTGACATTTAATTAAATAATTATGAAATAAGAATTATTAATATGACATTTTTGTATTATTTAATAGATAGAGGAAATACGATTTCAAAATGTCAAAGTTTAAGCGCAGCTAATATTTTCAGTACAGTTTGAAACAACGTGAAGCCGGGTGGACAGAGAGAGAAATATCAAGAAAGAGGATGAGAGAGAAGGAAAAGAAACTCACAAAACACACACACACACACACACACACACACAACACACACACACAAATTATATATATAATATAAGAGAGGAGAGAGAGAGAGAGAGAGAGAGCATGAGAGATAGAATGCGGGGGGGGGGGGGGGGCAGGCAACAGTCTTAGCAAGCTGGTTTAGCAGTCATACCCTTTCTTAAATTTACTCAAAAAGTAACAGAATATATCTTCAAAATAATAAGAAATGATGTGGTAATGCTTTCTCTATTACAACCTTTATTATAGCAACATTCCCTCAATAGTGATATGGCGGCCAGGTCCTGATATTTTACCTATATATTGTTAGTAATAAAAAACTCTCTATAGCGACTTACATTTTCACAAAAACGCTGAATAGCGACATTGAAATTCCTGGTTCAGTGAAACTGTGAGTTCTTCTACCAATGAAATTTTCCTTATAGCCAATGAAAAAGCTTGATTTTCGTCCAATGATATCCTATACTTGTACGACACGTAGCCAATGAGAATGCTTGCTATTCAATCAACGAATGCCCTTGATTGGCCATACAATGGACTGATGGGTTGTATAAAGCATTACCAATTGATCTTCTCAATCATTCACTAAAACCAATCTAAAGCCGATCTGCTACCACAACTCGGGAGAAATCATATCACACCCAAACTCCTCAACCTGCAACCCCCAAAGCAACTTAAACTAATACTCAAAGTATAACCCCAATAACAAATGCTGCCTAGGAATAGACCACGTGCACAATAGATCAAGCAGTGCTTGATGCTCGGCTAGAGAGCGGGAAAGTGGGTGGCCACCCTTGTACTCCATAGGGAGCAAGGGAATTAGATAACTAACACTAATCATTCTCTACATTAATACCCCCCATTCCCGCCAGCCTCAGTAAACTTACTCATTTTCTTAGCAACCTCAATATAAAATTCTCAATCCAAACCTTCCTTCCACTTTACTTAGGTACTTTTATTGTACCCCGATAACAGTACCCATGCAGTCTTAAATCTTAAAACTTCCCTTCTATTACCACTCCCCCTCTCCCCCCCTCCCTCAGATTTGACCACCTAAAAAAAAAATTAACAAAAAGATATGCATGTAATATGTGTGTATATGTATACATACGTATGTATGAACAACAATAAAAACAATTTTTAGAAAATAATAATAATAACAAGAATAAAAGAATGTTCTAGTCCTGACGATGTCATAACAGATCGTAACTGTGTATACTATGGGAAGAATGCTTATCGGGCAGTAGGTTTGTTTTTTTATTGGGGGGGGGGGGGGGTATTGTTGATTTGTTGTTCTTTTTTTACAGAAAAAATGGGTCTGACCTTTTTTTTTTCTTTTTGGTAAAGAGGCAGCACTTAGGCCTTTTCAGTTTATCAAGAAATTTTCGATAGCAATTAATATAATTAGGTTTGAAATTTGTATATTTAGGGCTTGGGCAGCACTTATCTTCGATGAGTTTGGCAGGGCTGGTGTCAACCCCTGTGGCTTTTGTGGGATTTTTATAAAAAATGATTTTATCAATTAATTCTGGATGGTTAGTATGAAGTCAATCGAGGATATGTTTGTGCGCTTTTATGATTTTAATGCATTGTATTTATTTTATTTATTGAATTGTTGATCAGTATATTTATCTATTTATTTATTTATTTATTTATTTATTTATTTATTTATTTATGTATGGTCAATACACTTTTGTCTTCATTCCTCTCCTTTCAGTTGGGTTAGCATGTTTCAACCTGTGTATGATTATCTATTTATACGGAGACTTGGCTATTTATGCTGCTGCTGTGCCAAAATCCATGAGAGATGTTGTTTGGTGAGTGAATGCATTCTCTTTTCTGTTTGGTTTAGTTTATTTTTAGAGATTTAACAGGGTTCATAACACTTCATCTGTTATGAAATCTTAACGTCTGTTTTAAGCATTGTAATATTTGTGTACTTAGTGGATTATATTAGGTTCTTACCTATAATAAATTTCAGCATCGTCCTATGTGTTAACTTTTCATCAAGGGGTACTTTTGTCTTTATATGTATTATTTATTATTATTATTATTATTATTATTATTATTATTATTATTATTATTATTATTATTATTATTATTATTATTACTATTATTATTATTATTGTTATTATTATCATTATTAATATTATATATTATTTAAATATTCTTTTAAGTATGTGCATTTTGTCTTTAAGAGAATCATTTGTCGACACTTAACTTTATCATCTCTCTTTTTTTCAGTACTTACATGAAGAACGATTCTCACCTGCACAATAGTACTCTTCATGATGACGACCCCTGCTGGCCTGGTGTTGATTCTGTTAATCGTATGAATGCCTATAGGATTTTTGTAGTGAGTATTCATTTAAACAATGATATTTTTGTATCTGATAAAAAGTATTCAAATAGATTTATATTATAATGTGGCAAGTCTGTCACAACTAGTCATATCATATGATATCCTCTGATTTTTATTTTTTAAAGAAGAAAGGCAAATTAATTTTTTATTATGATCATGTCAATGTGTATACCAATTACTTTTTATTAGTGTCTCTGTGTTTTATGATTTTAATGACTATTAATATCATTAAAAGTGCCACAAATACAAAAATAAAAAATAATAATAATAATTTTTTTTTTAAAAGGAAAAAGGAAAAAATGTATTGTCGATTATTCAATAAATATTGGACCAAAAATTGAATATAATAAATAGCTTCCAACTAGAACAAAATACCTTACACGGAACGTTTCGGATTCTAAACCCTGCACAGTGACTCAATGATCTTGAATTCAAACTGTTGATCTTCAATGATGGACGAAAGTAGCGCAAACTATAGACAATTAGGAAGATAGAGGGGACCATAAAGGCAGTGTATGATAGATTTATATTAATTTAGTCCATGAGGCCATGAGAACTCAAACATCCAATCGTTTATATGAGGTGGCCTCTTGTTTGTAACTTGATTATAGTGTATGTGTTGCAGAATTTTAATTTGAAGGCCGGGATGATGTAGGAGTTTGAAATGTCAGTCTACAGTCGTATCTGATTCATTAACAATTATCTGATTCATGTCCCGTACATGCTGTGCATCTGTTGACATACACAAAGTAAGGGTCTTTACAAGTGAAGGGCCTTTTGATGGTCCTATCTTTATCAGGAAAAGCAAGGGTCTGTCATGTTAAAGATGATTACATGTCCTGCATTTAAGCCTGGTTCAAGACAGTCTTAGTATTTTAAGTATATTTAGGTGTAAAGTATTTTGATTTTTTAAAGCTATAATATTCACTTTTTATTTAATACTTTGACAGTTCACAGCTTTCAGTAGCTTAGATAGATAGGTAAATATGTGGATAATTAAAAGGGTAACAAAAAGAGGACAATTGGATATGGCAGCGGTGGACAGATGGATGGGACGATTGAAAGGATGAATGATATGGATGGATGGATTGATAAAAGAGAATTGAAAAATAAATTTTGAATTATGAAACTTTTTACTATGGGGAAACCTCACTTTTTATAAATATATTTCGAAATAATTGTTAACATCATTCTTTTTTTTTTACTTCTTCTTCTTGGACTATGTTTTTTATATGATCATTAGCAGTCTGAAATTGTATATCTGGCCTTTGCAATTATGTTGGATACAAAAACAAAAAATCACAGTAAAGTTTCTGTTCATCACAGTGACTTTAGAGAAGCAAGCGATTAATTCATTATGATTGAAAAAACAAAGTCTGTGTAAAAAATATAGCTCTGGTGTTATTTAAATACAGCATATCAATGCTTAACAAAAAGCAATGACTTATTTTACAATGAACAAAATGTGTTTTTCATTTTTCTTTCACAGGCTGTGTTTGCTCTTCTTATTGGACCATTTGCTTTTTTTAATGTTCAGAAGACCAAGTATTTACAGTTAATGACTTCATTAGCAAGGTGGATTTGTAAGTATAATATAAAACAAACTGAAGAAAAATAATGGTCTGAAGTCTTTTAAATCATTTTGTACTGTCGAGAATAGTACCCAAATTTAAAATATAGAAATGAATTACGTGTGTACAAGTACGTCAATAATATCAGATTAAATACGGGCAACTGAAATGGAAATTTTAAGGAGAAAAAAAAAAAGAAATCCATTGCTTAAACTACATCGGTTGGACCTGAATGTCGCTGTGTTCGATAAATTGATGAAAATGAAATAAAGAAAAGGTGAAGGTAAAATACAAGGTTGTTATGAGCCGGATATCATTACAACTTACAATTGATGTCATTAGTAAGTGGATTGCATTGTATAGAGTAAATAAGGAAGCCAAGGTAGGAAAAATGAGTGGAGAACTTTAGAACCAATAGCCTGATTTGTTTGTGTGGTGGGATGGAATTGGATATTAAGAAAAAAAATTATTGAAAGATATCATCTGTAAATGTTTTCTGTCATTTTTCTGTACTGTTATACATTGGACAGGACAAGAGAAACGAAGGATGGGGAGAAATAAGATGGACATTTTTATCTATTATAACTAGAGACGTTTCTAAAGATTTCTGGTGTAATTGGATGCTGAACCAAATTCCTATCTAAAATCCATGACCAATAGAGTTTGGAGGCGTTTTAAAAACAGCGTTCTATTCAGAGCCTGAATGATATTTTAATAGTATTGTGCAGGCTTAGATTGTGCACTGAAAAATGAACTTACTATCTTAATTGTGAGGAAGATAACGTGATTAAAAATAGAAGACAACTAAATAAAAAATGTCAAAAATTTGATCCTTCCTCTCTTCAATATTGAGTGTGTAATGAATGAAGATGGAAAAAAATTATATACACATTTTTAAAAGTTCTCTTGCAATGATAGTTGCATACAATAATTATTTGACGTGGTATAGAGGTACTGTCATCGATTCACAGTATGACCTAAATAGGGTTCAAAGGTTTGAGCCAGTGACTAGTTTTTATTCAGTTTCAATATCCTTTCTGATGGACATAGAATTCGAAGGTCCCCCAGGTATAAAACTGTTTTGTACTTGTCCAGTCTATTGTGTTAAATGTATGTTGTCCCATCGTCAGGAGTTAATATTTTTTTTTTTAAAAGCACTTAGTGCATGGTATCTCCTGTGGATGAGCACAATAAAAATGCAATCTTTATTTTATTAGTCAATTGAATTTCTTTCAACAACTGGTGAGCTATGTAGTTTTGGTTTGTTTGTTATCTATTTTTTTTGTCCTCTTTTTCAATCAGCATTTATTCTAATGGTTATCCTTGGAGCTATATGGTTATCAAGTGGTAAAGGAACAGGACACCCACCAGTTGCTAAATTGTCAGGGATGCCAAACCTGTTTGGTGTTTGTGTATACAGCTTCATGTGTCATCACTCTCTTCCATCCCTCATCACGCCCATCAGAAACAAGTCCAAGTTATTTACCATGCTGGCTGGAAACTACCTCTTGATTCTCGTATTCTACATGATCCTCGCCTTTACAGCAATTTTCGCAGTTTCAAAAGTGGACGATTTGTACACACTCAACTTCCGACCTCATGATGAAGAGTCTCTCACAAGCATCGTACCTTTCCAGTACTTCCTTGCACTTTTTCCTGTATTTACTTTATCCACAAATTTTCCAATTATCACAATTACGTTAAGGAATAATTTTATTGCCTTTTTTACCATGTTGTTGTCTCGTGAGCTTCCCAGAAGCTTTAGGAAGATTTTTTGTCCACTATTATCTTTATTGCCTCCTTTTGCTGTTGCATTAGCCACAAACAAAGTTGGTTTTCTCGTTGGTATAACAGGATCTTATGCTGGAGCTGGAATACAGTATGCTATTCCTGCAACCCTGGTGTACTTTGCACGCAAAGATATTTTGGCAATTGGTCGTGACTACAAACACCAATCACCTTTCCACCATACCTTCTGGGTTATTCTAACACTGACCTGGACTTTTGTTTGTATCAGTTTTGTAACAGTCAATCACATACTGGATGCAAATTGATCATTATCTTATTGAATTGCCCTCCTATATCAAATTGTTTTGTCATTTTAAATAATGGCGTTGTATTTCTACAAACATGCTGAAATATTGAAGACCAAAGATTATCCATTATCCAAAATAGACAGGCTGTTCTGTTTGAATCCAAATTAAACACAGTTACAAAGAGATATAGGAGCAGAGGCTCTCGTTTAGAGATCAGCTCTTCTAGCCTCTTCTTTCTGCCCAGACTCAAGGATAAATTTCACCTGGCTCTAAATCCGTTCCCAGTTTGACCTGATTTAATTTGCTCTACTTTTTTTTTATTATTGCTCGTAAGCTCAAATGATCAAATGTTGATCTAGTCTTTTGACTTTATTAAAAAATCTTCCATTTTGCTGGCATTGATGTTAATAGAAATGTGCAAACCGTCTATTATAGTATTATTGTTTAATAAGCTATGCGTCTCACTGTTCAGTAACAAGATTATCATATTATTTATTTGAGTGGTTCACATCCACTCACTGGTACTTGAAGTCCCCAATTTTGTATTATTGCTGTAAATTTCTCTAAATTAAAAAAAAATGCTTTCATCTGAAAATTTAATGTAGTCTAAATTGTCAATCATGTTTTAAAAAATGTTTGCAATGATAATTTATTCCTCTCGCACGCCTTACCATGCCATAATTCCATTTTATGATATAAGAGAAGCAAATTAGACATCATGGAAGCATCAGTTTTAAGATTATGTATTCAATCATCATTGTGTAAATACCTTTTAAAAGGAAAATGAAACCAGGTCAAGAAAATTTAATCAAGAAATTTATTATTACCCATCTAATAATCAATGAAAATTCAGTCACTTACGACATGCTTAAAATAATTTGAAGATTTCATTGCCAGTTCCTCTAACTCCACCCCCCGGCACTCTTTCTATCTCCCTCTCCTGTCCTCCTGTTCTCTCTCCATACATATTATTTAAACATTATTCGATTGTGAATTGGGAGCCCATAGCAATGCATTTAATCAGGGGATTACTATAAAGTGTAGTCTGCATTAAAAACTGCGTGGCATTCACAGAAATTTTGATTAAAAATATACCTTACATTGTTGTGGGGGAAAAAATATTGAAGTGAGTGAAAGATTTATAAGCATATGATTCTAATTGATTTGGTATATATTTGTCCTGTCTCAATTGTTAATTTGCTAGCAATCAAAGCTATGCCAAAGCATAAAATGTGCATTCTCAATTGTGCCCAATTATCAATCATTCATAAGTACCCGTATTAACTTCTATCAATATTTGCAGGGTGCACAAAATCAAGCATTTTTAGTTAACACATTAGATAAGGAGCTTGACACATGTAACCTGACACTCCATTTTGTTGTAATTGAGTTTTCTTGTGGCTTGCCTATGAATTGAAATGAATGTAGAATTATGAAGGTATTGGGGCTCTAACCCATGGAAATAAATGTGCATGTTTATTTTCATTTATTAATTCTATCACGCTTTAAATTTTGTTTGCATATTATTCGATTTACTGTCTGATGATTATTTTTTTTATTCAGAGGAGACCGACATATTTTACTTAAGCGCTGATATAATTGTAAAATATGAATTGCCACTTTATGTAGACTAAAGAAAATGTGTTTTAAATGAAGCTGCACCATAGAATAATGCTTACTATTGTATGGGTGTTGTGTGCCATGGGGCAATGCATAATAATTTTATTATGCTTTATTCTTTAATTGATTATTGGAAAATATTTTTATACAATTTTAAACGATGTTTTGAAAAAAAACAAAACTTAATGCTTTTGCACAATGATGCGATTTAAACAACGACAACAAATAGTGACTGTTTTCATCTAAGATTTTTAAAAAGGTTTTTAAGACTTCCGTGCATTGTATTGCACTTTGCCATTGCTTTACTTAAATTTAAATGTGAATTAGCATGTATTTGTGTGTGTGTGTGTGTGTGAGAGAGAGAGAGAGAGAGAGAGAGAGAGAGAGAGAGAGAGAGAGAGAGAGAGAGAGAGAGAGAGAGAGAGAGAGAGACAGAGAGAGAGAGAGAGTTTTAAATGCACACAGAAGTTATTGCTATTGTATATGAATGGTTTTGTCAAATGTATTTCATATAAATTAAGGGGCAGTTAGTGGGTACTACTACTACTAGTCAGGTCTTCCTAAACTTTCTATCCACCTATCTGGATGGGGTTCCTGACCTCCCATAGTGGGCAGGGGGGTACATACTGTGTCTTCTATCCCCTTATATCTGTTTTCCAACATGCTTTCTGTCTTTGTCTTGGAATGAGATTACTTGGTTTTGTCCTGGGCCTGGCTGGGAGGGAAACAGTCAAATGCATAGATATTGTTTTGGGAGATGATACTTTTTTCCCTTGTAAATCATCTCTCTGTTATGCATTATTATATTTGTTATTTTGAATGTACAATGTAAGCATTCGAGTGTATTCCTCTTTGTTGGATTTTGTGCTTTTGTCCGGATGAGACTTATAGTAGGTGATTTCAAACTAAGTACATTCGTGGTATGCTCTTGGAATCTACATCTGATCTCTCTTGGGTGCTTTAATTGTAATTCTAGAACTTTTTATTACCCTATTTTCCTCCTTTTTACTGGCGCTGATATAACTTAAATGTCTTCCAAGCGCCGGAAAACCCTTAAAAACAAACAAAAACAAACTATCCACCTATTATGTAATTTGAATCCTATGAAAAACACAAGAGAGAAATTCAAACACTGTGGCTTTGTGAACTTGTTTTAGAATAAGACCATTTGAGATGGATTTTTATTATTATTTTTCGTAATATATATATTTTTTTTTTTTGGGTGTAAATCACCTCTCCTTTATATATTTTGTCATGATAAAGTCCTTTATTATTATGAGTGTTTCCCTTTTGTTGGAGATCCTTCCTATTGTTAGTGTTGACTTTGGTTGTTTTAGATATATTGCTCTTGGTTGGGTTGATCTAAATAAGATTGCTATCTATGTTGGACTTGATTCCATTTGTCTTTCTTTTTAGTAAGGATCTCGTTTGTTTTATTAGTGAAAAGCATACAGGAAAATGTTGTTCGTATGACTGGTTTTTATCCTATTTAACGTGAATCTGAAATATGTTAACACAGAATGCAAAAATGATTTTTTTCTTCTTCTACTTCTAAGTTATTGCTCCGTGTATTGTAAATCACGAGGATGGGTTTTCATACCTGCACGTCTGAGATTTTTGGGCATTCAGAGGACTGCTGCTGTTATCTGCCACTTTTCTTATCATGAACGAGTTCCCTCTATTCTAAAATATCTACTTCACAGTTAGATGTTCTGAGTGGGGTCCTCTGGCCTCCCATGGTGGCAAATAGGTCACTTGACTTGCTGTCTTTTACCCCCCATATCTTTCCCCTTTCTTTGATCTGGATTGAGATTGCTCGGTCTATATCCTGGACCTGGTGAAGATCCTAAGTTAGGAGGGAGACAGGCAAATGTTTTGTACCTTTGTTTTTGATAGACGATATTATCCCTTGTAAATCATCTCTCTGTTTCTATTATTTTATTTTCTTATTAATGTATTTTTTAAACATTTGAGTGTTTTTTTTATAGCAGGATCCTTTGTTTGTACCTGGATTGGAATTTTAGGTAATGTCTAAATAGGCACAACAGTGGATTGACCATGGAATCTTCTGTTCTCTATTTAAACCAGCTCCCTTTGTCTTCCTTTTTCTTAAGTGCCTTCTTCATATCTACAACTTTCTTCTATCAACTTCCTTTTTACTGGCGCTGAAATGACCTAACAGTATCGCTAGCGTTGTAAAACCCCTAAAAAGAAAACAAACAGATGTTAATAAATTATTATGATTGAGTGCTAAGACAAAACTTGTTTTAATTTTTCTTCAGTGGTTGTAATCACTTGGAAATTTATGATTATGATTTGTAGACTATTACTGTTTGAAAAAAAACCAGAAGCATTGATATGGTGAAATCTGCATAAAGTCAATCATCTCAAAGTCAATAACTCTTGTTGATTCCAAATTTTGTTCTCTATCTAAGTGTGTTCCATTGATAATTGATAAAAGTCAACCAATCTTTCTGGTTTGGCAGTGTTGGCTTTATCAGTATTCCACCATAATTATGGGATGTTAATTTTGCCATTTTATATGGATGCAGTAGGTGGGATCTTTGACCTCCCATAGTGGGCAGGGGGTCACGCTGTCTTCTATCCTCTTATATCTGTTTTCCGAGTTGCTTTCTGTCTTTGTCTTTAAATGGGATTACTTGGTTGTGTCCTAGCCCTAGCCCTAGCCGGAGTCCTTGACTGTGAGGGAAACAGTCAAATGTCTAGTTATAGTTGGGAGATATTTTTTTTCTTGTAAATCACGTCTCTTATGCATTGTTATATACATTGCAGCATGAGAATCTCGACATCGCGAAAATCTCAAACACATGTAAATTCCCCGTTTTATTCCCTCTATTTTCATTGTACTGGCAACACAAAAATCTTGAACACTATTGGAGGCTAACACGGAAATCTCGAACAAAATGGACATTACCTCTAGTAATTGTTGATAAAATTCTTTTGCCTTTGTATTGAACGGAAACAAAAAATTCCCCATTGCTCTCTATGGTATTACTAATGCATGCTTAACACATTAACTAATACTATTAGTTAATGTGTTAAGCATGCATGTGTGGAGTTTGAGTATGTGTATGTGTGTGTGCGAAACTTGTTTGATCAGTGTCTGATGCACTGATGCACGAGACGCTTCATTCTAATACGTACCAGTACCAGCAAGGCAATAAGATGAGACTGTTACTGTAATTATATTAAAATCAAAGAAGTGATTATGGCTGGGGAAGATGGACTGAGTATAGAGGCGTGAGAGTGTTAAGGGAGGAGTGGTAGGGATGAGGTACTGGATTCACAGGGTAAAGACATCCCATGCTGAATATGTAATCAAATCCACAATTGGACGTGCTGGCTTTGTCTTCTTAATCTACCACACGTAAAGGGGAGCATTAATCTACCTGTTATTGAATGAAACAAAACGCACTTAAAGCTAAACCTCATTATAATGGGACCTCACCAAATCAACTGGCGTTTACCCCCCCTCCCCCCTCACATTTTTTCTTCAAATTCTTTGTAAAATAACCAACACAGAAACCTCTAAAACACGGGAATCTCAAACAAACAGGCCCGTTCCCAACTTGTTCAAGATTTCTGTGCTGCATTGTATGTTGTTTTGAATGATAATGTATGCATTTGAGTGTGTTCCTTTCAGTGGGATCCTGTGCTTGTGTCTGGATGAGACTTTTAGGTGATCTCAAACTAAGTACAATTACAATGACAGTATGTTCTTGGAATCTGCATCTGTTTCCTACTTGTACCCATTCCCCTTTGTTTGACACGGCAAAACCAGCGGAAAATCCACAGAATATTATTATCACTATTTTAATTACATTTTACGTTATGCAGATGAATGTAGTAACTTGTTCAAATTTGAAGCAAAGTGGTTAATATTAATAAACACGAAAATTATAGGGTTTTCTTTGGGTTTCATGTTTATTGGGTCAGCAGGTACTTCACCAATCTCTACCAGAGTAATATTGGCAAGTGGCCATGTCTTAAAGCAAAACAATTTGGCTTCCTATTGTAATGATAATGTTGTCGCTATAGCAGATTCAACAACGCATATATTATTACATACAAACTGACTTGCATCTACTGTAAATTTGATTGATATGCTTTTAAATAAGCGACTGCGATGTCATTTTAAAAAATCCAGAAAGAATAAAATTTCTAAATTCATGATCATTTTGTCCCCTGTCATTGTTTATTTTTCAAAACTATAATACTGTGTGGTCATGTTTTTGTTTTTAAGGTTTTTCGACGCTTGCAACACATTAAGGTTATATCAGCACCAGTAAAAAGGAAGTAAATAGTTCTAGAGTTACAATTAAAGCACCTTTAAAGAAAAGGTAAGACAAAGGGGAATTGATTCAAATAGGGAATAGATGTAGATTCCAAGAGCACACTATCAAAGTACTTAGTTTGAGATCACCTAAATGTCTCATCCAGACACAAGCACAGGTCCCCACTAAGAGGGATACACTCAAATGTTTACAAATCTTATATAATATGTAAACAAAACAATAAAGTGAAAACACAGAGATGATTTCCAAGGGGAAAAAAATATCATCTCCCAAAACCCTAACTATACATTTGACCAGGACAAAAACAAGTAATCTCATTCCAAGACAAAGACAGAAAGCAAGTAGGAAGACAGATATAGGGGGATATAAAACACAGTAAGTACCTCCCTGCCCACTGTGGGAGGTGTGGTCATAAAAATTCAACTAATTAACTTGCAGTAGAGAGAACATAACCACAATCCTTAGCCTTTAACCCCAAACGATGCTCACTGTCTGAAATCATTATTCATCAAACAATGGCAGTGATTGCTAAACTAAGCAAACTACAGAGGTATATATTTAAATAATATACTCACCAAGACCTACCAATCAGATCAATCATACTAACACAAAAAACTGTGTTACGTAAAATGTTTACTGTAAGAGAGAATCCATTGACAACTATTCACCAAATTGTCGCCCTAAAAATGATAATGATTGACGACAAGCGGGTTTGAGGGTGTGTCACAAAAAAAAAAAAAAACTCATTCTCTGAGGACTGGGTAGGGGTGAAATTTCTATTTAGAGGAAGAATGTTGACCCCTGTTGGATTTTTTTCATCATCGCATAACTTTGCTATCTTTCATCTAACTTTTTATCAGCATTTGTTAGGTCAGAAAAGCTCAAGATCTATTTTACTAGTGCTTGAGCTTTTTATATAGCGCAATATCCACTAAGCCTAACCAACAGCAACATGGAACATGTGTTAGGCAATATTACAATATTTTTCAGAGACATCGCTGTTATCTGCCAGTACTCATTTTACACCCGAGTACGGTGAGAGAATGCGAGTAAAAAGCCTTTTCCAAGGACTCAACTATGCGCCGAGCGAGACTCAAACCCTGGACCTTCCGATCCGAAAGCGAGTGTCATACTCATACCAAAAGACCACATAGATGCACAAAAAAAAAACACTTTACATACTCTAAATAGGTAACACTGTAGTGCCTAGCTATGGGCAGTGACGACTATTGTAAAAGTCTGTATGAATGGAACACACGACAATGTACCATTTGGCTCAATACAGCCTGTTTGTGATATTAACCACTGCAACACACTGAAAACTACTAAACCATGGAAATAGATCAATATCAAACTACATATTATTTATTCTATGACAAATACAGAAAACCACTTTACATGGAAGGGGACAAAAAAATATTGGAATCCATTATATGAGTTAAGTGAGGGGAAAGTTGAGGATCCCAGTTAGTATAAAGGTAAGTTACACAATGTGTAATGTAACAGTATTTTTTTCAATGCTATTTATAAACCTGTAAATGAGCTCTATAAAAACTGACTGAAACTCTTCGTAGCGGAAAAATCCAAATAACAAATAATCGAAATGAATAGTAAACACCAAGCTCGCTTGAGCAAAACAATGGCAGAAAACTAATTTGCATGGGAATTAATTAGGCTACTTGCCATTGTTCCTTATAATTAGATACCCAATCAGTGAAGAAACGGTCAACCAGTTTGTTTACAATGTGAGGCAATCGCGATGTGCTTGTAGCAATCATATAACTTTTGATTTGAAGGTGTCTACATAACGCACTTCCCGCGTTCGCATTTTACTTTTTCATACTTTTATTTTCCACCAGGTAAAGGTGGTCAATTTTGACAAAACAGTGAAATTTATCGCTCAGCAGGTCAGTTAAAATTGGCTACCATTGGGATCACGACTTGGAAAGTGAAAAAATAATTTCACGAAAGCTTGTGAAATTACAAAATAATGCAAAAGAAAGGTATATCAAAAATAGACATTGACATAAGGCGGTATCGCGCTTATTTCGTGAACTGCAATCAGAACTTAAAATTGAAATCAATTTAAAGAGGAAGTACTGAAACAAGTGAGTTCAAGAGCAATTCATGAGGAACCAGTCACCTTTGAGTAAAAAAAAATAATGGAAATTCAAATTAGAGTTCATTATCCATCAAAGAATGTGCATTATCATTAACACCTAAAACTGCAAGACCTTGATTGTGTAAACATACATCTAAATTTTAATAGGATTTACCAAATACATTTAAATAAAGAAATGAAATAATGAAAGCATTAGGATATAATTTGATGAAACATTTATTAATAGTGAGAATTATGATATATATTACAGTGATTGCAAGACTGCAGATAACAATATTAACATAAAAAAAAATCTGTCAGTCACAGGAATAGATTAGAAAGTCACTTTGATGGAGCCAGTTCGAATAATAGCTGGAGTGAGATTTCTGGTTAGAGCCACTCTAATCAATTTGAGTTTATCTGCTTCTGATTCGGACAAACTCTGAAAATAGATTAAAGAGAACAAGTTCATTAAAAAATTTTCTTGGTTGAAACTGTCTAAATAAAGTGATTCATTTGTTATTATCTATCACATATCTTTTTTACCTTCAATAGAAAGATAAATGCAGTGAAAACTGTTTGTTTTTAAGGGTTTTACAGCGCTTGCGACACATTTAGGTCATTTCAGCGCCAGTAAAAAGGAAGAAAATGGGATAGTCAAAAGATTATAGATGTACAAATAAAGCAGCCAAGAAAAAGTATGACAAAGGGGAATGGTACAAATAGGGAGCAGATGTAGAGCCAATAGCACTCACTTTCATTGAACTTAGTTTGAGATCACCTTAAAGTCTCGTCCAGACACAATCACAGGATCCCACTAAGAGGAACACACTCAAATGCGTACATTATACATTCAAAAAACATATATAACAATACATAACAGAGAGACGATTTACAATGAAAAAATATCATCTCCCAAAACTATAACTAGACATTTGACTGCTTCCCTCAGAGTCAAGGACTCCGGCCAGATCTAGGACAAAACCAAGTAATCCCATTCCAAGACAAAGACAGAAAGCAACTCAGAAAACAGATAAGGGGATAGAAGAAACAGCGTGACCTCCTGCCCACCATGGGAGGTCAAAGACCCCACCCAGGCAGTGAAAACCAAAATAAATTAAAATGCAAGAGACATAAAGCTTTGCCTATGTGTCCATTTATAACGTAATAACGAAAACTAAATAGATTAAAATGCAATACTTAAAATTCAATTCGAGAACAGTGATGTTAAAAAGAATCACAGTCTAACACTATAAAAACGTTTTTATCAGTTGTATAATTACTGAGTCTAACTCCCCATGCGTTTTACAGTGAAAATGCTTCACTTTGTACACTAATAAATCACAATGTGAAATTGAATGTAAGCTTCAATTTAATATATGAAAACAGATAAAATGGACATTTCAGGTTTCCCCTTTATCAACAAAACAGGATGAATGAAACACTACAGATGAATGAGATAATGCGGTAATGGCATTGTTAAGATGAATAATCACAGGAACATGTGTGTGTGTGTGTATATATATATATATATATATATATATATATATATGTATGTATAGAAATATAGTTCCTGTACTACAATTAATAATAGCACTATCATTTATAAATGAAAACTTGCCACTTTCCAAAAGATCTTAAAGTATCAAGAGGTATATCTAAATACATATTTCAAAAACTATAAACAACGTTTCACCAACAAATTCTTTCAAAAAGAAAATTAAAATAAAACAAAAATCTACCTTGGAATTTGATGTAAAATCCCTCTGTAACTCTTCCAAGCAATGCATCATTTCAGAAATCTGTTGAACACTTAGTAAACCCTGCAATTGTAATCATAAAGGAAGAATGAAAATATATTGGCGAGTAAGATTGATAGTGCAAAAAAAGATCAGCCCTGCTCCTTTGATGTCCTTAAGCTGATCTGCCACAGACAACAGAAAGATCGAGAGTACAAAAAAAGGTTTGGTTTGTACTGCAGGAAGTAGAAATTTGTTTTAATATTGTCTCCTAAATATATATATATATAGATATATATATATATATATATATATATATATATATATAATATATATATATATATATATATAGATATATATATATATATATATATATATATATATGAAATAAAGTAAAATGCATTAGGCTCTGTATAATCACAGGAAATATGAAATTCAAATGACCAAAGTTTATACATGATTTTGATATTTTCATCCATATTCCTCCTCGAGTTTAATTCAAATGTTTAATGAAATTTAAAATACAATGATTAACCGTTAAAATACAACAATTAACTGTCTCTGTCCACTTTTAATTGTTGCAATTGTTTTGGGTGATAGAAAAAAACTAATTAATAGTTGAAGGTTGGGGATTTTAAATTTTATTTTTTTAAATCCTCATATACAGCTCCTATTTTTATACATAAAATAAACCAAAGAGAAAAAGTTGACCATAAGTTTTGTTTCAAATCGAGTAAAAGATATGTCCCTATTTTTTTTATTTTTTTTTTGGGGGGGGGGGTTTAACTTGAAGAAGACCTGCCAGAGACAACATTTAAAAACATCTGCATATCATTTCTTTTTAATGCAATATTTATTACATAGAATTGTCAATTTAAAAAGCTTTAGTAATGATTTTGGGCATATTTATTTCTGAGTAAAAATACAATATTTTACTCCTTTTTACGTAATGTTTATTTGCTATATAATGAAGAAAGAATGAATTTTAATGGGACTTTATCACAGATCTTGATTGATTTTGATACATTTCTATTGCTCAAATTTGAATTTTGACTAAATGCTTCACTTTTGGAATTACAATTACTTTTTGAAGCATTATATAATACCAAAGGGAGATAATTGAATGATACTTGTAAATCTGTAATATTTGTCAGTTTAAGCCCAGATTACGATTATTTGCTTAAAATTCCCTTTTTCAAAGGCTCTGATTAAACTTTTGGCAGGTATTGGATCGGCATGTCTGCTACAGAAAATGGTAAATTATCTCACCTGAGGTAAATTCAAGAGTGGCAATGCATCCGTCAACAATGTCATCCAGAATCTGCAGTATTTAATTAAGTGGAAATATTTTAAAGAAAAACAGATAAGCAAACAAAAAACAAAAAGAAAAAAAAAAAAAAAAAGAGAGAGAGAAATCAAACATAAGATTTTATATGGCACAATATCCAGTTATTGTGCTCAAAGCACTTTGCAAGAGACCCCCAGCCAACAGCAATGCTGAAAACGTAGGACAAGCCAAGACGCTTAGCAGCACAAATACAATTATTATTTTGACAGAGAAAATTCTGTTACTGGCCAGGTACTCATTTTACAATTGAGTACACAGAGAAAGTTTGAGCAAAGAACATTTACCAACGACTTAAATTTGCACCACTCACAGCAGGACTCAAATCTAGGACCTATAGCATAGGTAAGTTTCTCTCCCGCGTTAAACTAAAATTTCAAACATATTCTCATATTTCAAATTCAAACTGCATGTCTCTTTATTTTACCCAGCTTACGTTTTAGGAGCTAATCTTGAAGAAATGAGTGAAATAAGAAGGGTGGTGGCTGCCAACAAATCACCCGAGTCATAAAGCGTGTGAAACTCTCTGTATTTACCTGGGTGGAGAAAAAAAGTACAAATAATAGCAATGATAAATTGATATATTAGCATAATCAATAACTGAAACTCAAAACTGTTAATCAAAATCATTAATTAAAGATTCCATCAAAACGGACAGGTGAAATTACTCTTATTGTACGTTCGGTTGTTTAAGAGAATTTAATCTTGCATGCAACACCATATTAGCATTACATTGTTAATATTTACTGAGTCTTTCACATGTAAAAAGATCACAAAATATACAAATTTCACCTCCAAGATTTAAATACATTTACAATGAGGTAAGCTTAAGTCAACACCTTGGGACTATACAAACTTGCTGACTTTATTAAATTTTATCAGTATTCAAAGAATAGGATTGAGATCATTGTATTTTTCCATGAAATTTTAAAGAGAGTTTCAAAAATAATGTAGGGTAAAAACAACAATAAAGAAAATCATATAATGATAAGATTATCTTAGATAGGACCTAGTTCATCAATTAGTACTGCTTGCATGTTTGGACCACTATCCGTTCCTTTTGAATGTGGCCATTCATGTCATATTGCATGAATGAGCCTACCCACTCACGTGATATAATCAATTTGTGATTGTCTTTATGACTGAAAAATGTACTACTAATATCAGCTCTGTTCAGCTCTTTATGTTTTATTTGTACTTTGTTTTTAAGGGTTTTACGGCGCTTGCAACACATTTAGTTTATATCAGCACCAGTAAAAAGGAAGAAAATGGGATAGTAAAAAGTTCTAGAATTACAATTAAAGCAGCCAAGAGAAAGTAAGACAAAGGGGAACTGGGAACAAACAGGGATCAGATGTAGATTCCAAGAGCATACCACCTATGTACTTAGTTTGAAATCACCTTATCCGGACACAAGCACAAAATCCAACAAGGAGGAATACACTCAAATGCCTACATTATACATTTAAAATAACAAATATGATAATACATAATTACAGAGAGATGATTTACAAAGAAAAAAATATCATCTCCCAAAACAATAACTATACATTTGACTGTTTCCCTCCCAGCCAGGACTCCGGCCAGGGCCAGGACAAAACCAAGCAATCTCATCCCAAGACAAAGACAGATGGCATGTTGGAAAACAGATATAAGGGGATAGAAGACGCAGTATGTAACTCCCTGCCCACTATGGATTAGTCGTGGATTGTATGCGTGTCAGAAGTCATTCTGAAGTCACATGCCAAGTTTGACCATCATATCTTTACACAGGGTTGCCAACTCAGGAGGCAAAAATTTACTGAACTGTTATGCAAACACATGGACCGACCCCTTTAATAGTGATAAACTCCAGCAAAAAGACATTATGTACTTACTTTTCTTCAGTTTAGCAGGTGATTGGAAAATATACTGAGGGTTTAAAATCTACTGAATTCCGTAAATATACGGAAAATTGGCGACCTTGTTTACAGATGAAGTTGACTATAAAAGGGATTTTACAAATTACATCTTCAATATTAACGTGACGAATTATAATGCATTCACATCCAGCAACTGAGTGGTTTAGTGTGGTGTGTAATAATCACCCACAAAATACTCATAGAAATCACTACACAATGCCTTTCCTCAAGCTACAACAAATTATTATCCTTTTATCATGTCAGTCAGTCATGCAGACTTAAGCTGAATTCCCATTGAAGCTGTTGACTTCATCAGAAATTTAGTGGCAATACAGACAAATAAAAAAAAATTATTTTTAATATTCTAATAAACAGGAATGTTCTCAAGTGTTGACTTAAATAAGAGTTGACTTCACACAGATTGACTTCTAGCAGAGGGTACTATGATACCAATTTAAAGATGACATACCAAGAAAAGTGAGATTATTGGTCATTAACATGGAGGGACCAAGGTGATCAATCAGGTCAAGGTGAGAAAATTTTCCCTGTTCACAATATTCTGTCAGAAATCTGTGGAGTAGCAATCAGATCAGACGTGAGAACCCATCAAAATCGATTTTTTACAGTGGTCAGCATTTCTCGCCACTACCATGTGACAAGTGGGAACAAACAAAATAAGTGATTGGATATGACAGAGTAAATCTACTGATAGTTTTAGTGACAAATAGAGTTGCAATTTTGTCCTTGGGTGTGTATTTGATCATTATCAATAAATTGTATACATCAGTCATTAAATCTGTCTTAACAAACCTGCCTTAAGTACCACTCAAATTGGTATATAAATCATCCATATTTTAAACATGCGCAATTTGACCATATTGAGTTATTGAGACTTTTCTTCTGTCAAAATTCATATTTTCAAACTGGCCAACATTCTTCAACCTTAGGGTCTCTTTCTAAAGGTAACGAAGTTACACTAAATCCTGAGGTTTTTAAAAAGTGGCATGTAAAAATGACATAAGATGTTACATCTCAGATTAATAAAGATTAATTTAAAAGAAAATACATTGCTTGTGTTTGACACTTGTGGGAGGTCTAATTCAGTGATTCATAAATTGATGTCTTTATCAAATAGGCATAGGCCTAAATGATTACTTTTCTTTCATTCATGTCCTGGTATACTTGGTAAATAAATAATTACAACTTTAATTTCACATCCATCGACTGTTAAGTAGAGAACCAAAACATGACATGTGAATAAAAGAAAACAGAAGTTGTAAAACTTACTTATCTGTTACTTGTTTGATGACAGCTGTATCCTGGATTTGGATTGAAAAGAACAGATCTTTTCAAAATGCATTTATTGTCTCTGTGTGTTTGTGTTAATGCATGCAGGTATGTATATGTGTGTGTGTGTATATATATATATATATATATATATATATATATATATATATATATATATATATATATATATATATATATATATATATATATATATATATATAGAGAGAGAGAGAGAGAGAGAGAGAGAGAGAGAGAGAGAGAGAGAGAGAGAGGAGAGAGAGAGAGAGAGAGTGAGAGTGAGAGTGAAAGAGAGAGAGAGAGAGAGAGAGAGAGAGAGAGAGAGAGAGGGGGGGGGGGGAGGAGGAGGAAGTTGAGACAAATGTTTTGATTATTTAAGAAACTATCGATTTGAGAGGAAAACATTAATAGAAACTATGTCATTACGTCTATCACACTTCATTAAAGACCAGGTTAGCTTACTTTTGATTTTAAAAACCATGAAAGGGCTGCTCCCAACTTCTCTTGCTGAAGATATTTTCTTCCCATCACTTTACAAACACTCTGGGCTGAAAGAGAAGTTTATAGTTTTTAGACAACTATTTTAATGATACGTTGTTACTTAATTATATCAATCAGACTATAAACGTTCAAGGTTAAATTAATATAGTTCAGACCTGTAGATTGTCTTTGCCAAAATTGTCTGAAATTTTCTTTTAATCATTGTTTACCTCAACTGACTGATAATTTATTGCTGACTTTGCCCTCTATCCAGTGAAGGTCGCTTCCACAATCCACAAATGTTTCAGACATTTTTCAGAATTGTTTTGTTTTTGTTCTTGCATTTCTTCTTTGTCTTCAGAAGAAAACGGCTCAATCAGCATTTTTCTTGCAAACAAAGTAAAGAAGAAATTCCGAGAGAAGCCAGCAAAACAAAACAAAACAACAAAACAAAGACATCGATTTCAGTTCTGAATAAATTAAGAAAAATGTTGCTGACAATATTCAGATGAACAATAATAAAATACAATGAAATAGTGATGTCGAAAATTGTTTGTCGGAACCTGTTACAAAGAAATATAGCAAATTGTGTGTGAAGACATATGACAATAAGACACATTGCGAATGTGTGTTGGACAACAGGTGCACACCACAGAACCAACACTGATACTTTGAATGAAGCAAGAGTTATCTACAGACGATGGTGGCCACTCATCACTGGGCATGCAGCAAACGAAGTAAGCGACAGAGAGATGGCTTCTTAATTTAGGGCTATAATTTTTATATTTTTCTATAAGGGAGCAAATTTCTTTAAATCAATTTTGCCTAATATGTCCCCTGTGGTAGAGAATAATTGTCTGACAACTGCAAGCCTGATAGTTTTGTGTATTGGTACATTATATCCAACTGGCAGATCTAGTGAGTATTTTGCCGAAAAACATAGCTAGAAGAAACAATATCATGATCAAAATTAATTAATTTTTTTTTAAATTCTGACATTCTCGACCTGTCAATTTTTTTTTCCACAATTAAACAGAAATATATTGAAATTATACAATGAACGTTTCAATCTAGCATTGTGATCTCACTATATGATTTTAAGTAGATAATAAATTGGTGAACTTGAATTGTAAATAGTACAAGAATTCATATTTAACTCACCTTGTGCTGCCATGTCCCTTTCCAAACATAAATGAAGAACTTTATGTGCTTTCCTCTCTGATTCAAGGGGGATGTGACCGATGTAGGCCTCCAAGTATTCTCTATTTTATATAACAAACAAAAATATAAAATAAAATAAAGACAAATAAAATCCATAACAATATTCTTTTCATTAAGTTTACAAGGACAAACCTTTTACTTAATTTAAAGATATTAACAAATCTGCCAGAAGTAACAAACAAAAATCTGTATATTTTTGTTTGTTTGTTTTTTATTTGGGAAAAAGGAGGGGGGTGGATCTTAATTTATATAAAGAAAAACCTATATCAAAATACAAATTGCACGATTTAAAAAATCTGTATACACGACTGGTATTAATTAAGCATCAAGAGTAGAAAAAAATCCTTCTAAAATTAGAACGAGATTCTTTGCACACTACATCATTTAAGTATTGCAATCTGTACAAGACTGGGTAAAAGACACCATTATGATAATATCAAAGGGTGTATGTTTGGACCAATTTGCATCATTTGAAGAGTCTCTTATGGATAGAAGACACAACAGTCTGACCAGCTGCTTGTCAATAAATTATCTTATCAAGTTCTGTGCAAGTTCATTATGAGACATTTATTGTGGATTTAAGTCAAAATGAGCAAACTGTTATTATAACCCATTGGTGTGTCATGAAAATACAGTCCACTCCGGATAATCTCAAACTCGGTTAATTGCAACTTTGGGTTAATCGCAACATTTCCCAAGAAAATGAATTAATTCTATATAAAAGTCACTGGTTAATTGCAACAAACTTTGGTTAATCGCAACAAATTTTTGACCTCTAAAGGAGGCAGATTCAAGGTATCAATCAAACAAAATCTCATGATTAGATTTCAAAATGGGTTAAATCATGACACGTTGAAGAATCGAGAATGGTTGGGGTTTAATGCTACAGTTGTGTGTCACCACTCTATTAGATACAAAAGAGGGCAGGGCTTTGGAGTTCGGGTTTGTGCGGTCATCCGTGACCATTAGATATGAGGTGAATGGGCTGCGCTTGGTTCAGACAACAGGTAGACGATGACAGTTGTGAGGAGGGACTGAGAAATGATATCCTTTATTTTGTGATTGAAAACTGTGCATTGTGATCAACAGGTTTGGTGAGAGCTTATTGTCTCTCATCACGGCTAATCTCTTGGATTCTTACAAATGTTGAGAAAAAAAAAAGGAAATGGATCCAATATTAAGATTTCTTGCCTCAAAGCTGTTTTTGCTTGTCAAAATCTATACAGGGCTGCCATTTTTTTTTTTTTATTCCAATCAAATTGCTCAGTATGTGGTGGACTAAGAACAATGTTTACAACAACTGGTTTGAGTTTACCGTATTTGTGTAAAATGTTGCAATTGTGGACAGAATACTCAACTTCGTTTATCGGAACATTTTCGCTAATCCCAAGGTGTTGCGATTATCCGGAGTTGACTGTATATTTTAAAAACTCTGAACATTGCAAAAGTCATATGGGGTAGAAATACACTCAACCAGCGATACTTTTACAAAAATTCAACCTTCAACAAATCTGCTGACGTTCATTATTCCTTCTTTAATAAAGGCTTACCTTCCAAACACAGGACAGAAGTCAAGGTAATCAACTCCAACTTGCCAGAGACTGAAATAAATCCAAATAAAATGAAAAATAAACCATTTTTTTAAATTTTGGCAAAATCATTAAGATTAAATAATAAAAACAATAAATTAATATAAAAATAATCTCAAAAATGTATAAATTCTAATAATAAATAACTCTAATGATTCAGCAAACATTATGAGTGAACATGAAAATACGATGAAATAACTTGCATTTCAAAAATGTGGCAAAAGTCCCTACCTTCTGTGTGACATGAGGCCTGTGGCATATTCTAACAGCAAGTACTCTCTCAAGTTAGATCCAAATCTGTAAAAACAATATAATTTATTTCCACTGGTTAATAAGATGAGTGTAAAGTGATGGGAGAGAACCAAAACAGCTAATAAAATATTAGTAACCGTATCAGCAATATTTTTTCCCTGTTCCTGCCCTATACACAGTTCTGACTTCATGTTGCTATTAATTTTATTTTTTATCATGGACAATCTTTTTCTAAAAATTGTTTTAGGCAATGCAAATGCCAGCCCAGGTTTAATGATTCTAGAACAAATATCAATATCATTTTCCTCCCTTGTTTAAGGCAATGCAAATGCCAGCCCAGGTTTAATCATTCTAGAGCAAATATCAATATCATTTCCCCCTTTTTCATCTCCTCCAAACAAGTGAATCAGACTTGTTCTAGTATGTTCTAATCTAAATGTGGTCTTGTGGTATGACACTCGCTTTCGGATCGGAAGGTCCTGGGTTCGAGCCTCGTTCAATGCATAGTTGAGTCCTTGGAAAAAGCTCTTTACTCACATTCTCTCACCGTACTCAGGTGTAAAATGAGTACCTGGCCGTTAACAGCGTTGTTTCGGTCTGAAAAAAAAATTGTAATACCGTCTACCAGGCATCATGTCTCATTCTACATATTACATGTTGCTGTTGGTCATGGACCCTTTGTAAAGCACTTTCAGTACATTTAGTGGATATTCTCTCATCTCATGTAGTTCCATATCTGAAGCAGACGTCGGAGGTCATCTTCCGCCAAGCTGATCTATCTCTTGCCAATTCTATTAAAGCAGCGCCACCTTTCTCAGCTTCATCTGTCCAAGTTCTTATCCCTTTCAAATACGTTATTCTTTGTCTTCCTCTTATTCTTTTTCCATTCATCTTTCCAGTCAAGGCGAGTATTTCCAAACCAGGGTGGCGGATAATGTGTCCTAAAAATTCCATTTGGCGTTTGATGATTTTTGTTATCAGTGATCTCTTTCAGTGGATATTGCGCTTTATAAAAGCTCAAGCTTTTTTTGTTCTGTTTCTTTAATATGTGGCCAGCAAGATGGAACAGATTTTTATTTAGGCCAAAAACATAAACTGCATGACTTCCATCATATCTCAAACAAATCCTTAAATTCTAGTTTGGAGGACGGACTTGCAAATGAACTTCTGTGGTAAAAATATGTCTTCAGATACCCATTACAGCAAAATACAAGGGAAAAAATGAAAATGGGTTGGACAAACTCTAAAGAGAATGAAAACATTACAAAGAAAGCATTTGGATGGAGCCCACAAGGTCAATGTAAAATAGGTTGTCTACCTACAATCTGGAGACAGATAAAAAGCCCATTTAAGTTGTCCCAAAGGACAGTGATGAATGTAGCCAGAAACCCACCCAAATGGAAACCACCATCTTAACAGAGCTTCTGGGACACAGCCGTTTATTACACTAGAAATCTTTCACTTTAGTTTACTACCGCCTCACCCCCAATGGGAACGACCCACCGTCGATGACGGGGAGACCACCGTGTGGTTACGTCATAACAGATGTCCAGAACGTGAAAACTGGCCTATATATACCTGCAGGTAGAATGCACCGCTTGGATTTCATTGTCAGTCAGGCTATAGGACAGATTTCGTAAAATCGACATTTTTACACTGCAATTGCTGACCATACACTTCTTCCATATTTTTCTATTTTATATGGATATAACGGCCACATTTTCATCTTTAAGACGCAATTATTTTCATTGATATCAAGAAATGGTGAGTATACTTTATTCTCTCTTGAAAAATGTATATTTTTCTATTTAAAATTAACCTAAAAAATATTTTTAATTGTTTAAAAAATTGAAATTGATGTTATCTGAGTTTTGTTACCCTACCCTAACACATGGTAGTAAATATAAGAGTAATAATCTACTTTTAATATAGTATTTATTTCAATGATTTGTAATGACCGGTTTTTGCACAATGAATGTGTAAGCACATCTTGTCTTATTCTTTGTTGGCTAACAAAATAGTCCCGTATTCAGACAAACTCCTGAGACATAAGAACACGAGTCCAATTGTGATGATAACGTTATTGTTGTTGTTGTTTTATGGTGATGATGATGACGATGATGATCACGATGACGATGATGATGATGATGATAGCGCAGTTATAGTAGTAATCATAGTAGTAGTAGTAGTAGTAGTAGTACACACACACACTCAGAGAGAGAGAGAGAGAGAGAGAGAGAGAGAGAGAGAGAGAGAGAGAGAGAGAGAGAGAGAGAGAGAGAGGGTGGGGGGGGGGGGGGGAAGTGTGTGTGTGTGTGTGTGTGTGTAAAACTCGTGTACGCACATTTTTAGCATGGAACGATTGTTATTGCTTGTTCAGTCAAGTTCTCATGATTTCTCTGTGAAAATTGAACTTTAAACCTATAGCTTTCACACCAATTTGCCATTCCGTCTTCACAATTCGCACCTTCCCTCGATATTCTTCTACATCGCCCGTTGGTACAGTCAACGGGCGTGAGAAAAGAGGGTAGATAGATATATTATAACATCAAAAAGCGATGTGATCAAAGGTGGCGGATGATTGTGTAACATCAAAAGCCCGGTGGACTGCGCTACAAGGCTGAAGTTTCGAGGGGGTATGTGATATGAGTGGTAGGGGCTTATTTGACTTTGCCGATGACCGACTGGTGGACGATTGAAATTATAATTGTCCTTTTTCAGCAGCCAATTGGAAATGGGTAATTGTAAACATCTGATTGGCGCTTCATGGATAGAAATCAGTTTGGAGGTCATGGGATGAATTTGCTGGAGAGATGGAGTAAATTTGAAATGAATTGAACGTAATTTGGGGCGTTGTCTTGGTGTCAAATAAGACTCTCACAGACCGGTGATAAATCCTTTTTTTTGGCCGCAAATGCTACAGTAAACTTCTTTCTCTATCTTATTTTTGCTAAAAATATTTCAGAGTTCCATTTTGAATAACGGGCATTTAGAACTATATTTTAAAGGAAAATTATTACGTTATTATTATTAGCAGGCATCTAGGCGATCACTATCGTATTATTACTAACAATCAATAATATTATTATAACTCTTATAATTACAATTATTATTATTATTATTATTATCATCATCATCATCAATATCAATAATAACTAATGATTTTTTTCTTTACTCAGATGAATGGTCATACTGAAAACAAGCATTGTCTCAATGCAAACGGACTCTGCCGAATAAGCTGTGAAAGGGCTCAAATGAGATAGGTGGTCAAAAAACATTTCATGCAAACTGCTCCAGAATTAGCAAGTGAAGTTCCACCAGTGAAAAAAAGAAAACAGAACGTTGGTTAATTAGAAGCTGTTTCTGTGAAATGTAACAATCAGCTGTTCCTTACAATAATCGTGAGGTTTTACGTATGTTAATAAAAAGTATTAATATATAAAATGTGTTAAGATCTAGACGTCTATACAAAGTTCAAAGGAATACTTATAACTTATCTTTACCTATGATTGTCAATTTATTTTAAAATAACAGTTCACTTTTTTCACTTTTGATCATTAATCCTCCCCCCCCCCCTCCCATCTTTTTCAATGCATTTATCACGATTTTTTATTGTCAAAAAATGGATATTATTTATTTTTTACTATTATTATTATTACAGTGGTGATCAAGAGTAAGATAAATACACTGTGATTATTACTAGTATTAGTATTACATCGATATCACGTGTTTCAACTGATTCACAATGATCATTTCTGTTATCCACGATGCTTCGGTTGATCAATAAGCAGACCATTTTCAACGAATTTCCATTTTAAATAGTATTAGCTATATGGTAGGCGTCCTTTTTTTTGTCGCAGCATTGGAGAGAGAGAGAGAGAGAGAGAGAGAGAAAGAGAGAGAGAGAGAGGTGTGTGTGTGTGTGTTGGTGTACATAAAACTAATTTATGCAACGTTTTACCACGAAACAATTTTCATTTTACCACCTCAGTTTGATCTCTCTTCAGTTCTCTCTGACAATTGAACTTTGGACCTATAACTTTAACACAGCTACGTCATTCCATCTTCACGATTCGCACCTCATCGCGATATTCTTTTATGTTGACTCGTGGTACAGTCAACGGGTTTGAGAGAAGATAGATATTGAGTGACATCATCAAAAGCGATGTGATCAAAGCTGGCGGATGGTTGTGTAACATCAAAGACCAGTGACTGGTCTACAAGGCCTATCATATTCGTGGGTATGTGTGATTTGAGTAGGAGGAGCTTTCTTGACTGTGCTGATGACCGGCTGGTGGATAATTGAAATTAGAATTGTCCTTTTTCAGCAGCCAATTGGAAATGGGCAATTGTAAAAAGCTGATTGGACGCTCATGGAAAAAAAGCAGTTTGAGGGACATGGAAGGAAATTGCCGGAGAGCGTGGAGTGGGGAGGAGTAAATTATATCGAATGAATTGATAGTAATTTGGGGCGTTGGGAAGTTAAATAAAACTCTCGGAAACAGGTGATGAGTCAATTCTTCGGTCGCAAATGATTCAGTAAAATTCTTTATTCTTTCTTTCTTTCTTTTTTTTATTTCCTTTCTGTCAGAGTGGACATAAAAAGGCGAATTCCAATTTTTTTTTAAACGGGCATTTAGAACGATATTTTAAAGAGAAATTATTGCGTTTACCAAAATTAGCAGGCGTTTAGGTGATAGCCACTATATTATTTTCATGAAAATGATCATTATCATCATCATCATCATCATTATTATTATTATTATTACTATTATTATTATTATTATTATTATTATTATTATTATTATAGTTTAGATCTATACAAACGTCAAAGGAATGCATATAACATATCTTTTCCTAATAATTGTCAATTGCCATTACTAAAACCAGTTCGTTTTGATCATTTCATCAACAAACCCCTACAATTCGGTGATTACGCATTTTTTTTATTGCTGTCAAAAAAGGATATGGCTGTACAGGTGAGCGGATATCTCAACAATGCTTCATTACAAAACAACTTTGATTATATATTTTTACTCTGTGAATATTGATGATTATTGCAGTATTTCTCATTTATTTGTATAAACTCAGATAACTATGTAATGTTTGATTATATCGTTTGAAGTAATTAAAATTTCGGACCCATTTTTATGGTTATTTCCTATAAAATCTAATCCCAAATGATCTACTAAAATTATATCAAATAAAAGTATATAAATCACTAGTTATGACTCTAAAATATCTTATTGCAACATCTAATAGCATCTTTACTACGCCACTTTGAACTTGAGAAAAAAATCGTCAAAATAGGAAAAGTTGCTCAGTCGCCCTTTCGGCACAGGCCGTGACTCGTCATCTGTTATGAACTAGCGTCCGGCAAAATTTACCTGTCGAACTAAAGTGAAAGCAGTAAACGGCTGTGGGGATTAAGTGGTTTGTCTTCATCATATTCCAGTTTCAAATACTTGAGGCAAAGTTAAGTATATTAAGATAATTTTACCCCACTTATCATATCCTCCCAACACTACAATTCCAGTGTGCTTAAGTTATGAAGATTTTCTACACCATTTCACTCCAACACACCAAAGCATTTCTTCCCAAATTCCACTGCATTTTCAGAACCAATCAAAAAGTAAATTTGAACAAGCATAAGGCCTTCTTACGGTAATTTCTGAGAATCCAGCTGTTCACAATGATGAAGCACATCTGCAAGATGGGAAACAAACCACCAGCTGCAATTACTGAGGAAATTGCTGTAACCAAATAGAAAAAGAGAGAAACAAAATTGATAAAAATGTACTATATTTCAAAATAAAAAAGACTATTCAATTGTATTGCTGTTAAGATAGTTTTCTTGATTACAAAGTTATATGTCCTCACAAGTAATTTAAAAAAATATTTTTAATAAAACAAAAACAAAAAAAAAGGAAAAGAGAAAACGATAACTGAAAAAATCATCTCATCATCTCTTGTATTATTCTAGTAAGCAATAATTCAAATTTGCCTCTCTCCACAAACACAATAATTTAAAAAATCTGTTCATAACAAAACATACCAGCTATCCTTTATGACTTGATGTATATCGAATTCCATGGCAGCCTGTAAAATGTTATCTAGTTCACTGGGCTGTAGCCCAGGCATTGAAAAAGCTGCCTGGCAAGGCTGAAAAAGTGGGGTTTTATGTATATGAATGTTTCAAAGAAAATACAACTTAAATATATATACAAAAGAGAGATAATTTCTTTCTTTTTTATAATACGTGACTCTCAAAAAGAAAGACTCCACAAAATATTTCATTGGGAGAAATTGCAAGAGAAGACACTCTTATAAAACTTAATACTATATATATGCATGTCTCAAAGGTGAAAAAAATTCAGAGGAAAAATTGTACATTCACCACAGCGTTGTCTTTCTTTAACACTAGAGTATAATACAATTGAGACTTGCACTCAATTTAATCAAGACAGACCAGACCACCTAATTCTGTATATTCATACCTTGATTTCAAAGGCCAGATCAGACAGTCTGACAGTGGGATTTTGGTATAATAACTTGGAAACAAGCAGGTGGTACCACGTCTCACATTTATTCTTCAGCTCTTTGAACACAGTTTCGTCTCCACACAAAATCTGATTTGAAGGAAGGAAAGAGAAGCTATAATTATTATTATTGATGATGTGATGGTGGTTGTAGTAGTAGTGGTGATAGGGATGATGCTGGTGGTCGTAGTAGGAGTGGTCTTAGGGATGTATGGTGATGGTTGTAGTAGTGAGGGTGGTAGGGATGATAATGTGGTGGTGGTGGTTGTAGTAGTTGTGGTAGGTTATGATGATGTAATGATGGTTGTAATAGTAGTGGTGGTAGGGAGGATGATGTGGTGGTTGTAGTAGTTGTAGTGATAGGAATGAGGATGTGGTGGTATTTGTATTAGTGGTGGTGAAGAAATGATGATGTGGTGGTGGTTGTTGTAGTAGTGGTTGTAGGGATGTTGATGTAGTAATTGTGGTGAGTCTTTTTTATTCATAATTTTTTTGTTGAAAAAGGCTGAATTGTGATGGTGATGGGCGGTGATAAACCACCATTTAAGCCGAAGATTCTCAGCCCTGCTTGGTTCACATTTTACAAATTGCTGAACTGTATCAAATCAAAGCAAAAGATTTGCATATCAATTTTTCAAATAAATTGTTAAAAACAAAATTACTATCAACCAAAAAAATGCATGGTCTCTACTCTTATATACATAATCGTTCACATGAAAATACTTTGAAAGAGATAAGCCATATTTCAAGTTGATCTGATTTCATTTTCTCAGTAAATATCGAGTTGTCCTCTAAAGTGCTAGGTAAGAAGTCCATAGTATGAAATTAATTACAAAGCTAAATGGGGGCTACATTAACTACTTTTCTTTAAATCATTTAATTCTTGCCAAGCTATATGGGTAAAAATAATTCTTATGTTTATTACAAATGTCATAGCATAATTTGCAAATGATTTGATCCAAAATTACACTTTATGGTGATGTGAAAACTTAGTCAAGAATTAAACTCCAATGGAAACAGACATGGATTGATGTAAACTGCATATATTGGGCTTCCTTGTTAAATACAAGATCTAGAGGTAAGTTCTTTGTGAAAGAGGATTGAAAGCAATCCTTTCTATCCATTTCACTCTAAAGAAGTTAGAACAAAATTCGGCTTGACAGACTTCAAAGACCTAATTTTAAAAAAAATTTTTACTGGATTAAAAAGGGAAATTTATTTGCCAGGCGTATGGGAGATAATCCAGATGTCAGCTGCGGTGGTGTAAAGTAAGCATTAAGGGCTAAATTTCTAGTTCAAGGAAAAAATGGGATGCCAACAATGGGACTTGAAACTGGAGCTCTGAGTGTATCCATTTGGCCATCTCACCCTCCCCTCCTTAAAAAAAACATTTTATTGTACAGCAACAAATTAAATAGACTTAAAGACTTCCAAGACTGTTTAGCCAGTACGTGATTCCTCAGCTACTTTCATCAATGTAGTTGTGAAGCTATCTTGCGTCATGGTTCTTAAATATTTGTTCTCCACTTGCAACAATTTTTTGATGATTGTAGACTGCACAGCTGTAGGTATTTGGCTTTTCTCTAAATAGTTTTCCATGTTTGACATATTTCCATTTGCTGAAGTGTCCTTTGTCTCATCCTAATGTTTGATCTAATAGGTGTCACTGACTGCTGTTCATTATATATTTTTTTGGGGACAAAAATCTATTTATGACCTTTGTCAAACATTACTTTGTCAAGAGTTTATTAAAAATCAATTTAATGCTTCACTGACCTGAACCAAAGTCTCCAGTTGATCATAGGCAGCAAACTCTCCAGCTTCATAGCGACGGACACACTCCTCTCTCCAGTGTCGCCACTTCATTTCATACTCTGCAGCTGACTGGGCATGTTGATACTGTGAAGAAAGAAAAAAAGTAGGGAGGGGGAGGGGTTAAGATAAAAGAGAGGAATAATTAAAAACTAATTAAAATATTGATAACTGGGTATCATGAGTGAAATAAATGAGTTGTCACAAAAGGCCATGGCCAGGTCATCAGTCATGGCTTGAATAGCCCTAAAACTTTATAAAAATAACAAGTTTGTCATTATTTGGCATACAATTGTTGATAAAGGGAATCAGGAATTGTCTCTGCAATAACATTCAAATGTATTTATCTCTTTTAAATAAAAGAAAACCACCGACTAAAAATTACAGTTATGTATCAGACTGGGGAAAAAAACAACATATTTTTACCGTCCAATGAGGCATTTTCTTTAGTAATTCATCCACACTGATGAAAGGGTCTGAATGATTATAGTTGTGCAGAGCCAGCAGTTTTCTAACATTCTCTGTGCTACCTTGAAGAGTCAGGCGGAAAATCTATAGTCATAGAAGGAATAAGATAAAAAATAGACAGATTTACCAGTGAGGAATACTAAATTATATCTTCTGAAACATTTGGAAAATTTATTAACACTTTCAGCGATAATTACTTATTAATACACCAAATTATATTTTGACAATTTCTCATTTCAACCAATACAGTCATGAAATCTTGCAAATAATTGACATCTACTCTATCTTTGTACAAATCTAATTAAAAACAACATTAGCATTCAAATAATTGCAAATTTAAATCTGATATAAAAGTTCTATAAAAGTTAACTAAATAAAAAATCGATGATACAAAGCAAATTAAGAACCTTTGCAAAAAAGCAAAAAAAAAAAAAAAAAAAAAAAAAATGGAAAGAAAAAATCTATTGTGATGCAACTTTTCAAAAAAATTATATTTGTTTTTATCCACGATTCATATAGTATTATTTTGAGATTGTTTATAACATTTTCCAATCAATCTTGCTTTGATGATAGAAAGAATAAATGGAAAAAATGGTCGATTTCTTTCCCAATTTCGAACAAATAGCAAATAATTCATCTGAAAAATAAAATTAATAAATATTCCACTATTTAATTTATATGGTTCAAAACTTGCTCCATTGGACTGAAGTTTAATTGACCATGTATTTTATGACAACTTATGAATGCTCTCAACCTCCTGCTTATCTAATGAGCTGATTTTGTTTTTGTTGTTTTAAAGGATTTTACATTGCTTGCCACATTTGGGTCATATCAGCACCAGTAAAAAGTAAGAAAATGGGATAGTAATAAGTTCTAGAATTACAATTAAAGTACCAAAGAAAAAGGAAGACAAAGGGGAATTAGTTCAAATAGGGAACAGGTGCAGAATCCAAGAGCAGTGTACTTAGTTTGAGATCACCTAAATGTCTCGTCCTGACACAAGCACAGGTCCCCACCTATTTATGTGAACACACTCAAATGCTTACAAATCATATATATATATGTAAAACAAAAATAATACAGTGCATAACAGAGAGATGACTTACAAGACAAAAAATATAATTTCCCAAAACTATTCATTTTCCTTCCCAGGATGGAATCCGACTACGGTAAGGACAAAACCAAGTAATATCATTCCAAGACGAAGACAGAAAGCATGTTGGAAAACAGATATAGGGGGATATAAAACATAGTAAGTGCCTCCCTGTCAACTATGGGAGGTCAGGAACCCTACCCAGCTAATGAGCAGAACTTTTGCACCACCCAATATATCTACAAGAATATTACTTCATCATCCCCCAACCAATCATCTTATATATTTCATCAAAACAGTTTACTAATGTTTTAAAATCTTCAAAGTTATAAAATGAATTGTATACTTTAAAGCTATCAAATTCACACAAATACTTACAGCATCCCAATAATCTGGATGGGCAGATGGTTGTTCAGCCTGTGACACTTTCATAGCCATATGCTTTGCCTCAGGAAAATGCCACCTCAACCAGTCAAGTAGTGGGGTCAAAATCAGACCGCCTTGGAAATGTATCAATAAAATATCAAAAATCAATATCAATAATAACAAATGAATTTTCTTAGAAATCTGCATCAATAATAAATACATGTTTATGAAAAAGAGAAGAAAAAGGAACTGCATCATTGTGTTCATACAAATTGCCACCTTATTTCCAAGAAATGACATTAAGAACACTCAGGACCAGAAAAAATCTCAACTTCACCCCGGAATTATTAATCTGAACCCCTATTCGTGTGACACAAGTGCTCTACCAACTGAGCTATCAGAATCTGCTGTTTAAATTTTTTAAAAATATTACTATCAATCTAAAGTTTTCATCATCCTTCAGCAGAATACTAAATTTAGTAATGTTTTAAAGGCATGCAACTGTATATTTTCTTTTATTTATAACAGGAATATTTAACCCATATTAAGTATACTGTTACCTCTCAATTTAAGTAAAACACCTCTGAGCATACAGTGGATTTGGATGTAATAATATTTTCTTATTGTATTGTTGTATTCTTTCAGTTAAGCATTCCTCACCTGGAGCTACATCTATAAAAATGATTTCACATAAACTCCATATCAACTGAACCATTTCAAACTCTTGAATATGTTCCTCATATTTCTGTCTCTGGCCAGAATTTGTACAGGAATCTAAGATTAAAAAAAAAACAAATATCAAAATAATCATCAATTAAATGTTTTTACCAAGACAAATACAATGAATATAAAACTATAATAATAGATCTTTATACTTATGCATTGAAAAGTTACTAAAAAATGTCCATTTTGTTTATCTACAATAATTCCATTTTGAGAAATGTTTACCACACCTCCATCTATTTAAATTATTGTAAAAAAAATTTCATCACAAAAAGGAACCAACAATCATATTTAGCCAGAAAAGAATTTTGCCTAATTGCATATATATTTCGATATTGGCTGGGGGGTGAAAGAAAGACACAACTCTCCATGGGTACTTAAGTTTCGTAAAAAAAAAAAAGACCAAAACATCTGATCCATATACAAAAACATCTAAAGATGAATCTTTGAACATGGTCCTGCTCAACGTTCTAAAAAAATTGATACAAAACAATGCAATTAAAAGAAAGTGTTACCTACTTATAACTTTAAGCTTTGCTCATTATCCATTTAACACCCATGCAAAAGGACCAACCCACTAAAGTCAAAATGTCTGGTATAATGGTCCCCGTTTATAAACACCGTCTTTGGAAATCAAGCAAAGCAAAGCTTATAGTAGGATCATGCTTATAGGGAGATTTTGATTTTTTATTTTTTTTGTTATGTCTATGTTCAATGCTCAAATTACAGTAAAGGCAACTTTTTTTTTCTCAGTCTCCAAATGTATACATGGTGGTATGCACCAGGTTGCAGGCTTGGAACTGCTAGTGGTCTGATAAGCAGTCATTGTTTAGCTTTTTATTTCTTTTGAATTCTAATTTTCATGGTAATCAAACCCTTCCTTTTCTGACACAATATGCCACAGCATTTCATTACGCCTTAGGTTTGGGACATGAGGTAAAAAAGCTTGTAATTGCTGTTTGTTTGGCTTTTGATTGAATGCACCTGTTTATGACATCCTCTTTTTCTGTGAACTGGATCAGACTTTAATCTTGGCCATTAAGTTGAAGGTAAAATCTTGATGGTTTTACTTGCTTATTTAACATCTGAGATTGTGGTGCGAATGCAGGTATGTAGCACAAAATAGATTTAACAGACACGTGTGTAAAATCAAGAAGGTCACAGACAAAGAGAATAGATGTGAACAATGTTTTCATAACTCACATCGTTATCACACTTAACACATCTGTAAACAAACTGTAGTCATCAAAATAACACTTGATAAATGATCAATTAATGTGGTGACCTTCTGAGCCCTCTTTTCCCTGACCACATTTCCAGCACCTTGTCAACATCATAACAAACAGACAAAGTGCCAAACTCTGTGCCCCCCCCCCCCCCCCCTGCCTGCCTATTGTTATCACTTAAGTCTTTTTGATAGACATGCATTGTCCGTTTCATCAGTGAGGTGTTGTTTTGTGATGGAATAGTGCGTTGCGAATTATATGTCACTCACAGAGCATTTCTGTTAAACCTGTTTGTCAATCTTTTGTATTGAAAAATATTGTATTTTTTCTTTTTAACTATCTATTTATTTTCTTTCATTTTTGTAATGTTTAAACAATGATCATAAAATTGAGCATGCTAATAATGAGTCCTTTTTGATGAGCCTACTTATAAAGGGGTAAATTTATAAGAGTAAAAATTATCCTTTGAGCCCTGAGCCTGCTAGTAGTCAGAGTGCATATAAACGGAGACTCCTGTATCAAGAGTTACTAATATAGAAGCGATTGTGACTTAAACTTTTTTTTACTACTATAAAGTTCTAGACAGACAGAGTGAAGAAATTAAATCAGGCCACATATCTGCCAACTTTTCAAAGAGCTAAAATGGGACACCCTAACAAAAAATTTGTCATGATCCTGAAAAAAAACCTATATCCAATTCACTACAATTCAAAAATGGTCGAGGAAAATTATACTCTAGAACAGCTTGATAAATGAAAAAAGTTCGAATTCCAAAACACAAGAGTAAGAAATCATTTATTCTACCCCTCAATCGATTCCTATTTCCTCATCTTTGAATAAAAGACATCTTCAAAAACAAATGATACTTCTTTTTGTTAAATTTACGCTTGATAATCTGATGACACAAATTATTATTGTAAACATAATATCATTACACGTCACTATTTAGGGAGGGGGGTGTAATAAAGATAATTGTAAAGTCCTCACCTGTTATTTGCATAAGTTCCATGCTGCAAGCTTTTAAAACAGCTCGGTATTGCTTGCTTGCTTTTTTGAGTCTATCAATAAAACAATATGGCAACTAATAATTCATATGTTAAAAAGATATGCTTCAAGAACTATGTAATATGTCATCACAACAGTAGGACCTAGGAACACATTTTAATGACTGATCAATTTCAATTTTATAGTTAGAGTAATATATATGTCTCCCAATATAAAATCAAATCATTTGAAAATACAGGTTTCAGGTCCATATATTTATGTGGTTTACACATGACCACTCTATGACCAAAAATAATTCAAATGAGAGGAGAATACTTCCATATGTATGAGATATAATTTTAACTTATATCTAATTACTATTTTTAGAGTCAAATTAAGCACAATTTTTAATAATAACAATAGACTATTAAGAAATAAAAAACGAAACACGAACACTTACTGTGTGTACAACATGGACCCAGATAGACTTTTGACTTGGCCTTGTAACATCACAAAAATATCTGTCGAATAAAATTTTTTGTTGATTAATTTCATTAAAAAATGTCACAGCTTATACATAAAAGCTTTAAACAGTCTCAGCCGGTTTAAAAAGGAGCCAGACAATTGTTCTAATCTTTTGACATTTTATAAAAAATATGAATAAATGTTTTTCTTATTCTAGAATTTGAGTCAAGCAGGCTGTTAATAACTGGGCATGATAATAATAATAATGATCAAGCAAAGTATACAAAAGACGCATTATTCCTTTCTTTTCATCTTTTGCTAAATAAACAACAACAACCAAAAAACGAAAGGAAATCAATTTTCAAAAAATAAGCGAAATACAATAACAATAATAATAATAATAATAACAATAATAATAATAATAATAATAATAATAATAATAATAATAATAATAATAATAATAATAATAAACCAATCAATAAATAAATAAATACAAGCATTTTTATTTTTTTACAAATTGACACCCAGCTCTACAATTAAGATATAACATAAAGCTTTTATTTTTATGTCTTTTCAAAAAAGAATGAATAGTTATATGATCTAAATCAAATGAAGTTTTGACATGGGAAAAGTAGAATCTAAATTATGATAAGAACTTACTGTGTGTTTCATTAACAAGCTTCCTGGCTACGTCTAAAACTTCCGCTGTCCACCTTACGTCAAAAAGAGAATCAGAACCTCCACCAATCTGTCTACTTTTGGATCCTAAAAATAGAAATGACAAGGACCGATAAAATTCATCAGTGCTTTACCACCAAATTAATAATAATAATAATAATAATAATAATAATAATAGACTTGGCTACCAACAACTTTTACATGACTTCCTTTTTTATTTTCTCTTCAAGGACCAGGATACAAAATATAAATATACTTACGGACAAAAGTCATATAATTCAGGATTGATCATAACAGGCAAAGACAGGAAGTCAAGAAGCTGACCTGTCCTGTTATTTAAAATTATAATCCATTATCATAATTCCTCATCCAGTGAAGCTATCAACATACAAGAAAACCTGACAATTCCAATATTTAATGCCATTCTTCTTTTAATCCATTTCTTTTTTCAATCTTTCTGTATAATATCTCATATTTGCATTATCCGGAGTGGACTGTGCTTTTAATTGTTACATTCACCTCGTCATCATTGCTAGAGATGTAACCAGTAAGTCCTGAGTTGACTGAATACCATTCGGGATGTTAGGTTTCTGACCTCCTCCTTACCAACTAAAAGGGATTCAAACTATTTAGGTAATGGACAGAGAGATTTTTTAGCTGACCATACCACAGACAGCAGTTATTTTAGACTTGTGTTTTTCTTGTTGTGATGTTTGTGAGGGAGGTGGAGAATGGGACTTTTATTTATGAAGGTTTTCGATGGATCCTGGGCGCACTATAGAAACAATGCTTACAACACAAATTAAATGAATGATTACAAATAGCATCCAAATGAAACATTCTAAGTTACTGGGTAATTGGATTCAATTTTGACCTGGTATAAAGTATTTGAAATGTCTTTATATATATATATATCATATAATAATTTTTAAAAGTTGTTTCATAAATTAATTTTACACAAATTAATGTGTTTGTACATTGAAGGATACTTTTTTAAAAAGAATTACTCACCATGATTTCGAGACGTTGGATTGTATGTCTGGTATACATAGAGCTGATTTCCCATTCCCCATTCACTTCTGATGATTCCATCTTTTATGGCAGGGAAATACTGACAGATTATATCAAACACAGATTAGAGCCTAAAGAGTTCCATAGTTCTTACACATATATTTCTCAATGCATGAGATGAATGATCTTCCTCGGTGTCCGGTCTGTTAAGGTAAGCATATTTCTCTTTCTATCTATCTCTATTTATCTGTCTATTAAATCTATTTTTAATATATATTTTTTTCCTTCGTTTCTCTTTTCTTTTCTCCCATTGCTAATATCAATGCTGTAAACTATACCGGCATCATCTAACACTTCACCCAGATTGCAGTGACCTTACACATCCATTCCCACATAATGTTATCGTATTGTAATTCATCCAACAAATAAATATAGCAATGCCTCTGATTCTCATGTCTTGTCTACAATGGTACCTGGTACCTGAGGTAATCAAACAAATGTGCAAATACTCTGAGTCTTTACACCAACTTTAAATTAAGTTATATTAACCCAAAGAAATAAATTAATTGCCCCCAAACAAACCAGGTCTTCATTATTTTATACTAGACAAGGCAACATCCCAGGTTTTGACCAGTTTTACCCAATGTATCTTATTGTTTAAATAAAGCAATGGAGCATGTTGCTGTAGCTGCTCTATCCAACTTTTCCGATCTAGGCTTTTAAAAAAACGACTAAAATCCGACTTTCCGACTTTGGTGGACACCCTGACAAAATGATAAGAAATAATATATTTGTACTTATGTATTTTGAGACACTAAACACGAAAATGTCAAAAAATGTTGGTGCTTTTTAATAGAATTTTACGTATAATTCATTGTTGTTCGATGAACAACTTTGCTATTTTTGGTGGAATAATCTCCTTCCGTCATAAATTGACAGGTTGTTTTTCTTCAATAAATCAGATCCTTTAAAGTAAACTTAAAGTATAACGGAATTTGGGGGGGGAGGGGGGGGGGGGTCATGGATGTAACAACCCCCCCCCCCCCCCCATTCAAAAGAAAAAGAATGAAAAATGAGCCTTAGTAAAGGAGCAAGATCCCTGCCGCCATCTTGCTTTGTTTACACACAGACACACACAAACAAAACACACACAGAGAGAGAGAGAGAGAGAGAGAGAGAGAGAGAGAGAGAGAGAGAGAAAGAGAGAGAGAGAGAGAAAGAGAGAGAGAGAGAAAAAGAGAGAGAGAGAGAGAGAAAGAGAGAGAGAGACAGACATTATAACACTTAGACTTAGAATCGTCAATGTTGGAATCATTCGAAACAAAGGGTGAATCACATCATTCATAATAACTATAATGCCTTAAATGGTATAATGTGATTTTAATGCTGTTGCCTTCTACTTCTATGCAGAATTTTTAAATAACCATTGACACTCATGAGGTAGTTGTTGTTGTTCATTTTGTTTGTTTTATCTTATCTTTCTTTCCTTTTTATTCTTTTTTTTTTTTTGACAATATTTTTATGAATCTGTTACAATGGTATCGGGTTAAAAGGTCAGAATTATTTTTTGGGGGGAACACTAAAATGGCATGTTTAAAAATGATGAATGAACATTGAAAAATTGGCTACATTTTTGGTTGAAAGCAGAAAAAAAAGTTGGCTAATTTTTAGCTAGTAACATAAAACCATCTGGCCATGGTATCTGTGTAAACAAAGCAAGCAAGATGGTGGCAGGGCCCCCTACTTTACCAATGCCGAAATATGTTAGTAAATGCTAGGGATTCGAATGAGAGTTCTGCAATCAAACTTTACTAAGTGCAAACTTAAGGTCTTAAAAAGCAAATTTCCAATATGTCATGAATGGATTTCTCAATCTGGTTTATGATAGGTAAAATATAGGAAAAAGTTTTTTAAATGTCTCCACCGAAGTGGGCGTCTCCATGTACGACATATGGGTGGTTAAAATGCTCTACAAGCACATCAGGAATAGTCCCGGTAAAATCGCACTAAAAACATACCAAGGACTGGCGGTTCGGATCTACATGATCAACGAAGGAGTTTAATTGTCAAGTAATGTCAAGTCGAAGAGAGGGAATGAAGAGAATGTGGTAGAAATGATGACATCACATTTACGCCAGGGCTGGCGAGTCGGAGTCGGAGTCGGTTTTAGAAGTCCCGACTCCGACTCCTTACCACTTTCAGACATTGCATTTTTATGGGTGTGTCTTTTTTACGAAACCTGCCGAAACCCGACAAAGTTATGGGAAGTAGGTGGCAGTGGGGAGTGAACCTAGAACTCAGGGAAGTGTGCACCATTGGGGAGTGAACCTGGGACTGGGTTTCGGCGGGTTTCGTAAAAAAGAACTAGTGCTTTTTTACGGAACCCGACCATATCCAGCAAAGTTATGGGAAGTAGACAACTGTGGGGAGTGAACCCGAGACTCAGGGAAGTGTACACCAGTCGGGAGTGAACCTGAGACTAAGGTTATCGGCCGGTTTCGGCGGGTTTCGTAAAAAAGAATTTAGTGCTTTATTACGAAACCCGCCGAAACCCGACAATATCCGGCAAAGTTATGGGAGTTTGGCAACAGTGGGGGGTGATCCTGGGAGTCAGGGAATTGCACACCAGGAGATGGATAACTGTGGGTATCCGAGCCGAACTATAGGAGTTTGGTACCAGAGGAGAATGAACCTGACACTATAGAAGGTGGGCGCCAGTGGGGTGTGAACCTGGGATTCAGGGAATTACACACCAGTGGGGATTTAACCTGGGAATATGTAAAAAAGGATATCAGTGGGAAATAAACCTGGGACGAAAGGAGATGGATACCATTGAAATTTGAAGCCGGGTATGAGAGTTTGGTACCAGAGGAGAATGAACCTGACACTATAGGAGGTGGGCGCCAGTGGGGAGTGAACCTGGGAATATGTAAACAGGATATCAGTGGGAAATAAACCTGGGACTAAAGGGAGATGGATACCATTGAAAGTTGAAGCCGGATATGAGAGCTTGGTACCAGAGGAGAAGGAACCTGACACTATAGGGGGTGGGCGCCAGTGGGGAGTGAACCTGGGACTATGTAAAAAGGATATCAGTAGGAAATAAATCTGGGACTAAAGGGAGATGGATACCATTGGGAGTTGAAGCCGGATTTGGGAGTTGGGTACCAGGTGAGAGAGAAACCTGACACTATAAGAGGCGGGCGCCAGTGGGGAGTGAACCTGGGACTATGTAAAAAGGATATCAGTGGGAAATAAACCTGGACTAAAGGGAGATGAATACCATTGAAAGTTGAAGCCGGATATGAGAGTTTGGTACCAGAGGAGAATGAACCTGACACTATAGGAGGTGGGCGCCAGTGGGGAGTGAACCTGGGACTATGTAAACAGGATATTAGTGGGAAATAAACCTGGGACTAAAGGGAGATGGATACCATTGAAAGTTGAAGCCGGATATGAGAGTTTGGTACCAGAGGAGAATGAACCTGACACAATAGGAGGTGGGCGCCAGTGGGGAGTGAACCTGGGACTATGTAAACAAGATATCAGTGGGAAATAAACCTGGGACTAAAGGGAGATGGATACCATTGAAAGTTGAAGCCGGATATGAGAGCTTGGTACCAGAGGAGAATGAACCTGACACTATAGGGGGTGGGCGCCAGTGGGGAGTGAACCTGGGACTATGTAAACAGGATATCAGTGGGAAATAAACCTTGGACTAAAGGGACATGGATAACATTGAAAGTTGAAGCCGAATACGAAAGTATGGTACCAGAGTGGTACCAGAGGAGAATGAACCTGACACAATAGGAGGTGGGCGCCAGTGGAGAGTGAACCTGGGACTCAGGGAATTGCACACCAGTGGGGAGTTAACCTGGGAATAAGTATAAAGGATATCAGTAAGAAATAAATCTGGGACTAAAGGGAGATGGATACCATTGGGAGTTGAAGCCGGATTTATTTCCCACTGATATCCTTTTTAGATATTCACAGGTTAACTCCCCACTGGTGTGCAATTCCCTGATTCCCAGGTTCACTCCCCACTGGCACCCACCTTCTATAGTGTCAGGTTCATTCTCCTCTGGTACCCAACTCCTATAGTTCAGCTCGGATACCCACAGTTATCCATCTCCCACAGTCCGAGGTTAACTCCCAATTGGTGTGCACTTCCCTGAGTCCCAGGTTCACTCCACACTGGCGCCCATCTCCTATAGTGTCAGGTTCATTCTCCTCTGGTACTCAACTCCCATATCCGGCTTCAACTTTCAATGGTATCCATCTCCCTTTAGTTCCAGGTTTATTTCCCACTGATATCCTTTTTACACAGTCCCAGGTTCAGTCCCCACTGGTGTACACCGCCCTGATTCCCAGGATCACCCCCCAGTGTTGTAAAACTCCCATAACTTTGCCGGATATTGTCGGGTTTCGGCGGGTTTCGTAATAAAGCACTAATTCTTTTTTACGAAACCGGCCGATAACCTTAGTCTCAGGTTCACTCCCGACTGATGTACACTTCCCTGAGTCTCGGGTTCACTCCCCACAGTTGTCTACTTCCCATAACTTTGCTGGATATTGTCGGGTTTCGGCGGGTTTCGTAATAAAGCACTAATTCTTTTTACGAAACCCGCCGAAACCGGCCGATAACCTTAGTCTCAGGTTCACTCCCGACTGATGTACACTTTCCTGAGTCTCGGGTTCACTCCCCACAGTTGTCTACTTCCCATAACGTTGCTGGGTATTGTCGGGTTTCGTAAAAAAGCACTAGTTCTTTTTTACGAAACCCGCCAAAACCCAGTCCCAGGTTCACTCCCCAATGGTGTACACTTCCCTGAGTTCTAGGTTCACTCCCCACGGCCACCTACTTCCCATAACTTTGTCGGGATTCGTCGGGTTTTGGCGGGTTTCGCAGGGTTTCGTAAAAAAGACACACCGCATTTTTATATCATTCAATGTGTAATATTTTAGATACTAGATATAGATAGTATCCAGGCCTATAGAATTTGAAAAAAATTACATTGGTATTAGCTAAAGGTGAACTATGCTTCCAAAACCCCCTTTCCTCCCCAACCTTCATGCTCTCGTGCTGTACATTTAAGTTGGCATCAATGCCAATCACCCCGTACCTGACTAGAGGGAGGGGTGGGGATGCTGACTCTTCAATGTTAAAGTTAGGTTATTAGAAAGTGGGATAACCATAAGACCATAAGAAGTGATTTTATTTTAGTATAAATGGTTTCAGTTTCAATATTGTCTTAATCTTAATTTCACTTTTCCTCTTTTTGTTGGTCTTAATGACAGTTTTATTCATATCTTAGTTTTAGTTTCCTTTTTGTCTAGTTTCAGTTCCTTTTTTGTCCTAGTTTCAAATATGAAGCGGCTTGTATTGTTATAATACATATATACTGGGGAAAAGCTAAAAGTAGCTGCGAGTGTTGGTTGCATATTATTACCTATTAATACTATGCTTGAGGAGTCGGAGTCGGAGTCGGTTTCAAGGCTGGAGTCGGAGTCGGTTTAAAAATAACCGACTCCGCCAGCCCTGATTTACGCGGGAGACAGTGAACGAACATAACATGAAGATTACTCACAACAGCTCGATCGAGACACGACAGTCATAACCTAACAAAACTATCACAACAAACAGTGACACAAAGTCTTCCCCACAGTAAACAAAGTGAGAACAAAAAATGACTATAGAAAAGAATAGACCTGTAAATGAGCTCTATAAAAATTGACTGAAACTCTTCGACAAACTGAAGATTCAATTATTTTTTTTTTAATAAGGGCATCATTGGAGAGGAGAGTGATAAATACAATATATCAAAATAGTGGGTGTTATTTCTTACTGGAAGTATGACTGCCATAATTTGATGTAGAAGGAATGCTAAATAAGCATGTCATTCATATAGGTAAAGATGACTTCATCAAAGTCATATTCCTGCCTCTGGAATTTTTTTGACATAGAAAAATAATCACCATTATCATCTTTAACTTCTAGCCATGACCAATTGAATTTATTCCTCACGGGACTCACATCTTTATCGATGCTCGACAAGTCTGAATTGCGATCCACGAACAGCTCAGCCATTGTGAGAACATTAGAATAATGTAGCAATGAGCAAACTTGATTTTCAATCAGTAAATGACAGAGAAAAAAAAACTTAAATAAATATGACTTCAGGCCAATACACTGAATTATTAAGTAGAAGTGAATTATCAAGAAGAAACTTCGGCAGGCGTAGCGGAAAAATTCAAAGAATCGAAATGAAGGTAAATCGCCACAAAACAGCAAGCTCGCTTGGGCTTGAGCAAAACAATGCCAGAAAACGTCCTGATTTGCACGGGAATTAATTAGGCTACTTACCATTGTTGTTCCTTATGATCAGGTACTCAATCAGTGAAGAAACGGTCAACCAGTTTGTTTACAACGTGAGGCAATCGAAATGTGCTTGTAGCAATCTATCCTACCTTTCGATTTGAAGATGTCTACATAACGGACTTGCGGCATTCGCAATTTACTTTATCATAGTTTTGAGACTCGAAGGGTAAATGTGGTCAATTTTGGCTTAGATGAAACAGTGAAATTTATCGCTCGGTGGCTCAGTTAAAATTGGCTACAGTTGGGATCACTTCGGATTGGAAAGTGAAAAAATAATTTAACGAAGGATGTGTGAAAATACCCAGGGAAGTGTCGCTTTGTCTTGGCAATATATACATCCTTAATATAAACGGTCCCCATGAGCTATGCGTAGCGCTGTGGAACACTCCTAATTATTTTACGGTCATTCGACTACGATTTGTGAATTCTTTCTTTTTTTATTTCTTTCTTTCTTTCTTTCCTTTTTTAAATATTTGAATTTGACAAATTGACTGATTTCAGTTAATTGACTGAGAATTTACAGGTCTAAAAGAAGCCTCCCAGGAGTTGCTCCTCAACATCATTCTAATGTAGGGAATGTATTTGTTCTGTGTTCTGGTTCTTTGTTGTTGTAAACTGTTTTATTATTTTATTATTATGTTGTAGTGTTATACATTGTTAATATGTTGTGTTGCGAGCTTTAGTAACATTTTGTTATTTATTGTTATTTTGCAGTTGTTACCCTAAAAGTAATTTTGTCAACTGAATAAAGTTACAGTGGTGACCCCGACGTCAGGATTGAACACACCCTTCCTTCAACATGCCAACCAATCAGGATACCCATGAAGCCAACGCAGTGTCCATCAAACTACCAACCTTTTGGCCCCAAAGAGCTCAAATTTGGTTCATTCAGGCCGAGGCACAATTCACAATTAAAGGAATCACAGCTGACGTAACTAAATACAGTTATGTCACAGCATCCCTCGACCAAGACACTGCCACCAGAGTTCTCGACATCCTGACCAACCCACCAAGCACTAACAAATATGAAACCCTCAAACAAAGACTCATAGACAATTACAAACTTTCTGAAAGAGAAGCCGCATCTCGCATCTTAGACATTGGTGGTCTGGGTGATTCCAAACCAAGCGAACTATTGGACAAAATGCTTGCCATAGTCCCTCCAGGACAAGAACCAGGATTCCTTTTTAAGGAAGTTTTTCTACGCCAACTACCAGCAGAAGTCCAATCCTTGGTAACTCAACAGGATTATCCGACCCTCCGGGACCTAGCCAAAGCGGCAGACAAACACTTTATGTCCACCGGAGCTACCATTAATGCAACAATGAAAGGAGGCAAACACAACAAACGAGATGGACCACGCCATCAACACAGTAAGACACCTGACCCGGATTTGTGTTGGTACCACCAAAAATTCGGCAAACAGGCTACAAAATGCACCACTCCTTGCAAATTTTCGGAAAACTGGACAGCCGGCCACCTATAAGCAATATGGTGGCCGGCTCCAAAGACAACCTTCTGTTTGCATATGATAAACAATCTGGCCGCAACTTTCTGATCGATACAGGAGCTGAGATCAGTGTGTTACCGGCTTCAACAAACGACCTTCGCCGCGGACAACACGGGTTCCCGTTAGCAGCCGCCAATGGTACACTCATCAAATCATATGGACAACGTAAACTGTCCTTACACATAGGATCACACCAGTATGAATGGTCATTTACACTGGCAGCCGTCAACAGACCAATTTTGGGGGCAGATTTCCTTCGGGCTCATTCACTACTCGTCGATCTGAAGGGCAATCGCCTAATGCACAGCGGCACCTATGCTTCAGTCTCACTCATGACTTCACAGCATACAGCCCCACACATCTCAATCATCACAACTAACGATGAGAATCAGTTCACTCAGCTGTTATCTACACGGCCAGCACTCACTTCGCCCACGTTTTCATGTCCCACAACAAAGCATTCTGTGGAACACCATATAACCACAACGGGCCTTCCGGTACACTCAAAAGCACGCCGTCTGACACCAGACAAACTAGCAGTAGCAAAATCGGAGTTTGACAACATGGAGGCTCTAGGAATCGTACGTCGTTCCAACAGTCCGTGGGCATCGCCTCTACATGTGGCACCTAAACCCAACGGAGGTTGGAGACCATGTGGAGACTACCGCAGGTTAAACGGTTCTACTACTCCAGATCGCTACCCGATTCCTCACATACAAGACCTCTCAGCAAGACTATCAGGTTGCAAAATCTTCTCAAAAGTCGACCTCATTCGCGGTTACCATCAGATCCCAGTCCACGAGCAGGACATCTCCAAGACAGCAATCATAACCCCATTTGGCCTCTATGAATTCCTCCGGATGCCCTTTGGGTTAAAAAACGCTGCACAGACTTTCCAGAGACTGATGGACACAGTTTGTCAGGGTTTGGACTTCACATTTGTTTACCTTGATGACATCCTCATAGCTAGCAAAAATGCAGAAGAACACAAAAAACACTTGAATGCCCTTTTTGATAGGCTAGAGAAATATGGATTAGTGGTGAATTCAGACAAGTGCATTTTCGGGGTGAAAGAGATTGATTTCCTTGGACACAGGATCAGTTGTCACGGAGCAACTCCTCTTCCAGCGAAAGTGGAGGCAATTCGCTCATTCCCCACCCCTACAACAACATCAGGCCTACAGGAATTTGTTGGCATGGTCAATTTCTACCACCGTTTCGTGCCAGCAGCAGCTCAACTAATGCAACCACTTTACAAGGCATTGGCTGGTCAAACAAAAAAATCTGCACCCCTTCAATGGACAAATACCCTACAACACGCTTTCAAGTCAACAAAAGAAGCCTTGGCCCAAGCAACTATGTTGTCCCACCCGCAGACATCAGCTCCTACTTCACTGACAGTAGACGCTTCTGATATAGCGATGGGGGGAGTACTAGAACAAAACATTGACGGCCAATGGAAACCTCTCGCCTTTTTCAGCCGCCAGCTTCGTCCTCCGGAACAGAAATACAGCGCTTTTGATCGGGAGCTCCTGGCTGTCCACTGTGGCGTTCGGCATTTCCGTTACTTCTTGGAAGGACGAATATTCACCATTTTCACGGATCATAAACCACTAACATTTGCAATGAACAAGGTTTCAGAACCATGGTCCGCACGCCAACAACGACAACTATCTGCCATCTCAGAATTCTCAACTGATATCCAACACATATCAGGAAAAGACAATCCAGTAGCTGATGCGTTGTCAAGAACAACAGTAGAACACGACACCTCAGACGACTTCGGTCTCAGTGCGATTTCTGAGGGAATAGATTATGAGGCCATGGCAACAGCTCAATTGAATGATGAGGAGATCCAATCACTACGCACCTCAGAAACATCCCTGCAACTGAAAGACATTTCTTACGGGACTAATGGCACTACAGTTCTCTGTGACATATCGACCGGAAGAGCACGGCCAGTGGTTCCCAAATCATGGCAACGAAAGATGTTCGACGCCATCCATGGTCTTTCACATCCAGGAATCAGAGCTACCCGCCGACTAATTTCACAGAAAATGGTATGGAAGGGAATGACCAAACAGATCAATGCATGGGCAAAGACCTGCACATCATGCCAAAGGGCAAAAGTACACAGACACACGAGGGCGCCCCTGGGAGAATATGAAAAACCCAGCGGACGTTTCAGCCATGTCAACATCGATTTGGTTGGACCACTGCCCCCCTCACGTGGTTATACATATCTGCTTACGATGGTGGACAGATTTACCAGATGGCCTGAAGCAATACCCATTACCAGTACTGACACAGAAGAAATAGCACGAGCATTCATCGCACACTGGGTTGCTAGATTCGGAGTACCAGAGAACATTTCATCAGACCGAGGACCACAGTTCACTTCACAGTTGTGGTCAAACGTGTGCACACTCCTTGGTACTCAAATCAAACAAACAACAGCTTACCATCCCCAAGCAAATGGATTGGTTGAACGTTTCCACCGCCGCATGAAGGAAGCCATTCGAGCGAAACTAGAAGGACCAAACTGGATTGATCAACTTCCCTGGGTGATGTTAGGTATACGTACCGCCCCAAAAGAAGACCTCGATACCTCGTCGGCAGAACTCGTATATGGGGCACCTATTACAGTACCTGGAGACTTTGTTCCTGGTCCTGATCCCAACACCAATACTCCTGAAATGTTGAAAAACCTCCGTGAGAAAGTGGGTCAACTTCGTCCAGTTCCTCCGTCCACGCATAAAAAAGCAACAAGCTTCGTACCACGGGACATCAGCAAAGCTAAATACGTGTTCATACGTCATGATGGACATCGAAGACCACTCCAGGCTCCGTACACAGGACCGTATAGAGTTCTAGAAACCGGTGACAAAGTTTTCAAACTACAAGTAGGAAACAAAGAAGACTCAGTCTCAATCGACAGACTAAAACCCGCACACTGTGACATTGATCAACCTGTTCAGGTACATGAACCACCACGAACGGGAAGACCGAAGAAAGCACAGAACACGGGAGAGAGTAAAACGGGTGCAACCAACCAGGAGAAACGTATGATCTTTCCTGATGAGGAAACGTTGCAGACCGAATCCAAACGCACTGAAAGGGGACGATTATCCAAACCCCCTGATCGGCTGGATTTATGACAAATGAACAAAAGCTCTGGCGGGAGCTATGTAGTGTTATACATTGTTAATATGTTGTGTTGCGAGCTTTAGTAACATTTTGTTATTTATTGTTATTTTGCAGTTGTTACCCTAAAAGTAATTTTGTCAACTGAATAAAGTTACAATGTCCTTGAAGTTGAATCACTGTGACTGTGAGCCCCTTTTAACTTTAATTTACTCAAATTTACTGGGTTGTTTGTTTCTTCTTGTGACTTGTGGTGTTTGTGACGTCGTGTCGGACCCGACAGTGCTAACGCTCATTCTTCCTCTTTTAGGATTTAGGACTTTGATTCAACATAGATGATTAATTATTAATAGTTAACTTTGTATAAGTATAAGTAAGTATGTCTCGCATACAGGACATGGTCAAGGATCGATTCCCCAAGCCCAACCAAACGGCCGGGACTTAGTAAGTCACTGACTTACTACTCACTCTTACTCTTACCCACCTCGGTGGAGATGCGTGGGCCCTAGGGCATATTACCCACTTCGGTGAAGATTTTATATTTATTTTACATTATCGTGAACAAGGTGATAAAATCTATTCTCGACATTTTAGGCTCCAGACAAAAATAATGTGTTACATTGTTTTTAGCCGCGATTACTGAATAACTGGAGTTTGTTGTCTGCTACTGCTATTGACTAAACTTTTTAGAAACGTCTGGCAATGCCGCTTGGAGAACAGAACAAGATGGCAGCGGGGACCTCGCCGCTGTACCAATGACCTCATGCAGTGTTTAGTATTTCTAATCTAAGATAACATGAATTGATTATTAATTTACCAAGGGAAATTCATCCGGCTCTTGCTCTATGGATGCCGCCATTATTGTTTTTGGGTGTGTGAAGATAGGCTGGGTGCAGGGTTGCCAGGTGATTTTTTGTCGTGGGACCAGATTTTGACAAGAAAAGGACCAAATGAGACGGTTTGGGGCCAAAATACGGAAAATGTTCACTAAACGTTACAGAATGTATATCCGAATACAGATAATCATACAAACATGTGTGAACAATAAAGAGGAGTGAGCTTACGTGCAAAGGGGGGTCGTATGCATGTTGCCAGACTCAGATTGTACATATCCAAAGGGTTGCCATAACTGCTCTTGGTGAAGGATGGTTGGTGGGTTGGTGGCCTTGGTCCACAAAGTGTACAGTTTTGCCCTACCTAACTCCAACAAAATTTTTAAGTGATTTCTTCCATTGTTTCAACTTGGGACACATTTCCCTTATCACAGACCTGAGTGATCCTGTATTTTTCGACGACATTGTGGGTTTCCGTAGCTCATGATACTAATTTTGTATATTTTCACCGCATGTCATTCCAATTAATCACAACTTATATGAATGAACGAATAATTCTGAAATAAAGTTCTATTTACGTTTAAATACATTCAAAGTGGAAAAGAAAATAAAGTATTTACATTTAACTTAAATATTCGTTATCCAATCTACAGGAATTGCTGAATGCACTCTTCCTGCTGTTCCTCATCCTTCTCATCTGATTTGGTGTACAACACCTTTGTGTTATGGAGTGCAATCATCTTGCTTGTGGCCACAAAATCTTTACAGCATTTGGATCGTTGCTGAAGATGAGATTTGATCCTGATTATTGCATCAAGACAAATTACTCCCATTCGGTTGCGGGGCTTTGTTTTTGTGGCCGTTACCAATGAGAAGACACGCTCGATGACTGCATTGCTGCTCGGAACAATGAGGCAATTCATCACATATTGACCTAGCTCTTCAAATCCAGGTGTTTTCATAACTCCAAACCAAAATTTATGGGTGTCACTTGGGAGTCCTGTGGTTTTGAAAGCTTCCACATCTGACCAGTCAATAAAAGTGAGACGTCTATATTGATCCTCTACCAAATCCGATTTAACCAAATGAAGGAACGGTAGGCTGCTGAATGCAGGTTTGTCCACTTGGTTAAGGACTTTTGTTGGACTAAGCTGACTGAGTCCTTTGAACATATCCTTTGTCGATGGAAGTCTTAGTTTGACTTGCTCACAAGCAACCTCTAACATGGACAGGCATCTTTCTTTGGTGTGACGCACCCTTTCCTCCACACTTTGGCGTTGCTGTTCATTGGCTACAAATTCCAGTACATATTTACTACATTCATTTGTGAACTTGTACCCAAATTCCACGAACAAGGCATTTCCGAACTCCAAGTCATCGCCGTCCGTTGTCAGATTCCTTGCCTCGTGTAATTAATCAGCAATCAGCACATGCAAGCTCCTTGCAGAGACAGGTCGAGGAGGGTTTTGGTGCCAGATCAATGTCTCAAACACTCGAATCAGTAATAATACGAATATCGATGTGTGCATGCACATATCAGTTTTCTTGATGTGGATAAATTGAACAAAATTCATTTTGAACTAAAGGCTATGTAGTTGGGTTCGTTTGGGGCAATTACCATCCAAAAGGGGCCAAAAAAGGGCCAAAGGGCCAACTGATATATGGGGGGCCAACTGTGTTTGAAAAGGGCCAAAAATCTCGGATTTGGTCCTGAAAAGGGCCAAAATGGCAACCCTGGCTGGGTGGATTCTCAATACTTTTAAAATTAGAATCGATTAAACGACAATAGAGCAGTAAAGTTAGGTGCCCCAAACGTAAACAAAGGTCGAGAAGCACGTGGCAAACCACATGTTCCTGTCTTGACAGCTCACGTTCCAATGTAAATAATAGAAAAAAATAACCTTTAAAATTTGGCTGTTAGGTGGCAAAAGAAACACATATTCATAAATACTCGATCATGCATCAAATAATGTCTAGATATGGATATTTTATGGAACAAAAGGTAAAATTTCCTAAAATTTATCAAAAGTTACAGTCTATCTATTTTTAGACCAGAGCAAATTATTGCGCTGGTGTGAACAAAACGAGAATTATTCGGAGCCTGATTTTCATAATAATTTAGCCTTATATTATTATTTCTGCAACTGTTAGATTTTATGTAAACATATTTTCAATACTGAAAGTGTATTGCCTACAACTCAAACTACAAAATTGGGAGACCTATATTGTGCGTAAATTATTCCGGTACCTAACGGAAATCACTAGCAACTTGTTATTGTTTACGTTTGGGGCACCTAACTTTACTGCTCTATATCATGGATACGATATTTTCATGGACAACCCATGCATTCAGTGCCTCGTTTATTTCACCTTTCACGGTATATGAAAGTTTCGTTAACTTAGTATACACAGGTGTGAACATTACGTTTGCCAAGATGGAATAGAAATAAAAAGAAAGTATGAAAAATATAAACTGATCGAGCAACAAAGGCAAATAACGTATCACGCATAATCTTGCTTGGTACATAAAAATTACAGACAAACGAATATCAAGCTGTATTACATTCGAAACAGTGGCTCAGTCGCTCAACGATCTAGTGTTTTGTCTTGTCACAAGATTCAAACAATGATAACCGTGGTTAATGGCTGGGTTGGCTAGGTGGCAGCGATCGTGGAACATCCTGGTCCCAACTTTGTTCCCTTGAAGAAGGTACTTTACACACATTACCCCTTTCGATTCAGGTGTGAATGAGTACTTCGATAAAAGCAGCGAGGACATTATATGTATGTATGTATGGATGTATGTATGTATGTATGTACGATTATGCATGTATGTACGAGTATGCATGTATGTATGTATGTATGCATGCATGCATGTATGTATGTATGTATGTTTGTATGTATGTTTAATATACATATTGCAAGACAAAAACATGAATATGTATGACCGTGAAAGTTCCAGGCAAAGCAGAAGAGAAATATACAAAACTATCATACAATTGTGGCACATTTGGCCGTTAATCGGGATGTCTGATGTTCGCTTCCAAGTCGAGGAAGGATGATTATTTTTTAATTATTATTTTTATTTTGGGGGTTGTAAAATGAGTACCTGACCGTTAACAGCATTGCGTCTATCCGAAAAAAATGCAATATCGCCTAGCAGGCGGAATGTATCGTATTGTGTGTTAAATGTTGCTGTTGGCTAAGGATCGCATGTAAAGCGCTTTGAGCACGTTTAGTGGATATCCCGCAATGTTAAAGCTGAATTATTTTAATGAACACCTTGCCGTTAACAGCTTTGTCTCTCTGTCAAAAATAGATTTTATATTATATATATAATATCGCATTACAGGCATCATATCTCGCCCTACATCATATGTTCAATGTTGCTGTTGGCTAGAGACCCCTAGTAAAGCGCATTGAGCACGTACGTGGATATTAATGCTCACGTTTTTCTTTTTATTTCTGCTTTGTCTGGCACTGTCACATTCAAATATTTTCGGGAAAACCTCTTTAAAATTATTATCCTACAACACAATTGATCGAATTGTGAATTCATATGAGCGATGAACTTCCCAGCTACCAATCACTTGGAATTTTTCAGCCTAACGGATGACACGCATTTTTGGTCTCTCTCGTATTGCAGACGAGTTTTTTTTTTAACTTCCCGATGCGCCAGTTAGATGGATATAATATCCCTTTGCACACAGGCCTGAACTTTTTTCATTTAATTGTTTAATGCAGCTTCAACCTCATCTCTTAAGATTAACAGGCCAGTCATCATCATTTTAAAAAAAATCATTTTCTTGTCAAATGCTGTATCTATGCGCAATCTCGCCAAGCGTTATAGTATTGTATTTAGATTTAGATGTATTCTGTCCGTAATTTCAGGGTTTCAATTAGATCTGGGGCGGGACTTTGTTTATAAGGGTCTTGCAAATACCGAGTCTATAAAGTCACAGTCTGTCGAATTCCGAGCCGCTCGGATTGGTTTGCTGTCATGGGACAAACGAAATTGATTTGAAAGCGCGAGAGTTCCGAGTTCGATTCAATACTCGATGAATCGTGTTGCCGCAAGGGTCTCGCGGACAGCGAGCTGTTCCGGTGTCCCGCCACAGTTCTAGTTTCAATGTACAGAGTCTACTTACTGCTCGGAGCCAAAACTCGACGGGGCCTTTCGTTTTTTTAAAACTATGTAACCGTACGTACATCGATCGTCAGGCTATTAATGATATGTAGATATCGGTGTCAATCAAAGACATTCTTCACCCGTCTTCCCCAGCCGTTTCCAAACCGGTTAGCTAAGTGCTAACTGTCATAAAGACATTTGCACCTATGCAAATACAGAAGACTATAATATGAACAAATTCAGGAACATAAGGAATGGTGTCCCTCAAGGATCTGTTTTGGCCTCGATGTTTAATGTTTACATAAGCGACATGCCAAATACTTCCTTCCTGAGGCTAGGATATGCGGACAACTGGGTCCTAGCTTACCAGAGCAGATAGGTAATAGAATCGTCCCGATAGTGTACTTAGTGAGGATGTGACGAACCTTGACTCCTTCTTTAGTAATAAAAAGGTTGCTTTTTGAAAGTTGTAACCATCGCCATCGACAATGACAATAAAAATACCATATACATGTTACAAATTCTAACTACAATAAATAATTTATTCTGATATTAAAAGTGTTTCGACTTTTGACATGATCAAATTTAATCATTTATTTTCCTTTGGTATTCATATCTAATATTATGCACAATAATTTTAATCTAATAGAATATTTCTCACAATCGTCGGGAAAAAGAAAAAACAAAGTCTAGTCAGCACCTCGCCTACAGTTTTAAACAATCCTATTCTCGTATTGTTGTTGACAGTTCCATCCCCATCATTTTTCATGACTTCCTTATCATCCAATAAAGAGGTAGCGTCACACTCTCTGATTACATTACAGCAATCGCCACCACTAAAGTAAGATTTAATAGTGTATGTTTTATTCTTTCGTTTTTTAAACTCCTTTCCAGTGATATTTGATTCCCTTTTAGTGAATGTTTTCGACATGATCCAAGAATTGTTCTGCATTGGTAATCGACAAGATAATTTTGGTACAATTTTAGATTTATAGAGCGTCGGGGTGCTGTTCGGCAACGTTCGTGTTTGATGACGGCGATGGCTGGCCTGACCTCTGCTGCCACAGTTGGTTTGGCGAGAATCTTGGTTGGGTGTGGAATACTGGGATTGAAATGATGGTTCAAAACTAGTTGAAGAACTGTTCATGCTGGGGTTCTCCGCCTTAATAAGGCTCATACCATCAAATGGCTGTACCTCTGTGAATTAAAGAAGTTTGATATATCAAATTTATACATCATATCATACTTTGAAATTATAAAATAAAACACAGGCCTATCTTTGTCATGTGAATTTCACAAAATGGCTGTGATTTTAAGAAGTCTTGTCTACAACAATCACTCGACAGTCTCAGCTTGATTATGGTCACCCTACACACTACAAAAGCTCTATGGAGGCTGAACCAAAGCGACCACAGATCTGCAAATCGACTGACATAGATGTCATAGAGGAACAAGAAGAAGAAGAATGGGCTGACAGGGGAACAAAAGGCAAAGCGAAGTCAGGTGAACCAACGAGTCATAGAGGGTATTCTTCACTAGATTTGGTACTCGACTTTTAGTCTGTCCAATAATATCGTGAAATAATTTTAAACCGGGCTTTGTTTTTTTGTTGTTTTTTTTTTTTGCTTGGTTTGTGTGTGTGCGTGTGTGTGTGTGTGTGTATGTGTGTGTGTGTGTGTGTGCGCGTGTGTGTGTGTGTGTGTTGTGTTTGCGTATGTGTTAGTTTAATTTTTTAAAAATTATTTGGTGAAAACATGCATATACGTCTATATATCCTTCTGCATCCCTTTTGATCATGAAATCTAACCCATCGGCTTGGTCTGCTTGGCTTGCTATTAAGTTTCAAACTGTCAACTGAAACTGTTGTTCGTTGTCACATGTGAGATCAGTGTGTGTTTTCTATTGGTATTACTGGACTTTGTATTATTTACTTGAAATTAGCCGCCCCCCCCCCCTTTCCCCTCAGAATTGGAGAGGCGACGGCTAAACAAGATGTTTTAAGTTGTACATCGGAATAACAGGAACGGATGACACCGAAAAGATCCACATTGCTAAAAAAGGAAACGCATCTCCTTCCCTACTAATAAAAGATATAAACACACACACACATACACATGCACACACAAATACACATATGCACAACCCCCCCCCCCCCCCCCCCCCCATAAAAAAAACCAAACAAACCGAGAAACAAAAATATGTAAAAACCACATCGAATGTATACCTCTCTCTCTCTCTCTCTCTCTCTCTCTCTCTCTCTCTCTCTCTCTCTCTCTCTCTCTCACACACACACACACACATACATACATACATACATACATACATACATACATACATACATACATACATACATACATACATACAACATACATACATATACACTACACTAAATCCCACATAAGTACCTTTCCAAAATCAAATTTCAAAATGAATTCATGTCTTATTCAGTCATTTTACCCAAAGGGATATAATATTTGACTACTAACCTAAATGAATTTTAAAATTTATTCACAGTTTGTGGTAATTATAACTTTTGTACTCTTCAAAAGAGCATAATAATTTGACCTAGCTCAGGAATTGCTAAAAACAACGAAAATATACAAAAGGAGGGTGGTCGAAGACGAGGCTTTATCGATGTGCACATAATATAGGCCTGATAGTCAAAGGCAATTATGCAGACCTGCCATTTTACCGACACAAAAAATCAGGACCAAGGTCTCAAAAAATCAGGACACATGAAAAAAAATCAGGACGCTTGAAAATAAGGGACAAAACATTACATTGATATTTTTTTTAAACACTCACCTGAGGACACCAAACTCACAGGCGTGTGTCGTTATTCTGTGCAGTTATTGTCGACCACACTTGGCCAGAAGACTTGGTGATGGCACAAAGCCATAACAAGACTGCCCACGACTAATAAGAGTCATCTTGATCAGAATTATACCACTCAGAAGCTGCCTAGTCATGCTTGCTCTAGCCTCCGTTTTGTTCTTGCGAAAAGCGAAAAAACCCCTTTCTGAGTCTGCATTACTATGTGATAAACAACATAATCCCTTCATTACCCACCCTAAGAGTTGGTATTTAAAAACTCCACAACTATCCTTCAATTCACTGATCTCCTGCCACAACCTGTCAACCCTCATCGTCACATCAAGTCCTTCCAGTTTATCAAATTGAAACCTAACAAACTCCTTTTGAAGTTGTTCATGTTCATGGGATGTTTTTGGTTTAAGACATTCGAATCCATTGATCCAGTAACTTATGGACTCGAATTTGGTTGTGGTCCTGACACGGACGTCCAATATTTTCGCATGTTTGAGATCTTCATCTCTAAGGGGCAAGTTTTCGAAAATGTATTTTCATGAGGTGGAATAAAAGCTCCTGACATCTTCAAAAAATTCTATCAACTGTGTCCCAGACATCTTTGTTTCCGCTTTCATGACATCAATAAAAAGTCGTGTATCATGGCCTATTAACAAATCCTCTCTATCCTTCTGTCTGCTTCTCCTGTGGTGTTCTATTTTATAAATATCACTCTCCTTGGAAATGGCCTCTGGTTTAACAAAAGCCATTACTATGTCAGTCACAACATCATGAAGACGCTGCTGCAGTAAGTGTACTGTTGGCTCCTCTCTTTGGAGGAGAAGATTAGCATTAATGTAGGTGGGAAGGGCAAACTTGAGGAATAGGGCATAAGCCTTTGACTTTGCGTTGGAAAAAAAATAAATCAATTCTCTTCAACCTATCAGACGGTTTTTAAGGTCTTTAATTTCTGCACTGAAAAAAAAACAGTCAAGGCATCCCATTGTTCCACAAGTCTTTCAATGCATTTGTGAAGTGACAACCACCTTGTTGGTCCATGTTTGATTATTTTTTTAACAACATGCCCTGTTTCTATTTGGAACTGTTGCAGGGATTTTTGTCTCTTTGTGCTATTGTCTCATCATCATCATCACCCGGGTTCCATCTCTTTCCAGAGGTCGGATGTCATGGCCTTCCATCCTTCACGGTCCATTGCAGCCTCGTTACAGTCTGCCATGCGCCGTCCTGTAGCTTCCTTGATGTCATCTGGCCAGGATTTCCTTTGTCTTCCTCTGCCTCTCTTTCCTTCAATTCTTCCCTCCATTATCCTTTTTTCGAGACTATCATGTCTTCGCATATGTCCAAAATATGACAGCTTTTTGTGCTTCACAGTCAAAAGAAGTTCTTTTTGTTTTTGGCCCATTAGGTCGAGGACTTCGATGTTTTTTTTCTTGCTGTCCAAGGTATTTTCAGCATTCTCCTGTACGTCCACATCTCAAAAGTTTCAATACGTTGTTCTGTCTGTGCGGTTAGTGTCCACGTTTCACAACGATAAAAGAAAATGGACCACACATAGCATTTGGTGCATCTCATTCGTGTTCTGATGGAGATATTTGTGTTGGTGAGGGTTGGCTTTAGTTTCATGAACGCATTTTTGGCCAGCATTATTCGTCTCCTGATAGCTTTGTCAGACTTTGCATCGGATGTTACCAACTGCCCCAAGTACGTGAACTCCTTTACTTGTTCCACTGGACACTCTTCTATTTCTATATCTATGGGCTCTTTCTTTTTTGTTATCACCATTGTTTTTGTCTTCTTCGCATTCATGAACAGCCCCTTTTCTTTACTCTCTTCGTTCACTTTTGAAAGTAGCTTCTGAAGGTCTTCCTTACTTTCCGCCAACAGGACAGTATCGTCAGCGTAACGTAAATTGTTGATGTTGTGGCCACCAACCTTCAACCCTTGTGCTGTTTCTACTTGCCGAAAAATAGACTCTGTGTATAAATTAAACAAGCAAGGAGACATAACACATCCCTGGCGCACTCCTTTCTTGATTTCAATTGCATCTGTTGTATCTGCCTGCACTTTTATCTGAGCCTTTTGCTGCCAGTACAGATTAGCGATTAGAGCCACATCATTCTCTTCCACACCTATTGCCACGAGGTCCTGGATAAGTTTCTGATGACTAACAGAATCAAATGCCTTTGAGTAGTCTAAGTAGTGATAAACGTCAATTAAAATTTCCTCAATGGGACACCTCAGTGTCTGACAGGCTCGCTTGGCTGCAATATGTAGTAAATGTCAGGGACAACCTTGAATGTGAATATGGGTTTGATTTAATATTGTTGTAACTGACAATGTTTTGTGTTGGTTTGATAGTATTTCCATTTCACCAATGAGTCCATAACAATTAGAGTTATGAGACCAGCAATATATAGATGCACGTCGGGTTTTATTCAGCTCCTTGTTTTTTTTTTGTTTGTTTTTTTTTTTTTTTTGTTGATTTTTTTCTTGTGGGAAAATGGGTGGTGGGGGGGGGGGGGGGGGGGGGGGGGGGAGGGAGAGGGTTGAGGTATTCCCAAAGTAAGAAATGAGCAAATGTGTGCTGATTTGGCAAAACCCGTCGGACGTCGGAAAAATTCGAATCCCAAATGTTATTTCATATTTGAATAGAGGCACAATTTCTGGACAAAACACAGTAATTATCTTAGGGTCAAAGTTATTCAGATTTGAAGGGGGGACGACACACATATTTATTAGTAGTTTAAAATACAGTTACATTTTTATCACAACAGCATTTGCACACCACATTCATTCTCAAGAGTAAAAAATCAAACCCCTCTGTAACACAGACCAAAGATTTTGACTTTATCCCCTCCCCCTCCCCCCCCCCCCTCTATTTTTGTTAATTTGTTTGTTGTTTGTTTTGTTGACCTTCTTGACGGTTATTTATCTTTGTCGAGATAACAAAAAATAACAACTGACAACAACAAATAACAACTGGTAACAAGTATAAACAGCCCGCTTGGAGAATTACACGCGGGGAAACAATGTTATTTATTATGGAAAACTCAGAAATTCTTTGATTCTAGCCTCCCGAGTATTTATCTTTGTCGAGATAACAACTAATATAACAACTGATGTTCTACTTCCGGTAGTTGCTCGGCGTTGTGCACGTAAAGTTGGGGCCTAGTAGACCACATAAATAAATTATTGAGGCTAGAATCAATGTATTTTTGTGTTATTTCAGTTGTTATTTGTTGTTATTTCGACAAAGATAAATACCGTTCTCAGTACTCTGAGCTACGATGTCGTTCGTGATTTTATTTCCGTTTTCAGATATTGAAATTAGATTTTTAGATATCTTATATTGTATATTATGCTATTAAATTGAAATAAAAATGCATGGTTTTATAATAATAATAAGAACAACAAAAACCAAAACATAACAACTAAATAAAAAAATAATAATAATAATAATAATAATAATAATAATAATAATAATAATAATAATAATAATAACATAACGCTAGTTCCAATCATAATTGCTCACTGGTGCTTTACATCAACAAAACATATATTATACACATATATAAAACTGACAAGTTAAAAACCACATCGATATGATGATAAAATATCATATTATTATAATAAAATACATATCCTACTAAGAGTCTAAATCATGTGCCCTACAGAAAAGTTCAGTATTTAACCGCTTACTAACAATAAGTGGATTTTCACTATTTTTTGTTTCAATGTTGATGGAGTTCCACAATCCGAGGTAGTGGCGGTAAAAGGATTTCTCATGAAAAACTAAAGATTTGGGGAGTTCCTTAGCAGATTTAAATTAGCAGATCTTAAATTTGGACCGGGTTCACTAAGGTGGATAAGTTCTTGAAGGCAAAAAGGAGCAGAATTGTTTAAACAATTGAATGCGTGAATACGGATTTTAAATTCAATTCTGAACTTTACAGGTAGCCAGTGTGGTTCCTCAAAAATGGGGGTAATATACTCGCGCTTTTGAAATAACGTTACCAATCGAGCTGCTTTGTTCTGTATCTTTTGGAGTCGACTAGTGGCATTATTATCACATTAAAATTAAAGCAAACTATTGCGATAATCAAGGCGACTAAAAATCATCGAGACTACAAGAAGTTTAGTAATATTAATACCAGGAAGCCTTCTGATAACACCAATAAATAGATCTAATATTAACAAAAAAAATGCAGGGTCTTATTGATGACAGATTATGTCACACAGGAAAGTAAATGGAATTTCTATATTGACTATATTGTTTATCGCTTTACTCGGGACATCGGGGTTTTGGCAACAATTCGGTTCTCAGCGTTGAATTGAAATCATCCACCTTTGAGACGGGTTATAGGTCAATTTCGAAAGTATTTTGCGTCGGTGAAGTTAAGAAAAAAATAAAATTATCTAGATCTAAATGTTAATAGATTGGCAATACAAACGATGAAGCGAAAAATCGAAATTCATGCAGATAACGATTTTTCACTTTTATTCGGTATCTCAAAACTTGCTCGTGCGACATCCGACGGGTTTTGTCAAAATCAGCACACAAATTAATGCTCACTTTGCGGAGTTGCATCATAGATTACGATTTGGATATATCGATCATGAAAATATTTTTTATACACCTTTTAGAAAAACCAACCTTCAATGCCTATTTGGAGCTCAACGTCCGTCAAATAAAATGCAATAGCTAGTTCTTCGTCGGAGGAAAATGTTACACGTTCACCATTCGCGTCTGAAAGAAAAAAAATGGAATACTTTACATTACGAAAACTAGAGGCCCTAACTATTTTTCCATTTAATCTACAAGATATTCGCTTTCTGAATCCTCGTCAGATACGACTGATAATCTGACAATGATTTCACAAAAAAATATTACGAGGTGGAAGTCATAACTTCATGTTTTCGCCCTTCAAGTTCCTCCAAAGAAGCTGGTTGGTTGAGTAGACTTGCTCTTTTAACCAATCAAAAAAAAAAAAAAGGTATGTGGAATGCCGCTTCATCACTCCAGATCGACGTGTACATATCTGCAGGTCTGACATCCGAACCCTCTTATGGGCCTAGTTTAATATTGTTGTAATGGACCATATTTTGCGTCAATTTTTGAGATTTCCATTACAAGAATGAGCCCATTAAGTTACCAGACCTGCAAATAAGTGCACCTTGCTCCAGATTATTCTTTTAGAGATCAGACCAATCTTCATATCAAGCCAACATCATCTCTTCAAACTCCAGACGAATGTCGCATTCCTCGACAGAGAGTGCTTGACAGTTAGCGTAGCTTCCAAGCACGCCACTTAACCCCATTTTCTAAAAAGAGCCCACTTTCCCTCGATGCTTGGCAGCGGCTTCTAATGGTGCCCAAACTACTATGTTATGACGATCGACCCAATCAGCAAATTCTTTACCGTGTTCGTGTACCGTCGCAAACCCACCCGGAAGATTCGTCACAACACACCGTTCAACTAGATGCTCTGCGGTTTCGGGCTCGTTACCACAACTTGGCAGCAGCAGCTTCTTATAGTGCTCACACTATTACTATTATGTTATGACGATCGACCCAATCAGCAAAGTCCCTATCACATCCGTGCACCGTAGCGAACCCGCCCGGAAGCTTCGTCACAACACACTGTTCAACTAGATGTTCTGCGGTTTCGGGTTCCAATGATGAAGCGACTTTGCCGTTAGCAGGTCCTCGACCGAAGCCGATTCGCTACCACCCAGTGTCTCCTCTTACAGGTGTCGAAGCCTGGCAGCTTCTCACCTAACTTTAAGGAGTGTATGTCCCCGCCCCCTCGAGGGATTGAATTCGTCCAAACCGACTTCCATCTCGTATATGCATTTCTGTTCGTAGTCAGGGAAGCTGCGTACAAGGGTTTCCGGGACTTATTTCGGCTCGAAACGGGGGCACCGTCCATAATGCGCTTCAGGGGGGGGGGGTATCCCCATTCCCCCTCTCTTTGATCTTATTTAGCCAGTTTTCCGTAATCGTCTCCCTCCGCACACTGGGGGGGGGGGGGGGGGGGGGGGGCTGGCTTGCTGCCATTATCGGGCACCATTCTTTAGGCGTTGTTGCCAGCGTTCCTGACACTATGTGCATTGACTTGCGAAGTTTAACATATACCTTCTCAACGTTTCTGCTTCTACCCCACACTGGAGCGCAATACTCCGCGGTGGAATGGATTAGCATAGTGCCGAGGCGGATGTTCTCAGGAGCGCTTGGTTAGCGCCCCAAGTCGATTTCGCCAGCGTCCTAAGAAGACTGTTGTGAATTAACTTTTTCGGGCTTACGGGAAAACATTTCGTGAACGGGCTTACGCTACCGTCGAGTTCCTCAACGTGGAAGAGCGACCGTTTCTTAAACATCAGCCATAGATCCTGCGGTGATGAGTTTTTCATGATAATTTCTGATCGTCTTAGCATCAAATGGAACATGTATTCCGATGATTCTTCGCCATCTTTGTACTTGAAAAACTGATCTCCAAACTTCATAAGCTGCCACAAACTGGGTACGTCCTGACATTTTTATAGGGCTTTGAAATTTCAAACAAATTAACAGATCTGGTAAGAAAATATGAACATAGATTTAATTGCCATACATCGAGGAACACATACACGAATTAACAAACGTGAAGAGATGTCGGGAGATTTAATTGCAATACATCAAGGAACCTACAAAAGTTGAGAAAAAAAATCAAAATATTTGAATAAATTATAAGTATTGTAAAATAGGGAGCTGCTTTCCAATCACCATGCACTCTCGATTTATACACACAATATTCAAATTCAAAGTCAAGATACAAGGATACTGGAATGCGTTCAAACACATTATTGTTTATTTGTTTATAAGGGTTTTACGGCGCTTGCAACACGTTAAGGTCATATCAGCGCCAGTAAAAAGGAAGAAAATTGGATAGTGAAAAGATTCTAGATGTACAATAAAAAGGACTTGAGGGAAAAGGTAAGACAAAGGGGAGTGGTAGGTTTAAATAGGGAACAGATGTAGATTCCAAGAGCACACTATCAATGTAGGCCTACTTAGTTTGAGATCATCTAAATGTCTCACCCATACACCAGCACAAGATTCCACTATAAGGGTAGTACACAAATGCGTACTTTATACATTCAAAATAACAATACATGACAGAGAGATGATTTACAAGGAAAAAATATCATCTCCCAAAACAATAACTATGCATTTGACTGTTTCCCTCCCAAACGTCCTCCACAATATGACATTGTGACAGATGCCTTGGGGTAAAAACTACAAATCTAAGAGTACACCGCCCCCCCCCCCTCAAATGGACCAAGTCCATGCTATTATTATGCTATTTAAATACCATGACAATCCATCAATAATTCGAATATGTAGTAATGAACCCCTTCATGACATGTAATTGATTTGATGATAAAAAGCCTCGGCTCTAAAAAATACAGCTATAGCCCTTCCCCCCCCCCCCCCCCCCCCCCCCCACCCCTCAATCCCTTCAAATTCAATAGCGCTTGCAAAACAAAAACAGCAAGACAATAACATTGAGTGTATTAATAATAACAATCAAACAAACCTCCTTACCAAGATAGTAAAAACTGGCAGAGCAAAACTTATAGCCATTTCCAAATAACTTCTCCATTGCTTCAACAAGATTTGAGTAAACAGGTTTATTTCTTGCCATCAAGCAACGTCTGGTTAAAGAATGTTTTTGGTTGAAAAAATGCATCCTGGCAGTAATCAATACGGACTTTTCAAAGGTTTCTTTGTTCATTTCTATGTCAACTCTGATAGTTTTGTAACCAGATCAATTTTATAGCACCACATTGTGGACTCGAAAAACATCTTCCGTTCAACAATCGCACCGCGCAACTTGACACGCGACACATTCATGGAAAGCTTTTGAACTTTCAAATAGTAGGGGGAATTAGGTCCAAAAAAAACCCCTTGAATTGTGCAAACAGGGTTGGAAGCATGAAAATTGCATATGTTGTAGAGTATGAAAAACCCTATGATTTATTATATAGAACCACTCTGAGAGATCAGTATAGTATTAGTAGAGATACAAGGTTTTTAAGATTAGAAAATTTTGAAATGGACTACAATAATTTCTTTCATTTTTATTGTGTAAACATTAGGGCTGTGCAGTCAAAATAAACACGGCAAAAATTACTTAGTAAATGAGCGAGAATGTCGCATTCATTACCAATATGAACTTAACTCAAGTCTATGGAAAATAAAGCAAAACAGCAATCCAAACAATGAATGGAAAGAGACGCAAGCGGCAATGAAATATGCGGGGGAAGAAAGTGCAGGCTCTATTAATACAACTAAGAACAAACCAAATCGAACGCTTAACATCGCTATTAACGATCTATCGCGGCAACAAAAAGAACTTAGGATCAGGATACAAAACACGAAAGACTCGGAAGAAATAATATACCTGAAAACGGAACGAAACTAAATACTGCATTCAATTCGATCACTTACAATAAAACACAGAAACGAGGAATTAGACAAAAAAGTGGAAGACATAGAAAAGTCCAAAAATAACGCATCGTCTATGTTCAAAGCGACGAAATCTCTGAACCGAAAACCATTCGAGAACCCAAAACTACAGGATAAATTTGGCAAACAGACAACAAATCCCAACGATATCCTTGACATTGTAACTGACCACTTCCAGCAGAAATTTCACAAACAAGTCTCACAAATATCGCCCTTCTCAGGAAACCCTCGAGACCTAAACAACAGCATCACAACAACTGAAGTTAGAAATAGCATAAAGTGCCTAAACAATAACAGATCCCCAGGCGAAGATGAAATTCCCGCTGAATTGCTGAAATGCGGTACCTTCTCCCTGGATCTGAGCATTGCAAACATAATGAACAAAACATTCTCAACACACAAAGACTGGGACATAAACAGCGGTGTCCTAATTACAATACAAAAACCAGGAAAAACGAAAGGACCCGTAAACAACCTGCGCCCAATAACATTACTGAATACCATAAGAAAAACACTGTCAACTATTGTCCTCAACAGAATTAGACCGAAAATAGAAAAATATCTATCACATAGCCAAAGCGGGTTTCGCCAAGACCGAAGCACATCGGACGTTGTATGGACACATAAATGGTTGGCAGCAAAGGCACTCAAAGAAAACATATCCATAACAATAACCGGAATCGATATGTCCGCAGCCTTTGATACGATCGACAGAGGAAAACTTTTGGAGATATTAACAGACATAGTAGACGAAGACGAGCTCCGAATAATCCGATTTCTCCTCAGCAACACAAAGATACAACCAAGGATATACGGGGCCACAAAACAGACGCAGTTCGAAAGTAACATCGGGACCCCCAAGGAGATAGTCTGAGCCCGATTCTGTTCACAATATACTTAGAACACGCTCTGAAAGAAGTTCGAAAAGTCATTCCCAAAACCAACGACTCATATTGAGAATGCAATCCCTAGAGAAATCGCCTATGCAGATGATGTCGATTTTATTGGATCAACACCAGCAAATATAGACATCATACAAAATACCCTCATGAAATATAACCTCCAAGTCAATGCCAATAAAACCGAATTTACAACAATATCGAGGAACAAAGAGGAAGGAAAAGAACAAAGAAAGTCGGCTCACTAATTGGAGACACCGAGGTGTACAAAGAAGAAAACAGCTATCAAAAGCCGCACTCAGTAAACTCACCAATGTACGGATTAGAGGTGACAAAATAAAGAGAAAAACCAAACTGAAACTGTACCGTGCTCTTGTAAAACCGGTACTTCTGTATAACTGCGGCACTTGGGCGTTGACAAAATCCGAAGAAGAACATCTGGATGCCTTCCATCGCACACAGCTAAAAGGGTACTGGACATCAAATACCCAAAAAAGATCTCAAATGAATCACTCTATAAGATCACAAAAGAAAGACCAATCTCCCTTGACATTTTACAACAACGATGGCAACTTTTCGGTCACATACTACGCAGGGACAAAAACATACCAGCTAACCAAGCCATGTCGGGATACTTCCAAAAACACGGGAACCTTTTCAGAGGAAGACCGATCACAACACTCCCAGTGATCGTAAACAAAAACCTCACAACACTTGGACAAAGCATTAGTCTCATAACGGCAGGGAACCTTGAAAATCTGAGAACCCTAGCAGAGGACCGGCAATATTGGAGACACCTCACACAGGAAATACTGGAAACAGCCAAGGCGACCCGATCTTTCGGTCGAGACGCGAAAGGCATCTAAGGAGGGAAGGAGGAGGGTACCCGGGTAGAATACTCGGGTACCCGGGTATTTTTCAATTTCTCTTTAATACGTTATTTTATTGGTTTATAGAATATAATTCAATCATATTTAAGTTTTAAAAACTATCCGTAATCAAAATAAAATTATTGATTACATTATGGGCTTTCCAATAGCTAGGAATAAGTTAGGAATCAACCTGATTCCAAGAAGTCAATTTTCTCTCGGAAATCGAAACTAATGAACGTCCTTCCAAGAACTCGAGATGGGGACTATAAACACCCCCCCCCCCACCCCAGCTATTGTTTTCACACACACACGACATTGCGACGCTGAGTAATTAATCACGCATCTGTCAATGTCGTCCCAGACAAAATCCCTTTCATGGAATTATTTTGACAGAAAAGATAAATCATACGCAATGTGCAAAATATGTAAGGCTCAGATCAAGACTGAAGGATCATCCACCTCGAGCCTTTTAAAACACTTGAGATTCAAACATCCGATGGCGTTAGAGGGATGCAACCAAGAACTTTCTGTTGCTTCCACTAGTACCAGTAGGCCCCGACCAACAAGCAAGCAGCAACAATCAACTATCACTGCAGCGATGGAGCAAATTACAAAATATCCTCGGATTCAAGTCGCAGAAAGCTCCTTGATGACTGCATAATGAAGATGATAGCCAAAGATATGCAGCCTTTCTCATTGGTTGAAGATGAAGGCTTTCAAGAACTTCTGCATGCCCTAGACCCGAGGTACGAGATGCCAGGAAGAAAAAAATTGACCACATATTGCCTTCCCGAGGTAAGTAAGCAAGTAAGCATACTCATTATTCTTGTTGTTTTTTTGTGACATGTCCTAATGTTATGTTAGTTGAGCTTGTTTTAAAATATGTGACTTGTGGTCATGGTTTGTGACGGCGGTGATGACAATGACAACGACGACGATGACAACGACGATGAAGGTGATTGACAATGGTACCATAATTTCTATGCACTTTTTTCTTCTCAGCTTTATGAAAAAGTTGCGAGTGACGTCCAGACTCTTTTAGATGATACCAAAGACATAGCTATCACAACCGATATTTGGACATCCAGGAAGACGGAAGGCTATTTGACACTTACGGCTCACTTCATCTCATCATCGTGGGAGCTCAAGTCTGTTGTATTAAATACAGTACGAATCAGAGACTCCCACATTGGTGAGAACAGCAAAACGGAGATCCAGACAGTGCTTGATCGTTGGCGCATCAGAAGCAAAGTTTCAACCATCGTGACCGACAATGGAGCAAACATTGTGAGTGCAGCAGAGCTTCTCCGTCTACGACATGTGCCCTGTTTCGCACACACTTTAAATCTGATCGTGAGAGACTCTCTGAAAAAAACTAATGAAGTTCTCCAAGTGGTAATCAAAGTAAAAGCAATCGTCTCGTACTTCCACCATAGTGTCAAAGCATCGGATAAGCTTCAAGATACACAAGCAAGCCAGGCATTCCCTTTGCACAAACTCATCATTGATGTCGACACCAGATGGAATTCGACCATGCATATGCTTCAAAGATACGTCGAGCAGCATCTTCCTGTTACAGCAACGCTTTGCCTATTGTCAAAGAAGGACATGTGTATGTCGGACGACGATGTTGCTTTAATGGCCAAAGCTGTCCAAGCCCTCGAACCCTTCGACCAGGCAACGACAGAAATGTCAAGTGAAACCGAACCAACCTCTCCAAGATGATCCCCATTATCACAATGCTGCACAAGAGCATATCAGATTTGTGTGAACAGAAGGATCCTTTGGCACTTTTCCGGCAATCTGAATTAAGAAGGCGATTTGTCAATTTGTATGACACCTATTTTGTAGCAGCATCCACGCTCCTTGACCCTAGCTTCAAACGCCTACCTTTTTAGCGAGGGCACAACAAAATATAAAGCAGAGTGGTCCTTGGCAAGCAACATTATTAAACCATAAGGGTAAGTTGAGGAGCCAAGCTGCTTCCCTTGAAGAATCAAGACCAGTCACTGGGTACTTAATGGTCCACCAAAAGCAAAGACAAATCCGTTGGGAAAGTTCGACAACAAGCAATGATCCAAGAAAAGATCCCATCACATTGACAGAACACCGTAGAGATGAGAAGGTACTTCGAGATGCCCCTTGTAAAAGAGGTTGAAGACAAACCCTCTAAACGAGGTTGAAAAACACCAAGCTTGTTCCTGGTGACCAAAAACCAAAAGATACGAACATTACTGCAACATGTATTCTGAAAGTGGTTTCAAAACTGGAGACTGATCTTGCTAAGGAAGCTGTCTCGGTAGAAAGCAACATTGACAATTAACTTTTGAACATGAATAGAATGAGGAAGTTTTTTATACCCTTTGCCTTATGCCATTTAATTTATCTCAATCGTTGATTGTTGGCAAAGTCTAGTAATTTGTTTTGATTCTAATATTTGATATATCTGTTTCTAAAGTATGATCAAAAATGAATGTCATTTAGCTGTGAAATACAATGCACAAAATAATCAACACTAGAACCTCAAAACAAGAAAACAAACAAACGGAAAGACAAAAAACCGCTACATGACCCCCCAGCTCCCCTTTTCATGGCGGTACCGTGTATCGGGTAATTGGAACCAATAACCGGATCCTACCTGTGAGCCCACCGGTATAGATTTACCGGTATGGAACACCATAAGTATAAACATTGATGCAAGCCGACACAGTGATGTGTAAAACGGGATTCAACCTTGGATTCCCATTGGTGATTTTGAGCGTCGAAGATGCTTTATTCCTTTCCTTTTACTTTGTGATTTACGAACCAAACAGTTATAAGAAATGCAATGCCTAATAAAGTGGTCTTCTCATTTTGTTCAAAAGGGACTAAATTTCCAAAAAAACCCCTATTTGCAAAAAATTGCGGAGAACTAGTGGTTTCAGTAAAAATTTTAACACGCGATACAGAAGAAAAAATATAAGAGGACAATTGAAATAGATCTAAGGACTTAGAGAAATGAAAATGGACATGATGATAACGGTTTTATACAAAAGATTTTTAAAGGATCATTATCCTAGAGGTATAAAATCTGGTTTGCCAGCAAACTGCAACATCATCAAGTTCGCACTGTTTTATGTTCGATAATTTTGATCCATCTTTTTTTTGTCCCAAAATTGCACGCGATTGCACATTTTACCAAAAATTGCAGATTTCCCAAATGTTCAAAATTTGCCGATTACCATTTGGAAAATTTGCCAAAATGTTGCGATCGCCCTGGGGATGCCGGCCAAAAAGAGAAGGCTATGTCTAGAGGATTGCGTTTTGCAATGATTTCAGATACAATACAAAGCAAAAAGAACTGCTCAAGAACTGTACATTGTGTTCATTGCCAAACTGTACCACGGGTTTTTAAAGTACCCTCTTAATCGAGGAGTATGACAAAGGGCAAGCTAATGAAACTTTTATTTGAAGATCTACACCAACTTGCACTCTTGGTTGGTGAGTGACCACAATTGATGTATCTATTTTAATCACAGAAAGAATGAATTCATGAAACTTAAAAAAAATGATCTAATGCATACATTATTGGTAGCAAATTATCCAACAAAATTAGCATTCAGAATTAAACGCAAACTTAAAAGAAAATGCCCCAAGATTTCAAACTTTGTCATTGAACTGGAGGATCATCCGAATGAATTAGATTCGCAAATCCAGGAAAATAAAGAAACAACGTTCAAAATTAGAATTGGTAAATAAAACAAACGTTTTTTTTTTGAAAAAATGGGAATCGGACACTTTTAAGAACAACCATAGGTTGAAAAAATATCAGGAAAAGGTTTATTATCTAAATATTCTGATATGTTGTCATTATTGCCGGAGGATATTTAGTCGCTCAGGAGGGACACTACCGCCCTATACCATAAAATTTGTCATGCACGATACTTAAAAAAAAAACAAGCTTGAAAAGATGTCACTACTGATGATAATCATGATGTCACAGTTCTTGAAAGAAGTCGAGCTTTTGCTAACATATATACTTTTATGGATATGTGTGTGTGTGTGTGTGTGTGTGTGTGTGTGTGTGTGTTGGGGGGGGGGGTAAGGTAAGTACAGTAATGAGTAAAATTCTCTCTCTCTCTCTCTCTCTCCTCTCTCTCTCTCTCTTTCTTTCTCTGTGTCTCTCTTCCTCTCTCTCTGTCCGTCTCTCCCGCTCACTCTCCCCCCCCCCCCCTCCCTATTTTATCTACTAGTTAGGTTAGTACAATAATGAGTAAAATTCTCTCTCTCTCTCTCTCTCTCTCTCTCTCTCTCTTCTCTCTCTCTCTCTCTCTCTCTTCTCTCTCTCTCTCCTCTCTCTCTCTCCCGCTCACCCCCTCTCCCGCTTTTATCCACTAGTTTACAACACGAAATAACCGTAAATGGTTACCGTGTATTTAAAGTTTTAGAACGCACATTGTATTGTGGTTATTTCCTCGGACAAGTAATGCTATATAGGAAAAATAAAAGTGCTAAAAACGCACTGTTATGATAAATTGCCAGAGTGGTTCTATATCAGGTGTTATTTATACGGGTCATAACTACCTATATGCCAATTTTTCAGGATTTCAACCCCAATGTGCACGTTTTAGCCTAATTTTCCCTAATACAATGAATATGAAGAAAATATATATATTTTTACGCAGTTATTTCCCTTGTTTAATATAGCTGTAATAGGTAAAATCTAAGGCCTTAAACCGATACGTTATGATTGATTGCAGATGGTTCAATATCAGATGTTTTTTTCTATGGGTCTTGGCAACCTGTATGCAAATTTTCATGCTTTCAACCCGAATTTGCACGGTTTTAGCCTAATTCCCCCAACTAAAAACGAAATTATGAGAATAATGCAGAATCATAATGACCCCCCTCCCCCTACACAGACACCATTCAACCACCGAGTATGTCATACCAATTCAGTAGGTACTTTTTTCTTGGACAATATTCTCCTTTGTACAACATCAGTGATTCCTATTGACATTAAATGTTTAAAATAACAAAACAAAAAACACCAAACTTGGTAGATAACCTTCATGAAATGTCTGGGCGACAACATCGCTATAAATACTCATAATCAGTGGAGGAATATATTTATAATGTAGGTACTGCATTGACACCTCGTGCTGTAGAGAAGCTAAGAGGGACGTAGCTTGACACACGTGGAAACATGGTACCAACCATTGGCATTATTTAAAGAAAATTGACTACAATAACGCTTTGTTTGAGTTTTTTTTTTTTAAAGAAGAAAAAAAGCAAAGCTTCAAGCGTTAGCTTACTTCTCTGTGTGTCCTGTAGGTTAGTAATATTAGTATTAAAAGGTTACAATTGGCAACCATTATGATGGCCAGTTCCTATAAGGATGGGCGGGAAACCCCAGCCTGGAATGAGAGAATGAGTAATAGGATGGATGTATGTAGTTAGTTAGTTGTACGCCATGACTGAAGTAAGACGTGTTATACCTTTGTAGTATTGAAATAAAGATATGTCTGACTCTACATTTGATTGAGTTTGTTTATTAATTACATTAGTGTTTATATTGAGAGAATGGAACACTACAATGGCGACGAGGAAAATGTTATACAGCTGTGATTAAATTCGTTTACAGACAAACCAGTATGGCGTTACCTTCATTCCCGGAATTCGTTATACACGAAGAGACGAAAATGTTGGACCACGTTGGAGAGATATCTCCAGAAATTGGATGATTTGTTTGTGGCAATGGACATTACAAATCAACCTCGAAAGAAGGCTCTGTTACTCCATTTTGTTGGAGAAGAAGTTAACAATATCGTTTATTCTTTGGATGAAAATGTTGATACCTATGACGCAGTGTGTACGCAACTGAACAATCATTTCTTGAGGAAAACAAACACCGGATTCTTGTGTTTAAATTCAGAAGTGCAACACAAGGTGAAACAGAAACAATTGAGGAATATGCTATCAGATTTAAAATGTTGGCAAGTAAGTGTAATTTCCCTAACCCGGAAGAAGAGATTGCCAATCACCTGTTTACACTGTTAGAAATAAACAAATCCAGAAAAGCTCTAGAAGACAACTTATGTCTTGAAAAGATTCTGGATGCGGCAAAAGCCATGGATATTATAAACAGAGATATGAAAAATTTGAGTGTTGGTGCAAGTGCACAAAGTGTGAATTCAGTTCAAAAAGTAAAAGAACAGCACGCAGCAAAAAGGAATGCTAACTACGATGATCGTTGTTTCCGATGTAATGGCGTTGGACACCATTCTAAACATGCGTCATGTCCAGCACGAGACAAACAATGCCGAAAATGCGATAGATTTGGTCATTTTTCTGTTTGTTGTAGAACAAAAGGTGGACAGCAAAGAGCGCACCATCAACAACCCACCTAGAAGAGCGCACCATCAGACTCCACCTAGATCAACGTTTCATCCTGGCAACCGAGGAGCCAAACCGACATCGGCAAACCGGAATTTCACACATGATGACTGGAGACGAAGGCAGCACGGGAGAGGTTATTGTGTGATTCGTTTCAACCAATTTGTGATGATGAGGAGGAAGAAGGATATTGTTTGTTTGCTGTGGTATTAGGATGAAAAATGTCCCGCCTTATTGGGAAAAGCAACAACTGAAAAGTTAAAGCTGGTAAAAGTTGCTTCAAATTCGTGTGAAAATCTGCATGATGATTTTGAAATGATTATGCGCATGCCACTGATGACGACATTTTTCATAATTACAAAGATGTATTTGAGGGTACGGGGAAGTTAAAGGGATATAAATTAAAGCTTCATATTGATGAAACAGTCAACCCTGTGGCCCAAGGGATGTATAGAATCCCTTATTCTTTATTAGACAAAGTGGATAAAAAGCTGCAAGAGCTAGAAGATAATGACATCATTGAAGAGGTCAATGAACCCAGTCAGTGGGTATCTCCAATGATAGTCATTCCAAAGAAAGACCAAGATAGCGTTAGGCTGGTGGTCGACATGAGGAAGGCCAACATGGCGATTCAAAGGGAGAAACATCCCATTCCGACAATAGACGAAATACTGTACAGATTGAATGAACCCACGTGTTTTTCAAAGCTCGATTTGAAAGATGCATTTCCATCAAATTGAGTTAGAAAGGGGTTGTCAAGGGACATAACAACATTTGCTACACACAGAGGGCTTCGTAGATATAAGAGGTTGATCATGGGGGTAAATTCAGCACCCGAAAAGTATCACAATGTCATTTCTCAAATATTTCATGATATTCCTGGTGTCATAAACATGTATGATGATATTTGTGTGTTTGGTAAAACAGTAAATGAACATGACAAAAACTTATTGAAAGCTATGGATAGATAGATTGAGGGAAAAAGGTTTGACCCTGAACAAAGCCAAGTGTAAATTTAAGTTGGCAAGCATTGAATTCATGTGGCATAAAATCTCAGCAAAAGGGATTCAACCCACAAATGAGCATATCAAAGTATTGCAAGAAGCTGAGAGGCCAAAGAATGTGAGCGAAGTGAGGTCATTTTTAGGACTGGTGAATTACAATGCTCGTTACATAAATAATTTGGCAACTATTGCTGAACCGCTCAGAAAACTGACCAGAAAGAAATATAATGTGTTTACTTGGGGAGAAGAGCAAGAAAAGAGCTACATGACCCTCAGGCATGTTTGACTTCGGACACAGTGTTGGGTCACTTTTCAACTAAGGCAGAAAACACAGAACTCATATGTGACGCCTCAAATGTTGGATTGTGCGGTATATTGGTGCAAATCAGTAATGGTCAAAAACGAGTGATTGGCTATGTTGCCAGAACACTCAGTGAAGTAGAAAAACGGTATTCAACCACGGAAAAAGAAGCCCTTGGTGTTGTTTGGGCATGTGAAAAATTTAGACTTTACTTACTGGTTTGCATTTTGACATAATTGTTGATCACAGAGCGCTGGAGTACATTTATAGTCCCAAATCCAAACCGGTGTGCTAGAGTAGAACGATGGGTCCTTAGACTCATGCCTTTCAGTTTCAAGGTGAAATATGTGTCAGGCAATAACAATATCGCAGACGCTTTGTCTCGCATGGTGAGAAAGGAAGACCACTGTGTGAAATACTCACCTACAGAGCATTTTGTTCATTTTGTTGCATCTACGGCTGTACCACACAGCCTGAGCATTGAAGAAATCAGAGAGGAAACGTTGAAAGATAGGGATCTAGTGACTCTTAGAGAGGAAATTGAAAACTCTATGTGGTCAGATGAAACGAAAGTGTATCACCCTATGAAAGAGGAATTTATGGTTTATAATGACATTATACTCAGAGGTCATAACATTGTTATACCTCAAACTCTGAGAAGACGATACATGCAGTTAGCACATGAAGGTCATTTAGGGATAGTAGGTACGAAACAAAGATTGAGAACCAAAGTTTGGTGGCACAAAATTGACAAGGACGTTGATACATTTGTAAAGAAATGTCATGATTGTCAACTGGTTCAAAATTATCCGAACCCGGAACCAATCGAACCAACCAAACTGCCATTAGAACCATGGCATACTGTGAGCATGGACTTTCTAGGTCCAATAGAAGGAGAAGGCTATGTCTTAGTAGTGATTGATCTTTATAGCAGATTTTATGAAGTAGCAATTACAAAGAAGAAAGACACTAAAACTGTCATTGATGTTCTTGAAAATATTTTCTTTACTCATGGTTATCCTGAAGTACCGTACTTATGAGTGATAATGCACAAGAGTTCACATCTAGTGAAATGAAACAGTATTTAAGTTCTTGCAACGTGAAACAAAGGCTAGTCACCCCACTGCACCCCGCTGCGAATGGCGAGGTAGAGCGGCAAAATAGATCACTACTAAAAAGAATGCGAATTGCAAAATCATCGGGTAAATACTGGAAAAAAGAAATGTACCAATCAATACATTTTTGCGTATCGCAATACACCCCACTCAGTGACAGGAGTACCTCCTTCACAATTGCTTTTCAAACGCAAACTTAAAACCAAACTGCCAAGTTTAAATTTGCAAGAACATGATACGCTTGACATCGAAGAAATTAGAGATCGCGACAGAAGTCAAAAGGTCAAAAATAAAGAATACATTGATCAAAAGAGAAATGCTTGTGAAAGAAATTTACAAGTGGGCGATAAGGTACTTTTGAAACAAAGGAGACAAAACAAATTGGACACTCCTTTTAAAAACGAACCATACAGGTTGATACAAAAGACAGGAAACAGTTGTTATTGAGTCTGAAAACAATCCTAACGTTCAGTACAAAAAAAACAGTTCTCATGTTGTAAAATATCGTAATAATGACGATGATGATAACATGAGACAAAACAATCACAAAAGTGTGGTTGATGAAGATAATGATGTATATACCAATGCTAATAATGACAATGTTGATAATACTAATGTTGATGATGATGTTTGTCTTGATACACGTGACGACGATGATGCACACAATGATAACAATCAGACACCTGACATCAGAGTCAGAAAATCGGGACGAAGTAGGAACGTTCAACTTCGGTTCCAAGATGAATTTGATTATTATTAATATTTTTTTTTCTCATTTATGTTTAAGAAGAGTTCGTATTTTTAAAGTAATAAATTTGCTACTAATGTTCAATTGATTTAATTATTTACGGTTTTAAAAAAAACAACAAAAAAACAACCTTAAAGCTGTTGGTTTCTTTATGTTCTTATGATTTTTGTTTTAATACTGAACTAATCTGCTGTTATAATTCTTAAGCGATTTTTATTTCTAAAGTAAGCATTATATAAGCTGTCTGTGTTTCAACATTAATAAGTTGTTGTTAAAAAAAAAACAAAAAAACAAAAAACAAAAAGAGTTTTGACTTTTTTTTTATTTGAAAGAAGAGGGGAGAAGAATAAAGTATTTTACAGTTAAATTATAGGGACATAGCGGTATACTTTAAAAGATACAAGTATGTTTCTATATTTCATTTTCCTATTATGAATGCCGTTTACTACTTTCTTTGATACTTTACATGTATTGATGTTATCTAAGTGTTAATATAATATTTGACAATTTCATTTTTTCATGGGGGAAGTGATGTAGTGTTAGTAATATTAGTTTTAAAAGGTTACAATTGGCAACCACTTATGATGGGCCGTTCCTATAATGATGGGCGGGGAAACCCCAGCCTGGAATGAGAGAATGAGTAATAGGATGGATGTAGGTATGTAGGTTAGTTAGCTGTACGCCATGACTGAAGTAAGACGTGTTATAACTTTGTAGTAATGAAATAAAGATATGTCTGACTCTACATTTGATTGAGTTTGTTTATTAATTACTATTAGTGTTTATATTGAGAGAATAGAACACTACATGTCCCTTTCGATGTCTCCAACATTTCACATCTCGTTACACATTAAGTGCAAATATGTAATATTTCCTATCGGCTGGAACGTTCAGTATCCATTTTTAAACGAATCGGTCTTGATTTATTAATGGGGACGGAGCACATTGCAAGAAAAAAACAAAAAACAAAGTGTGTCCGCCTTGAAGTAACCCACGACTAATGACAACGCCGTCAACTCGTCCTTTACCCCGCGCCCTTCTCTCGTGGATCTCCTACCCTGTCGTGGTGGGGGAGCTTGAGGCACATCGGGGGCAAAGGAGTAATTCCGGTTTACCAGTATGTAACAATACCATCCCGGTTGTCGAGCCTATAGCGAGCCACTTGACGCCCCGATATGTGACTACTGGAGATTCAACCCAAATGATTATGTCAAGGAAACAGATTCTTCAATGGCGAAGCGGTCGGCCGCCTACCCAAATACTACCGCGTTCGTGTTGCCATGGTCGTCGTCGGCACGGTCGAGAAATAAGGGAACGTCCCAACACATCTTCAGCTGGAAAATGCGATACCAGGGTTAGCGACCTGACGCATATAATATGATCCCTCAATATCGAGAGTCAGAATATGGCAAAAATGAGCTTTTGTCAAAGCTACTGGCCGCCCATAGCGTTGACATCCTCCTATTACAGGAGACCCATCTTTATTCAGGCGCGCAATCTTCTCGATTCCCGATCCCAGGCTATACAGACATTCGAGGCTCAAAGAAGGGGTTAGCGTTTACGCTATAGTGCCATCGTATGTAAGGGTCATTGAGAGCGCAACAGACAGCTACAGGGTGAATAGAATTTCCGTGGAGGTAGGTGGGCTGTATTTGCACATCTATAAACCACAGAGCTGCCAACCCCATCTGATGAGAATGTGTACAATGGGACCTCAAAATGGGGGAGATTTCATAAAAAATGGGTACAATCCTGAAATAGACGGAAAACAACCATTGGGAAAGTAAGAGGAATGTATAATTACATAAAGTCACACCACACAAGCTCAATTGCAGCAACAATGATGTTCCCAAGACTATTTTTTTTTTTTTTTTTTTTTTTTTAAGGGTTTTACGGCGCTTGCAACACATTAAGGTTATATCAGCGCCAGTAAAAAGGAAGAAAATGGGATAGTAAAAAGTTATAGAATTACAATTAGAGCACCCAAGAAAAAGTAAGACATAGGGGAACTGGGAACAAATAGGGATCAGATGTAGATTCCAAGAGCATACCACCAATGTACTTAGTTTGAGATCACCTAAAAGTCTCATCCAGACACAAGCACAGGTCCCAACTAACAGGAATACACTCAAATGTTTACCAATCATATAATATAATATGTAAACTCAACATAATACAATGCATAACAGAGAGATGATTTACAAGGAAAAAAATATCATCTCCCAAAACTATAACTATACATTCGACTGTTTCCCTCCTAGCCAAGGAGCTCCGGCAAGGATCAGGACAAAACTAAGTAATCTCATTCCAAGACAATGACAGGAAACAATTGGGAAACGGGTATGGGGGGATAGAAGACGCAGCATGTACCTCCCTGCTCACTATGGGAGGTCAGGATCCCCACCCAGTTCCCAAGACTATAATCCAATCCTTTCAGAAATCTACCTCCCAGCATGAAGATCATAATTGGTCAAAATATATATGAATATCCACTTGGTCACCAAGGTTTCTCAATAGGCTAGTAATAATATGAATTACAACTAAAGAAAACTGAAGTGACTCTGCACACTGAAAATGGGTACAATCTTGGGGGAAATGTGTACAAGCGTACAATCACTGAAAATGCGTACAATTCCGCATTTTTTGCAGTAGGTTGGCAGCTCTGAAACCACCAAGAGCGACTTGGACTCGGTAACGGTGGTTAGCCATCCTTCCATCTATCTGGGAGACTTTAATAGCCACCATCACGAATGGGGCTACCGAGACTGCAACGAGGCAGGTAGACAACTCCACTCATGGATGGACTAAAGATCTACACTTAGTGTACGATCATACAGCCAGGGGTACCTTTTGGGGCACCCGCCATAAAAAGGATTATACTCCTGACCTCACCCTCATCACGAAGGGAGCGAACGGTGAACCACTGCAGGTGAAGCAGACAGTCCTCAGCGACTTCCTGCATAGTCGGCACAGGCCGGTTCTTGTCACAGCGGGGGTGACAATACCGAGGGTGCAGTCTCTCTCAATCTGCAGATGGGATGTCAGGAAGGCCAACTGGGAGGAATTCCTATATCGAGTTGGTTTGCCCTGCCATCCCTCCGAAGTTCGAGAATATAACCAGATTTAACAGGCTGCTGGTTAAGAGCGCTCGCCGTTCCATTCCACGGGGCAAACGGAAATTTTACACCCCCTGCTGGACGGAAGAGTCGAAAAAGCTGTACAAGGAGTACCAACAGACCCAGTCCCAGGACGTAGCCGATAGACTACTTCAGTCTCTGGCAGACTATTGATTGTGGGGTTCCCCAAGGTTCAGTACTTGGACCCGTTCTTTTTGTTCTGTACGTTGGCCCTCTTTCTAAAATCATCAGAAGTTTCTGTCTGTCTTACCACCAATACGCTGATGGTACGCAATTGTACTGCGTTTCCAATACGAGAAATTTTACAAGAAGTATCAGCCGATAGTAAAAATTGTATCCAAAGTGTTAAGAAATGGATGAATGAGAACAGATTGAAACTGAATGATGATAAGACAGGTGCTGTATGTGGGGAACAGGCAGTGGAAAAGTGAAACAGATTTGAAGCGGGGGGATGCCTCCATTCAAATTATTGACAAAGTGAAAAACCTTGACACATTCTAAGACTCTGGACTGTCGATGGAGCATCAGGTTAATAATTTGGTTAGATCGCTCTTTTTCCAATAAAAAAGATTGCTTCCATTAAACGGTTCATATCTGAGGATGTGACCAAACACCTGGTTGTGTCCCTCGTACTATCGAAATTGGATTATTGTAATGCTCTGTTGTTTGGCGTTTCGCAATATAATCTGAGACGTCTTCAGATTGTCCAAAACAGCGCTGGCAGACTAGTATTCATGAAGCGTAGGTGCGACTCTGCCGGACCTTTGCTTCATGACCTGCATTGGCTGCCTGTTGAGAGAAGGATTAAATTCAAAGCTTGTTCTTGACCGTACTGCCCCTTCCTACCTTTCGGAACTAATTGAAAGATATTCAAAACCCCGCCCCTTACGTTCGGCGAGTGATTCCACAAAACTAGTTGTCCCTCGAATTCGGAAAAATGCTGGAATGAGATCCTTTTCTCATTTCGAACCCTCTGTTTGGAGCGCCTTACCACAGGGCATTCGTGAGAAAGAATCTTTGTCTATTTTCAAACCTTCGCTTAAAACAAATCTGTTTCGATTTTAGTAGATGGTATGAGAAGCAAGATAGGTCTGGTTTGTGTTGTGTGTTTTGTTGTGTGTGTGTGTGAATGATTATGTTTCAGCCAAAGTAATTGTAATTAAGCGCTTAGAGTCTATGTCTCGGAGTTATAGCGCTATATAAGTTTCAGCATTATTATATTATTATTATTATATATTATTAATATATTATTATTATTATTACTAATGGGGAATGGGGATACCCTCTCAAGCGCATAGTGGCGTAAATATTTTTCAAAACCCAGATCAAAAATATTTATTAATCAAATTGCTTGCATTATGCCTAATTCAATTCAAGCATTTTAAAAAGCCGTCAACTGAGCTCTTCTCGTGCGAACATAAAGTGTATGTATTTTTTATGCCAATAAACAGGTGCAGATATAAGCCAAATCAAATGATTCATTGACCAAAAAAAAAAAAAAACCCAATAAAAACAGTAGATAAGGTTACCATTAGATTAGAGCCAAAGCTGAAAATATGACTAAAGACCAAAAATATAAGAACGAAATAGAATGAATTTAATGATTACTTTGTGAAAACAATTAAATGGGCAATAGACCAACACCAAATGAAGTCAATACAAACTAGGCAGTCCTCTGTCTAATGTTGCCAGTCATCTTCATTCTTTTTTATGTTCTCAAAACACTTTCCCTTATGAAACAACCTACCTGCTGGTATCAACCTTTTGAACAATAGTGAGACTTTAAAATAAGCACGGCAGAACATACCTTAATTTTCCTATTTTTTTATATCATTTGATTTATATGAAGAAGAAGAAGAAGAAGAAGAAGAAGAAGAAGAAGAAGAAGAAGAAGAAGAAGAAGAAAGGAAGGAGAAGAAGTAGAATGAGGAGGAGGAGGAGGAGGAGGAAATTCAAACAAATATGGAACCAATAGAGTTCACGGTTTAGACGCCGCCCCCCCCCCCCTCCCTCCTAACTGTAAGGTCACCTCTGTGAGTTTTATCCTGAACAGGTCATGAAGACAGCAGCTATAGATACATTTCAAATAAATCACATTAATAAGATACTAAAAGTTTTTTAAAAAGTCATTAAATATTCAAATATTATAAGGCATAGCAACGCATTCCAATAATATTTTGATAAAAAGGCGCTTGCAATGTACTAATCGTCCGCGCTAGTCTGAGTGCGATGCAGGCACAATCGTCCTTTGCCTAACATTATTTATTTTAGTTTACTTCTTAAAACACTACAGCTGTTTGCTTTTAAGGGTTTTACGGCGCTTGCAACACATAAAGGTCATATCAGCTCCAGTAAAAGGGAAGAAACTGGGATAGTAAAATGTTCTAGAATTACAATGAAAGCACAAAAGCAAAGGTGAGACAAAGGGGAATTGGTTCAAATAGGGAACAGATGTGGATTCCAAGAGCACACCGTCAAAGTACTTTGAGATCACCTAAAAGTCTCATCCAGACACAACCACAGGTCCTAACGAAGAGGAATACACTCAAATGTTTACAAATCATATAATATAATATGTAAACTAAACATAATACAATGCATAACAAAGAGATGATTTACAAGGAAAAAAATATAATCTCCCAAAACTATAACTATAACTATACATTCGACTGTTTCCCTCCGGCAAGGGTCAGGACAAAACTAAGTAATCTCATTCCAAGACAATGACAGGAAACATTGGAAAACGGGTATGGGGGGATAGATGACACAGCATTTACCTCCCTGCCCACTATGGGAGGTCAGGTTCCCCACCCAGACAGCTGTTTATCATTTACAAGGTTGCTGGACGTTTGAAGCGAATCTACCTCAAAATTAGAGGTGTTGAAGAGAAAATTTACGGTTAAAAGATATAAGTCAAAAGGAAATTTCTTCTGAGAATCACAGCCCGACTAATTTACAAGAATTAACAGTTAAAAATATTTTCTTTTAATTTTAAAGTTCGCTTTGCGCTTTTCTCACTCACTCACAGACAAGAAGAGGTGTACCACTTTGGCCTTTCTGAAGTCAATTTAATATTTGTAAAATTATGAAAATAAAGTGAGTTTTGTGGCATACCAACACTTAATGCTTCCCCCCCCCCAAAAAAAAAACCAAAAAAAAAAAACAAAAAAAAACCTATTGATTTCAAGATTTTGACCATTCAATTTGAAAATTCTTAAATTTAACTTTTACTCTTTCCAAATATGTATAGGTTAAGGCAATCTGACAGATAGTTTCGGAGATTGAGCGAAATAAAAAACGGTATGTGTTATCCAGACTTTGCGCCATTTTAAGTCCCTGATCTGAACTACTTCAAAATTTTAACTCAGCACTCAAAAGGTTTATTAAAAGCTTGAACCGAATGCATTTTCTCTATTTGGCAACAAATCTGCATTCAACTTAAAACATTAATAATTATACAGCCTTCGACTTTATTACTATCATGAAATCATTCTATACTCAAGAAATACAATTTTCTATTCCTTCCATACATGTATTTTTGATACATATACTGCAGATTGTGGGAAATTGAGAATAAAATTTGGAGATTTTATTCATTATCAGTGAAATCTAATTTTGAGTTAAAACTTTTCTCAATAATACTTTTCCTGAAATGTTGTTCAATCCTCTTACGCAAGAAGTCAACATAAGAAGACGGATATTTATTAATCGTGAAATTAAATGCTTAAAAATGAGTCTCCTCTGATATGAAAAGATGACTTGGAGGAGATACAAAATCTGAAGTTCATAACTAAATTAGGTATACTGGGCTGCTGTAGGTCCTCTGATACATTTTGAAATATAATTTTTTTTTTTAAATCAGTTTTAGTGACTGACAAATTACAAGAATGACACACTTTTCATATTTCTATTCATAGCTACATTGTTGCCAAAATACTTTACTTATCAAAATATATATAATCAATTTTTTATGGACAAATAAATAATCAACAGAAATAAAAACAGAGAAGGCAAAGTATAATTTTATCCTGGCCAAGGCAATCATCTCTGACATGTCAAAATAATTGACAAAACAAGCATAATCTCAGCCTACTATGACAACCTGGTGCCATCTGGTGTTTACATCCTTATTTTCACAGAAAACAACAAAGAACAATCCTGAACATCCTCTATCTGATCAAGATCACAAATGAGTTACTGTGCCAAATTTAATAAAAATGAACATTGACAGTGCCTATTTGTTTCCAGACATTGTTATATAGGTAATAAAGCCAAATAAGCTTATTTTGTAAAATATATAGAATCATTTAGAGCAGTGGTTCTCAATTTGGGTCCACATTCCCCAAGGGAACTGCGCAGCAACTGCAAAAAGGTTGGTCAATTTTGCTATTATTGATAAGATAGGCAAATGATGGATCGTAATTTCCATTCATTTCTTTAAAAAAAAAACTAAAAAAAACAACAAATTGTTACATAGACTGATTGCTTTTGAAGGAAATCAGCTTCTAAAAATGAAGAGCAACAGGCTTTATCAGGCACACAAAATCTATTGGTCTATCCTTAAAGCATAGCCAGTTACATCTTGCTCACCATTATTGGCTCTTCTTTCAAGTCCTTCAATTGACTGCATTCATGTTATTTCATTTTTCACAGCAATGAGTTTATGTACAGTATTTCCATACAAAATGGAAAATTGCATGGTTGTATCATCAATCAATGAGTATTAGAAGTTTTATAAAATTTGCAAAATATTTATTCTGAGGTCAAAAGTCAATATGAATCTACTAATATATTTTTTTCAGATTCAAGATGATCCAATCAATAGCGGAGACAAGTGACGGCAGTGAAAATCGTATTTATAAACATTTGAAAGACAAAAAAATATTGCTACCTTGTCACTTATCATTAAAATATCCTTCATTATATTTAGATGGAATAATCAAAACATAACACACCGGCCATAAAGATGAACAATAATAGACATTCTAAGTGATATTATAAAACAGATAAACGTAAAGGACGTTTTAAATATAATACAAATATTTTAATAAAAAAAACAGTGATCTAAATTTGATCAATAAAATCACATCAAAGAGAAATATTTATATTCACACAACATTTACAAATAAATTGCTTTATCTCATGAAATCTGCATTTTAAGGCACATATGTTTTTTTAAAGCCTAACAAATATTCAAAAAAAATATAAGGTTGAATTATTTTTATCTTAAAAAAAAAAGAGACTGCCTTTATTAAATATTTTAATGTACAAATTTACATTGCTTTTTTTGGGGAAAACCCGATTTTACTATAGCTCAATGGCAAAAAAAAAAAAAATCACAAGGTGTCCCTATTATCCATTGTAAAATAACATAGCTGTTCATTTTATTTTTTTTCTCTCTCATCCATTTGGTTTGACTAAAATTAGACTTTGTGTTGTTTTGTTTTTGTTTATAAGGGTTTTATGGCGCTTGCAACACATTTAGGTTATATCAGCGCCAGTAAAAAGGAAGAAAATGGGATAGTAAAAAGTTATAGTATTACAATTAAAGCACCCAAGAGAAAGTAAGACAAAGGGGAACTGGGAACAAATAGGGATCAGATGTAGATTCCAAGAGCATACCACCAATGTACTCAGTTTGAGATCACCTATAAGTCTAATCCAGACCCAAGCACACAATCCAACAAAGAGGAATACACTCAAATGCTTACATTATACATTAAAAATAACAAATATAATAATACATAACAGAGAGATGATTTACAAGGAAAAAATATCATCTCCCAAAACAATAACTATGCATTTGACTGTTTCCCTCCCACCCAGGACTCCAACCAGGGCCAGGAAAAAAACAAGTAATCTCATTCCAAGACAAAGACAGAAAGTATGTTGGAAACCAGATATAAGGGGATAGAAGACACAGCTAGTACCTCCCTGCCCACTATGGGAGGTCAGGATAAATTAGACTTTGATGCTTAATATTATTTTGACCACAATGATATTTCTTAATGCCAAATCGTTAAATTAAAGAACCATTTTGTAGGGGAGGTCATTCAAGGAGTATAATAATGTTATTCTTAAACTCCTGCGTTAGAAATTTCGAACTCGTTTCCAATGTGTGCTCCAAAGGATGCGCAGCATTAGTGGGAACTTGTTCAAAATTTCAAATGCGGGCATATAAGAATCTTATATATTGCAAAAACATAATGTATTTTTTAAAAAGAGTCTCACCGTCTTTGAAGTATAGATCACTTACAAATAAATGTACATGTAATAATCAAATTAAAGCTGTCCATTAATTTGAAACTGCATAGAAAGAACAAGGTATATTGTGTCCATAAAATGTAAAGATGTAAATCTTATAAAATGATTTCTGAAATGCAAGATTAATTTACAGAGCACACCATGAGTGTTAGTGATTGAATGGGCAATGGAGCCAAAAATATGTTCCATTTTGTTTCACAGTCACAGATCTTGACCTGACTTTGGAAAAAAAATTACACTTCATAGAACCTGAAAACTAGGCATGCTTGAAAAGGCCTCAGTATCTGAAATTTAAAAAAATATATATACTTAGCATATGCATGAATCTTATTATCTGCAATTGCAAATGTTGCTGTTTGAAGCTTGTAAAACTAAAAACAATGAAGAAGTTGACAATTTAATTGACTAAGACAAATGATGTCGACTTCCTCAGATGTCCTCTCTATCACAAAACACAACACTGAATTCGACAATGCGTTTTATTCTTATCTATTGTCTACTTTGTGTGTACAAAAGACAACTCAGGCATACACATTATTTGTCTTTCTTAAATTTGAGTTTAAATTCAACTTCATCTTTGTTTTTCCATTCATCCAGATTGAAGAATTAAGAAAAAGAAAAATTAAAGGCTTGATTATTTGTTAATATGAATCAAACATCGCTTTTGATGTGTTTAGATTTCATCAATATATTTGGGGAAAGAAAAAAGGTAAAAAAGTAATACCCAACCATAAGACCTCAAGAATAGTTAATCCCGGATTTAAAAGACCCAGCTACTCAGTTACAGCTCGGTAAACAGAGGAGTTGGGGAAAAAAAAAACAACAACCCAAAATACTCTCCGCAGATATGAAAAACCAAGACTGGACATGAAAAACCCTCCCAGGGCGCTGTAAAGAATAGTTAATTGACAATCTTACAGACTACCAGGGATCCTGATAACTCAGTTGATAGATCACTTGACTTAAAAGAAAAGATGCCGATTTAGTAATTAAATCTATTTCTACATGTCCATCAAGCAATGATTGAATGAATATCTGGTTTTATTAAGTCTGATGGAACAAACTTTGTACTGATCCAGATTGTATTAAACAATTGTCACAATCAATTTGACACTACAAAAACTGAGATTAACTCTAACCTTATGACTTGCAAAAGACTTCTTTTTACAGAGCCTACATATTGAAAAGCCATAATCAAGGTAATACCACTATCATCTACCTTAATATGAATCTCACAAGATAAACATTTTTTAAAACAGAATAAAGCTTACACCGAATTCTTCAATAACTTTCATATTACCTTAATAAGACCTGAGATTGATTTTCAAATATATTGCAATTTTTTTTTTTTCAAAACAACAATAAAACAGCTGACATTAAAAATGTAAATAAATGTGATTTTACATATTTCATGAACAAAGGCAATATCCTGCATAAATAAAATAATCTCATTTTGATAACTTTGGAACACTTAACAATCTAGTTAAGGCTAAGAGCATGAAAATGAACAATTTTGATAGACTTACACAACAATTGCTCAGAGACGGAAAACAGAGAGCTTGACAATTTAGTATCACAGTTAAAGAGCCAATCATGTGCCCTCCAAGAAGACCACTGAAAAAAAGAGGAGAAATAAATCTGATATCATATACAGTGAAAATCGAACACAATAAACAACTAAAATAGGTTGCTAAAATGTTGTCAATTTTGCCCTTTGTTCTTGTTAAGAAATTCTCCAAAATCTGAAATCATTAACCCTAGACCATATATATTCCACACATATTGTGTACTTGCACTAATTAAAGCTTTTACTTTTATTTGGTGATCAATGTTGATTGAAACAAATCCGGGTACAAAACTTAATTCTTTAGCTTTTATAAAATTAGGGAAAAACAAAGTACTAAAAGACAATAGCAATGCTAATGAATCATCAAAATTCCTTCATTTTTTCATTATTTTCATTCAATATACTTTGACAAAGATAACCAAGTCCCTTTGGTTTTGGTTTGACCATTCACTATAACATAAACCATTAAAATATATTTAAACAAGAGCATACTATCTTGTATGAAAATTATCCACCCCATGACCAAAATTTATTTCAGCTGTCTTCCTGTTCTCATATTCTTTAAAGATACTGGATTGTGACAGCAGTTCAAAGGTGAACGATATAATATTAATAATTAGAAAATAATATTTCTTTTTTTATTTCATCATCTTTCAAATCAAGAGATCTTAAATGTTTTGTGAAATTTAAATTATCAATATACCTTACAACGTGTATGACATAATGAATATGTAGTAAATGATTGGTCAGAAAAAATAAAGCCACCCCCCCCCCCCCCCCCCTCCCCCCACAAAAAAAATATAATAAAAAAGCATGTTTAAATTACCTTCTTATTTGCTTGGGGCAAAACTCCGGGAATCACAAGACTTAAAGTTTCTGTATGGCCATTACTGAAACTCACTGACACATCCAAACCATACCTAATCTTTAAAATAAAATTAAGAAAATTAAACATTCGAATAATTTGAACACTCCAATTAATCATTAAAATCCGAGCTAACTCCATTTTTTGTTAGCTCATAAGAGAAAAAACTGAATAGAAAAATATGATTGACAAAAAAAACGAAGACCCACCAAAATTCTTTTTTAAAAACAAAGCAGGATACAAACAGTCAAACAAAACAATATAGAAAAACTCATATCAAAACCAAAAATAACTACATAATGATTCTTTTAAAAATAAATTAATGTAGATACCTTGAAAGTTTTCCCTTCGACTGATGGCGGAAGGTTAACTCTATCCCCTTTCATATTTTTCTCCACAAGAGGAATCTGCAAATGGTCAAGTCCACCACTGACACTGTCAAATTAAAAAAAAAAAAAATAATTAAACAAAATCAGTACAATATCTTATATTCTAACTAATAAGAATATGTGACCAGTCTTCTCAAAACAGCACTACTTTAGGGTGGACCAGATGATTAAAACTGATCTTTACGCTTAATGCATGCATTTTGATTTGAAATAAATGTCTTAGGTGAGGAGAGCGAGTTCTATTTCTTAAAACTTCAAAAAGCTAAAACTTCCCAATTCAGATCATTTTACTTTTAACTCATTTTTCTTCATTTAGTTAGTCCATTCCAATATAATCTAGGGTTGATGCAGGAGGCCACATATATGATACCGTCATAACATCCTAATTAACTTCCTATTACAATAAAAATGTTAGGATTTAGAGATTATTATTGCTACCTTTGACCCCATTGTCAGTTGCTCTTGGTTGTTTGTTATTATCATTTGAAACAACCAATCACAGATCCTTGTAAATTGTAATGGGCCTATCAGCCTGTGGTCAAATCAGCAGACAATTTGGTCCACTAGGTTCGAACCCAGGAGCTAGTCAGTTAAGTTGTGTTCTTCACCCTGATATCATATGTGGTGGGAACTTTGTGCTAGTCCGCCAATTGATTTTTAATGAATTCATTGTTCCAAGTATTATATTGTTTGATATCATAAATCATAAATATAATGTATTGTCCAACGTAAAAAAATTTATCTTGTTCATTTTTGTATTATCAACAGAATCTGTCTCTGCCTCTTGTTTTATTAGTCATAAATTTTAATAATAATAATAATGGTATAGATTTATAGTGCGCCAAACATCCCTTCATCAGGAGGGCTCTGGGCGCATAACATAGATTAAGCCCTAACACAGTACACGATCAACGCTAATTATACTACACATAATCAAAAGAAAGCCTGTCGGAATAAGAATGTCTTCAATCGACCATTATAATGCATTATGTACACAGTGCTGTTGCTTTAGGAATATTTCTACTTTCTTTGTCAATCCCTTTCTTCCGTGCTGTTGTGTGATCCTGATTGTTTGTCTACTTGCTTCTTTATTGTATTTCAGAAGAAATCCTTTCCCTCAAACAATATACTGCTGGGCCTCTATTCTTTCTTTTGTTGTGGGTCTCAAGTTTAATTGAATGACAACTCTCTCAAAACACAAGGCTGAAGTAACACAATTCAGTTAAAGCAGATTTGGAGAGGTGAACCCCTATTAGGAGGATGACAGTTTATGCATAACCCTGGAAGAGACCATGTTAGTGTGGCTATGTGGTCTAGTGGTATGATTTTTTGTTTGTATGTTTGTTGCTTTAGGTCTCTTCCAACACAATTGAGGTTATATGAGAGACCGCTGAAACAAAAAAACAAGCAATCTAACAAAAATAGTACAAATGTCAATCAAAATCATAACCTTAAGATATCATAAGCTAAATTATAAATAACCAAGAACAAACAGGCAGAGGATTTACAGGAAAAAAAATATCCCCTGTCAAAAATACAATCACAAACCAAAGAAGCAGGATAGGCTAGTAAAGAGAAGAAGAAACGACATCACTATCGGATCGTACACCCATGCGAACATCATAGGTATATGATTCAAGGGTGATGCTCCCATCCAACCACCCGCCTAGTGGTATGACACTCGCTTTCGGATCGGAAGGTCGTGGGTTAGAGCCTCGCTTGTTTATTCTTTTTTTAAATTCAAGTGAAGATACAAATACAGTATCTAATATCTTGAGAAAATTTTGAATTAAGAGCGACGAAAAGCATAATTCATTTCCACTTACATTCACACGCAAAGCGACCAAGATCAATTCTTGGTGCAGTCTAGATTTTTTCTGACACATCCACCCCCCCCTGTCCATCCAGCAGTGATTGGGCAACTGGTTCTGTTAGATATGGTGGAAAGTACTTTGCGATAGACCAGCGTCCATACCAAAGGGTAGCAAGCAATTGCTTGTTTCATGCTATAGAAACCAGATAAACTCCAGCTCCATAGGTCAATGGCTCTGAAGGACTACTCACCATGCAAAGATGAAGTTGAGTGGTTGAACTTGATAATTCCTGTAGAACTTATTCGTAACAGTAGTAGTTTGTGTTGCCGACGATGTGCACATCACAGGGAAGTAATGGGAATATCGGCAATGATCAAGTGTCTGATTACATAATTGTTGTTTTTTTTTGTTTGCATCATACCTCATTTTTGACTTACAATTTAGACATGACAGAATCAGACCATCCACTCATTGAGTAAACAAGGTAAGGACCAGACTCTGGTAATATTTCAATTCTGTCCTTTCCGTCTGTCATCATAGCAGGGGCCAGAGTGGCACTATCACAGTCTTTGATTTGAAAAGCAAATTTCAAATGTCTTTTCAGCTGAAACAAACAAATCAGAAAAACAAATCAGCAGATTTCGCTTTCAGTTTCTGAGGTCCAGTGTTTTGACTCAGTCTATACTAGTCAAAGTCTATACTAGTCAAAGTCTATACTAGTCAATAATGAGCCTTTCATCCGGTGGTTGGACAATCATGGCATGATTAGTACACCTTTTTTTCAAACCTAGTCATATACTGCATCAATATAAATAACAGTAAATGGGCTATATATTTTTAAAAATAATAAAATAACATTTGCTTTGGCAAGTGTGAAGGGTAAGATAGCCACTTGTTATTCTGAAAAAGTCGAAAATTTTCATGCTAAATGAAGAAAAACTTATTTTGTCTAATTTACAATTATCAAGAATCTGTTGTTTTTCATATATTTCTAATTCTAGTGTTAAAAAAAAAAAGCATAAATCTATCAATTTTAAAAGTAATTGTGGCAATTTCTCAAGCAACGTCCTCTCTCACACACACGGGAAAAAAAACTATATCAGTGTTATCAGAGATTTTTTCAGTGTGGTATTCTCTAATCCACAAATGTGTTCACCATCAACATACAAAAGTGAGAGCATTAGTATTCTTGAGAAGTACATGAATCATTTGTCTTTACCTTGATATCTATACCAGATACAATGATTTTGGAGTCATTAGTCACAATCAATCGAAGCTGAGAATTCAATCCACTTGCCTTGTAGTTTTCAACAAGTCTGAGATATACAGAAAAAGAATAACACATGCTTTGATACCTTATCACGAATCAACTCTATACAAGCCTGTATATAGTATTTTCCTAAATTGTCTGAAAATTTATTTCAACCATCCATGACCTCAGCAGAAATTGATAATAGTATGACATGTCAAACATCCTGTTAGATGTTTCAATCTAATATGCTTTTAAAAGAATATTGTTAGCACTCACAAATCATTTAGCCTGTCTGAGCAAAAAGGAAGGGGATAGTTGACTTACTTCTGCTTATTTTAGTGATCAAAACACAGTAAGCACAGTAAGAGTTTTTTGTAGATTTAAGCCAACAAAAAAAATTAAGGAATAAGTAAGCAAAATAAGCTTTGCCTCAGTATTGAGACATTTACTCTTAGTTTAATTGCAGTATTAGAAATATAAAATCTCCAATCTTCATCTGTCAAAATATTCGGGAACAAACTTAGAATATGAAATTATCTATAAAAATCCATGATAGAGAAAATGGTCCAAGTTATATTGTACCCTTGCTTGCACACATGAAAAGAATTTAAACATTCTGCATTCCTTTCGGGTTTTTTTAATGAATGATGCTGGCAAGGACTGGTTTCCCAAACTTAATGTTATTCCTTTTGGAGACATGCGAGTCCCTTTGTAGCATAATTTAATCTGGCTTTGCAGTATAGACAGTATGAAAACCTTGTAGTTACTTTTAACTAACCCTAATAGGAAAAACAAAAACCCAGGACCTTTGTTACGACCTCTAACTAACCCTTATAAAAAAAAAAATCCTTGGATCTTGAGCAACTCTATAGAAGAAAAGAAACCCTAGGACGACTGCTTTGCACTAGGCTTATATACTTCAATGACAATGGTGGCAGAGAGAGAGAGAGAGAGAATAATGGATTGTCTGATTTCAGGCAATTGCCTGAGAATTACAGATCTGTGTATATGTGACCAATAATGAAAATGAACAAAAAACAAACAAAAAAAAAAAGCAATTTAATTTTCTTATTCTGATTATTTTGAATTTTTTGACTTTAAACTCCATTTGCCTCATCTAGTCCATTCTATGAAAATTGATGAGGTCACAAATAATCACAAAATCTCTTACAAGAAATAGCTGGGGGAGGGTATGCAATGAAACATATAGTGAAAGTTAAATAAACACTTATCAGATGAATTATATGAATTTATGTTAATAATCTTCCCCGAGATAACAACTTTGATATCATATAGCCACATAATACCTCACATTGCAAAGCTCTTTGAAGCAATAATCTAAATGTGATTGGGTCGATATCCATAAACTAATTAGAATGATAGAGCATCTCCGGGCATCCATATTCAATAGGAAGGAGCTGCAACATCTTTTCAATTTTAATCTCTTGCATCAGAAATCATGAAAACACTATTATGTGTGACAGAGACTTTGAGGAGACATTCAGTAATCATACTGTATGTATTTTCATGTCGTCAAAATTAAATGAGAGGAAACTATGTTATTGGTCTTTTATTCTGACAAGTACAAAAAGCCCTCATCATGTAATGAAGTATTTATTTATAATCATCATGACTCTGTACATTAATTTAATTATAGAATAATACATACTTTACTGTTAGGTGGATCATTTTACTCCCAAAGCCAAATCGTTTAATCTCAAATGTGACAGATTTTGCAGTTCCTGCGTGACTCTCTTGTAAATCGATTGCCTGACACTGGTAAATCACAACCGGTTGCACATCCTGCAATCGAAGACAAGTAAACATCCTGATGCAGCGTTTAAATGATTGAGATCAAGAACAAAAGAAATGAAAAGGCAATAAAGAGAGAGCTGGTAAAATTTCTCATTGACTAACCTATGTGTATTTTTTACAATTCCATTAACACAAATTATTATGATCTAACTCAAACCCACACCTAAATATTCTTCATTTTAACAACAATTATGCCAAAAATCTGTGTTTGGTTATCAGCCTTTTAAATATGAATATGTAGGGACTAAATCATAGGTTGTCAACATATGACTTTTAGTAAGCGCCATCAAAAACGTATACTCCCCTTTTAAGAATGCCAAACATTCGATGCAGATATGGAATAAATGCAGTTTTACTTTATAAGCAGATCATGTCCTGATGTGCATGATGTGTGGATAACCTTTTTAAAAAGATGTTCCATTGACAAAATTGTCACCCAAAATGATCTAATTGTCTGGTACATTTTAACTCCTATTTTTTGTCTTGGTCTCTTTGATATGACACCAAATAGCTAATCACTGCACCAAACTAAATATTAGTAGACAAAGAGGTAGAGCTACTATCTCATCATAAAACTTGATAGAACATTATGTTCTGTCCATGTATAAATAGATAAAGAATTAAGAATGGTTCAGACATCTGTCCAAAAAAAACCAGTCCAAACAATGAATATTTCGAGATTTGGCCTTTTTAAAATAAATTGGTTATTTCTAAATTCTAATTTTTTTTTAAATTTCACTTTCTGTAAAGTTATTCATTTTAAACAATATTTCATTGTCCTTTTGACAAGACTTCTTTATTGCTATTTTCAATGTAAGGTTCTTTTAAAATTCAACTTAAATACCAAAAGCTGAATAATAACAATTGACATAAATAAATAATTCTTGAATACCTTAATGGAATCCGATCCTTTAACCCAAGCTTTTATCCAGTAAGAGACATTCACTGACCATGATCCCTGTTCATTTTCCCCTGTCATCTCGGTTGTGCCTGAAAAAAAAAATTATTACCAAAAGAATTGTACTGTACTGTAACTGGCAATGAGTATCTAAACTAGGTAAATGTTAATGCATTTACCACACTAAACACTGAAAAGGTTATTTCAAAATCTCATGAAAATGGGAAGAAATAACTGCATATATAAAAGTCTGTCGCATCTTTAAAAAATATATCTTATCATTATTACTCATTCTTCTACAAAAATCTCAACTGGGGACTTATATTCATCCTTATTCTCTAAATTTTAAAACTTTATTTTATTGTTGAAAATTAATTACACAATTATAATTTCAGTATTATATACTTGGGTGAAAAATATATGAAAATATTAATTAGATGTTACCAAGCATATTTAATTTAACTTGTTATAAAAATGTTTTCCATAAAAGCTGTATGCCATCATTATCATTATTGTTGTTTTTAGTCATAATATGATTTATTGTAATAGACTGCAACCTCTCTAAACTTCAGGACCAGAATAAAATGTCATTTCAGAAAGTTTGGAGAAACCAATAACGGTTGCGATGTGGAGTGGGTTAAAGTTCTTGACAAAGCTGACTTTTTCCAGCCATCTATAGTGGTAGAACATCGATAAGAAAGAAAAAAGGGCAGATGGAGCTCTTAACCTTGACTGGTAGTCCATCTAAAAGAAGGAAATCTCTGATTTCAAAACCTAGCTCGGAGAGATGGACGCCACTGAGCTAACAAGTCCACTGAAAGTATACATGGAAGACAGAAACACAACACGTGACATGCCGGATTGGTCGTGCCCCGGTAGATTAACGACCGCGCTTACTGTGAAGTACCCCTAGGCGGAAGTTATAAATTGGTTACTAGAGACAATAAAAAAACATTAAAAAATCATAATATAAAATATCATAGTTTCGTATATATTACATCTTCTAGTGTATATTTATTAATAGTAGAGATATAACTTACTATATGTAAATTTATAATGAATTCTTTCCTTAAAATGATTTTTTTTAAAATACCTTCTATTCAAGAGATATAAAATTAACTTTTGGTCAAAAGTATCTGTTTTTGTTTGTTTTCTCTTGTTACTGCATCCCAGTGGTGAGGGATCTTACAAATAAGTCTCAAGTACCTTTTATAAATTTAAATTGTTAAACATTGTAAAAACAAAAGTAAAAATAATAAACTAAGCTGAGCAGCCCTTATAATTATAACATATAAATATCATCTCTCTATAACCAGATGTATGATGAAAGATAGAAAGAGAGAAACAGAAAGAGAGAGAGGGACAAAGAAAGAGTGAGAGAGAAAAAGAAAGTGGAAGAGAGAGAAAGAGAGAGAGAGAGAGAGAGAGAGAGAGAGAGAGAGAGAGAGAGAGAGAGAGAGAGAGAGAGAGAGAGAGAGAGAGAAAGAGAGATAGTAGTTTAATTGATGGGGCTTTTTTTTTCCTAATTAGGGGGAAGTTATAATAAATATCTTTTTAAACAAACCTATAACTGTACTACGTACTACTCTTGACCTGATGACAAATAAAATCTAGACTCATTTACCCCCTCTCCACCCACTTCCTTTTCGACCATCCATTGCCTTGTCTCAATTTTGACATCTGGCGCTAGTTTGCCTAGATTGATGCCATAAAAATGGGAGTGTCACCAAAATTCATGCAACTGAGCACAGGTGTCAAAATATGACAGAAGACATTATGGTAACTTTTTTCACGGATCCACCACTTGATCTGAGCTTTTATCAGAGGGAAATGTTTGACACGGCAAAATCAGCAGAAAATTTCTGAGAAAATCCCAAAGTCCCAGAATTCAGCAGATCTGCGGAAGATTATAATCACTGCCCAGTTCTTGATTATCAAACTGCAATAAGGAATCCTGAGATCTGTTCCGTAGGTGAGGCAAAGCAAACAAAAAGCCAGTTAAATGGCTCTACTAGTTGCGCAAGTGTTCACTAGCCAATTGACTGCCAAGGTACTTGCTTGCAAGCCAAAGGTATTAAGGTTAGTGCTGTCCTCTTCAACTTGTTAGAAAAAGTAATTGATATGATTAATTTTCTAATTCACATGTTTGATTAGTGATTATAATAGAGAGTAGATTACGCAGAATCTTATTACTGATGTGTGCTCGTTGGTATGGGGTATTCATTCATTTGTTTGTCAACCACCATGGTGTGAGTGAGCTTAGGCAATGGGAAGTGCCAGCTATGCTAGCTTATTGTTTTGGCATTTCCTCCTTAAGTAACATGCCTCGACAACAGGACTGGATGGGACTGTCTACCATTGGTGGACCAAAATTGTGTTATCATTGGACCAGAAATTTCACCTCGACTGATGATGTAAATTTAGCCATTACTATCACAGGCCTGTAAAGGGTTGGTGAAAAAAATAGTCAGAACTTTTTGAGCACGTGAAAATAGACCAACAGGACAAAATTAATAAACACAACACAGATATGACACGTCAGTTGACTAGTCAAATCATGTCAATTTCCCAAACTCATTTATAATACAATAAGCATGTCCATATTTTATGGTACAAAAAAAAACGAAAAACATCCTAATTATTTGAGAGAGTACACATTTCTGGTCCCAGGTCTGAGTTAGTTTCTAAATTGAAAGGAAAAGAACAATTCCTAGATACCTTTTTGAAGGATGTGTATCTAGTGCTTGACACGAGAAGCTGCTTTATCTTTGCTCCTGTTTGTGTCAATTTTTAAGCTGATCCTTTCATTTATTTGGATTAATTCTTATAAAAGAAGAAGAAAGAGAAGAAGAAGAAGAAGAAGAAGAAGAAGAAGAAGAAGAAGAAGAAGAAGAAGAAGAAGAAGAAGAAGAAGAAGAAGAAGAAGAAGAAGAAGAAGAAGAAGAAGAAGAAGAAGAAGAAGAGGAAATTAACCAGTCAGAATAATGTGTGTGTGTGTGTTGCGGTAGCAAAATAGAGAGAAACGGGCTGGTCCGACACACACTGTGCGTGTTGATTACGGACTACACATGTGTTCAACGACAAGACACTGTCACCCCTCTCTCTCATCTGTGGCAGTGAATACATCCACGTCTAGCAGAGCGTGTAAGGTGGAATGATAATATACCTAGGTGACTACAGTTGTTTTGTCTTTGACGCGACAAATAAAAGTTTCTTTCTTTTTTTTTTTGAAGTCGCTGTTCGAAACGGAATAAAAACTGAATTTTTCGAGGCACGAAATAAAACTTTTATTTTCTTTTTTGTTGATTCTGTTTATGACGTTACAAATTTTATTTTTACTTTTAATTAATTTTTTTAAAAATTGTCAGCACTTAACAGAATATATCGAGCAAAATCGCACTGTCAGAAAACTGACAATAGTCGGAAGATTTACAGGCCTGCTATCAATGTCGCTAAACAGTGTTTTTTATTAAAATATCTGTCAATATGTGAGTATTTTATTATTAATGATATATAAGAGTAAAATCGGGACTTGAACAAAATCAGGCTATAGAGAAGATGACATTGTACTGGATGCAATTATAAGTGGGCTGCCCTGTAGATGTAAAGATTCATGAGCTGAAGTAATGGACCAAGACAGGAAAATAAATAAATATACATTTATACACATAGGCCACTTGATTAAGATATCTTTTAAATATATACATATTTCTACACTGCTTTAATCCCATTCCTCTGTGCTGTTCAGAAACCTACCTGCAACTTCATTAGGGAGTTGAAATGAAAATGGAAAAACATATGACCCAAACTGGAAGTATTCTGGAAGAAAAAAACAAACAAAAAAAACAAAAACAAATAAATTAAATATAAAATGGATTGTAAATTATATGTTATGGGATGTAAATTGTTTGAAAAATATATTATTGTTTTACAAAGATATATTAATAATGGACGGTATTATTAAACCACAAACTTAATGGTTGTAAAATGCGCAAGAGTTTTTTTGTTGGTTTTTTTTTATGTTTCTGTCTTGTCATTGAATTTAAACATTGGTATTATTTGCTACACTTTTTAACAGGGTAATACCAACATTTGATATTGATGGGGAGTTCAGATTGTCAGAGAATCCTCCTAATTTAGAAGTGTCAGCATCTGACAAATTCCTAGCTATTGTCGGATAAAATAAAATGTCAGAACTGCTATAGCTGTGCAATTTTGTTTGCGTGTACATTACATGTGCACTTGTCTGAGTTCAGCTATACAAAAACGCCTAACAAGTATCCTCTTACACTACCGATTGCCTTAATCTGTGTTATGTCAGGATGACACTGAAATTTAGATGTAAGTTCTGAATATAAAAAATAAATGTTAAATCAAATGTTTTTATTGTGGTATGTGAATGAAGTCTTTTAAACAGCGAGATAAATTTTATAATTCAGTTCATTTTTAATTAAAATATCTAACTCTCTTTATCTGGTCCATTTCAATATGATACCACATGGATATGGTAGCTTACAAATATGTTTGGCATAATCAAAATAAAAAAATTAATTAAATAACAATGAATTTTAAAATCAAATTTGCAGATGTTTTTGAAATGTCTTATTACATATATTGTGATTCTAACTAAGATAATAACATGGTATAGTCGTGTTATTCAGGATCTTTAAATAATATAACAGAAAGACAAAACATATTATATTAACTCACCACATGTGTTGCTCTTTCAAGTATGAACAGATCATGGTTATTTCATTTTAAAATATCAATACTTTTGTATGCATGCATAGTACTTATACTACCATAATCAAAATCGAGGGATATAAGTTTTACCTTCCTGTGAGTACAAATTGATGTCAGAGAAATCCACATGTACTGTTTCTTTGTTAATGGATTTCCTACCATTACATTCATAATTGTATTCACCTACAAATTAAAGAAGGGAAAAAACAGTAAACTATTGAAGTAAAAATAAATTTTAAAAATCCTCAAAAAAACACAATTTCTTATACTTATAATATTGCGTTGATGTTAAATTTGTTCAGGTATCATGCCCTGTTTCTCAATGACTTCCCATCAATAACATCACCTTATCATATTTCAAAGTTTTCTAGCACTATTAGGACCATGCTTAACATGCAATGGCTTTAAGCAAGTCTTAATTTTAATTATATATTTTTATTGAGTAAAGAGTTAATCATCAATTCGTTTTAACTTAACATTCACCATATATTTTTTATCGAGTAAGGAGTTAATAATAAATTTCACGAATAGAAATTTGAAATGAAATCCATAGAGAAAATGTCAGGTCTGATATTGAACTTTGAATAACCTTTTAATTTTACAATTTGGTACAGTTAGTTACCATTACCATAGATTAATCAAATGCCCACAAAGATACAGAACTGATGAAAAAAATACATTGTATAAGTATAATATATGAAAGTTCCGAAAAAAAATTGAAAGTGAACATTTAAAAATTGTTCTATAACTATTACCCTAATTATAAAAGATAAGATAAGTTTAGTCTCAGGTTCTTGACCAGTCAAATAAACTAATAAAAATGTATTTTTAACTTGCATTTTTCTATCCCTTTGAATGTTATCTTTATTCCACATCCTTCAGTTGGTCTACATATACGTAGATAAACTGCACTGTAAAAGAAAAAAATATTAATATTAACAGTTACATTTTAGAACTTAAAAGCTCAAAAGAATTAAAAGCCCTAAGATAGTAGATCAAATAAAAAAGAAGCACATACATACACACATAAACACACGCATGTGCACCACACAAACACACACACACACACACAGAATAACAAAAAACTTTAATTGGGACATTTCATGTCAACTTTGACACTTGATTTGAGGGGGAAATTTTATCTTCTGAGTGAGTGATGTCAAGGCAGCATCAAGACAGGGATGTTGATTTGTATTGTGTCAAAACAAGACTGCTTTTATGAAAGGTAATAAAAGTTATATGCATTTCACTTGCGACGAAGTATAGGAAAGTGAAATGCAAGAAAAATTATCAATCTTTTGGGATCAATAATAAAACAAAGAAAACATACATGTAATAGAGCGTATCATCGCCAAAAGCCTTACTTAAACTTAAAGTGTCAAATACCAACCATGAGACATGTGAGTTGTAGTGTTATATAGTCTAGCTCAAGTAATCTTAATTTATAAACATCAACAAGGAACACATGACAATAAGTCGGCCATCTTTAATTCGGTCTAGTAAACAAGAGGACGATTACATAATTGATATATCTAATATTCTATTAATAATATGTAACATCTCCCTTCTTTCGAAATTGGTATTTTATCTTTGCTCTAAGAATCACATAATAATAATGTTTTAAATGAAAGTTCTCCAATCGTTTGTTCCATTCGACATTTTATATTCCGTTTATCAACTTTTGATTTGAATTGTTTTGATTTTGATAAAATTCTTGTTCTATTCTATGTCGTATTGCTTTCAATCTAGTTCTAAATAGTAAAGTTTTTTCTACTGATGTTGAATGTTTGTTGTATTCCTTGAATTATTTCGAATATATGAATATATTTAGGATCCCACTTCTGACACCATGTTATAAAGTCTAGCTCAAGTAATCTTAATTTATAAACATCAACAAGGAACACATGATAATAAGTCGGCCATATTTAATTCGGTCTAGTAAACAAGAGGATGATTACATAATCGATATATCTAATATTCTATTAATAATATGTAACATGTACAGCAAACCAGTTACCGGAGTTACCATGTATGTAGATCCCGAGGCTAGGTGCCCGGTTACCGGGTACATAGACACTGCCATAACCAAAAGCCTGGGTTTTCGAACACACAACGTCGATTCCGACAAGCCTTCTAAGGCAGATGACTTAACCGGCCATGACACCCATATGAATATCGACGCATATTGTGTATATATAGTAGGCACTTAAATGAAAATTCAGTTTTCAAATGACAGTATAAAATCTGGTTTACTATGATGCAGTATACCATCCCGATGATAAAACCGTTTGAATTTTGTCTCTAGGTTATACAGAAGCAGAGTTATTCAATTTTTTATGCCTTAAAAACACCCAAAAATTACTATAGGAATCAGCCTGAAATTGGGCACCAGCTGACTTAAAAAACGAAAGGGGATTCCCCTGAAACACTGTGACGTCACAAGGCTAGGAGCCAATGACCGACGCTGACCACGGCAGTCCAAGCTGAAATGGCGTTACTTTGGTAGATTTTGAAATGAGTGTGATTTTATGGAATGCTCAAAAGGTATCCTGGAAGCAGTTTTGAAAGTTGAAAATGGTATCATTGGAAAGGAAAATGATTGAATTTTATGATTATTTATGTTTTAAGGGGATTTTTTCATGAATGATGATAAACGGCTTGATTTTCTTGCCCACTACAATTAAGCTATCTTTCCATTACAATATCTTCTAAATGAATTTATGGAGGGAAATGGTAATTGTACCAAATAATAGGGCGTTCAGTGCCCTTTATTTTGGTATTTAATTTATCCAGTTCTGTAAATAAATACCAGAGATATCTCAATTTAACCAAGCCATGGTTTTAGCCTGCAGCTCACAAACGATAACTAGCGGTCACACAGGTGAATGGGAGAACTGTGACACAGATTTAGCCATTCATTTAAGTGCCTATATATAGTAACCTACTATCCATCGACTGATTTATTTTATTGATATTTTATTAACATTAATTACTTATTTCTATGTGCATTTTGAAACTTTCCATATTCTGGAATGTGGGTAAATGTTAAAAAGAGCGGAGTTTCAAAAAAGTGTCTGTATATATAACCGTCCATCGTTATTGGAAGTCAGTGTCTGCCAATAATCAATTTTCTTATTCTCTGACTCTGACTCTTGGAGACTTGTCTGAGAATAATCACACTATCTTGTCAATTTGCTCTGTGTTAGCAAGATGGCGCCAGGGACCTCGCATCTTAGCCAATGCCAAAGTACCTGCCTATCTAGATTATATTTAGATATTTCAAAAAGTTTAGTTTAAAAATTAAAAGCCAAATAATAAGAAAAATCATACCCGAACACCGAGTCTCCAGGAAGATATTCCCCTTTGTTGGTCCTCACAGTTAATTCGTTGTTCATCTTATGATAATCAACATTTCTAAATTCGTCGGCAAGATTACATACTTATTCAATTACATTTGAAGTAAAGTTTTAACTTTTTTCCCTTTCCCTCCAAGTTCATAAAACATAACATTCACTTGTTACAGTAAAAAGAATTCCCTTCCTTCCTACTTGTCCCTACTTTCGTTTTCATTTCTCAGTCATTACGGAAGTGCAATAGGTTACTTGAAGTTCTTTGACATGTACCAAAAAGAGCTCCATATTGAAGAAAGGTGCGAATGATGCAATGCAAGACAATGCAAAGATGACAAGAAAACAAACTCTATCTATCTATCTATCTATCTATCTATCTATCTATCTATCTATCTATCTATCTATGAGAGCGAATGCTCGAAACAATATTTCAGAAGTTGATTATATATTGATATATGAAATATATTATAAATAGCTCCTTTTATCAAAAAGGTGAGCACTATAACTTCATCGCTTTTGTTTTTATAATTAATATATATATATATATATATATATATATATATATATATATATATATATATATATATATATATGTGTGTGTGTGTGTGTGTTTGTGTGTGTGTGTGTGTGTGTGTGTGTGTGTGAGGTATATGGGTCCTTTTGAACAGTTTCATTGACAATGCTTGGTCACGGGAGCCTGGTCATACTCTGAAAAATGTCTCATCAAATGTAGAATACTCGATGTTTGTTTTGTTGTTTGTTTTTAATTCTGTAATGGTCTGCGAAACTGGTCTATCAAACGTTGTTGGGCTACTTTTTGTGATTCTGTTTCATGCAATCACGTTACCCAGAGATGTTTGTCATATTATTGCTATTTTAAAGTTAAGGAAAGAAAAATGAGGTCTTCTAAGTTCATATTTATTTTAGTTTATAAATTTCACGGTGCTTGTATGTTGACCTAACTACCTCAAAAAGTCGCGAGAAGGACTTAAAATATTTACTGCGTTTGAAACAACCTTTATTGAAGTGGTGGATAGCGTCCATTGTGGAGCGTCCTTCTCGTGGCCAGGCGATGGATGCCGTAAAAGACGGGTCCTGGGTACACCTCTCCATCATCGCTAAAGTTGTTAATCATTGTTGTCCTCTGGCACTTTTATACTCACATCATTTCTAGCAATTATCAACATAAGTGCCTGCTCCACTCATTTTTCTTTTCATTTTGCTAACATTAGTGATGTGGTGTGGGTTATTTACTAATGGATAAAACGTATTATTCATTGTCTTAAGGAGATGGAGATGGTTAAAACCAAATGGAAATATAATTAATGGTTTTAGAATAACAAGTCTTTGAAATTGGAAAATCCTCTATGGACTTGTTGAAGTATATTAAATGAATTTAGAATAATAAGTCTTTGTTATCTGGGAAAGACATTACAGACACCCTGTGTGCATTCGATTTAGTTCCCGATATTAACAACATTCGTGGTTTTATCATTGTGTTAGACAGTGAATGCCGTCGATAATAATAACTCAAAAGTTGCTTAATACAGCTAATGGCAATGGGAAATATAATACAATAATGATTTATTTAATTGATTTAATTATCATTGTAACAGTTTATCGATGGTCGGTGGATCTAACCTCTAAGTCCCAATTTTCACAATCGCCGGATCAAAACTTTGAATTCTACATACGAGCTTTGCGCACCATGTTTTATTTAACTTTGGGCGGATTAGACCTTTGATGTCAGTTATCAGAAGTCTGATCCGCCCAAAATTAAATAAAACATGGTGCGCAAAGCTCGTATGTAGACTTCAGAGTTTTGATCCGCCGATCGTGAAAATCGAGACTTCAGAGGTTTGATGCACCGACCATCGAATTTGACAAGGGTGTTATGTAACCAACCGTCTAAAGTATGTCGGCGCGAACAAGAAAAAACTGATTACTGAATACAAACGTTTTTTTGAAGAAGAGAAGAATTTTGAGTGAGTTTAACCAGTCAACTGCCGTACTCTGGAAATCCTGTATATATAAAATTGGCCAGAAAACTATTCCTAAAACATCGATTGATTTAAATGACTCTCATCTTGGCAAAAACTCTCAAACCTGGGACTTTTGTCCATTACTTTTTAGTCCACAGCTACCAACAGCTTAGTATTCGATATAATATTCTTCTGTACTCCAGAAAAACTCGTATGTAAAAATTTGGCCAGAAAACATGTCCTTCAAATATCGATCGATTTAAATTACCCTCATCTTGGCAAAAACTCTCAAACCTGGGCCTTCTCAGCTTAGATTTCGTGGGGGGGGGGTTGTTTGTTGGTTTGTTTTGTTTTTCTCACCCTCACTGTTAAGTAGGGTAAGGTGGGGGAATTCCACACTGGGGTTATTCCACCCCCACATTCATTATATCAAGCTCTTCGCAGAAAGAATGCGAAAAGACCCATTGAATACTGTTCAAAGTTTTAACTGCCTTTGATTTCTATTTCCTATTTGAACACAAGAAGCAGCTACTTTTACTCCTGTTGAATTCTGACAATTTTTCAAGTTTTTATGAACCCATTGAAGGTAAGTGCAATATTCATGGTTTTCAAATATGGCAAAATGTTGTTAAATTTTCTTCAATTCTGAAGCTCGAGCTAGAAATGCTTAATCATTCATCGGATAGGTAACATTTTACCCCCAAACCTTTCTAGATGCCTTAAGTAAGTTGCTGTGCCTATTTTAGATTCATAAAGGTCAGGGAAATTCCACACCCTACAGGTTTCGAATTTCTCGGGTCTTTTTTTTATGAAAATATTTTATCAAAATCCTATGACTTATCCTATCTTATAAATGAAAATTAACAAAATCAAATTGAATTCAGAAATTAATCAATTATTAATTTTTAACTTCTTTTTTTCGTAAAATAGAATAAAATATATTAGTCATACTTAAATCTCAGAGACTTTAACTCCCTATCAACTAAGATTCTAAACTGATTCAAAGAACATGCATTTTTTTGTGTTAAAACAGAGACTACTTCTTGTTTTCACTATACGTATAATAAATGAGTTCTGTCTTATTTGGGTCTGAAATCTTGGAATATATATATATTATATTTGTCGCCTCTGGTATACGTAATCTTGGAAAATGTAAACAAAATTGATGGATGGGATTATATCCTTTACCTATATTATGTATTATCTTGTATAGCTGAATTAAGTCTCCCCTAATTCCTCTGTATTTGAGACTAGCTCGATCGAGGAATGCTAAACGTTCGTCATATGACATGTTCTCAAGTCCCATAACAATGTCGATGGTTTTATTTTACAAAGAGGGCCCCCCAACATAGTTTGCTAATTGTTTTTCTTAGAAAATTCTTGGAGGTGTGTAGCCTATTAATATTGTTTGAATAATAAGCCTTATTGGGACCTAAATGAATGATGTCACTTATATATGCCCATGCTTTAGAGCTGGATTTAGCAGGGATTTCTGTTCATGTTTTTCTCCTTTTTCTATAGTGATTGGCTAATCATGGTGATGCATTTCAAGAAAAGACAGTGTTGTATGGCATGGGGCTGAGCTATCGGGACCCCGCCGATGTCATGGTCTTCAAAGATTGTTGTTGTGTTCATTTCAGATGTTAATTATTGTTCCTGATTGTTTCATTCTCGTTTTTGCATGCTTGTCATGATGGATGTGGAATTACCCCAAAATGATGAATGTTCGAATAAAGAGAAAATTTGGGATTTATGAAGTGTCGTTCCTTCTTTTAATGTTACTTGTTCAGGATCCAAGTGTGAATGCCATTGGGATATTTGTATTCTGTTTGTGTGTTCATCTCATCAATAGAAACTTCATGACAATAAACTGAAAAAGTTGGGTTTGGAATTCCCCACCTTGCCCTATATATAAGCAATGATCAGTCCTATTTTGTAAAAAAAATCTCGTTTGCAAAGGATATAGACCATCAATATAAGACAATATATAATAAATACAATGAACGACTTAAGAGGAAAGTTCAGGACTCGGTTTTCATGAACGAGGACTAAATTTAGTTATTTACTAGTCTAGTCTCGGACTATCTAGTCTCTTGCCTGGAGGTGGGGCGTTTTAAGGACGGTGACAAATTCAGCTATTTTGTGCGGGTAACATCACCTCTCTACTACACGAAGGCAGGTAAGATACAACCGCTTTCATACTTACCACGCAACATATTTCTATAGAGGAAATTAACAACACAAGTGATATTGTCGACTGTCAATTCTATATTTAGGCCAATGGCAGTTTATTTGAGACGACGAACACCGAGATTGAAACTCAAAGAAATTGAACAAAAAACAAAAAACAAAAACAACAACAACAACAACAACAAAACAAACAAATAATAAAACAAAAGAGAAATTGTGTTCTGATTAATCACATTATTTCAGTCAATTTCAATGTCAACAGAATAACTTTTGTCTCCACTATACTTTCTAATCATCTTTTTGGGTTGTTCATTGACGCAAACCCTTCGATTTCAGAGTCTTTCGTTCATTCTCAACTCATGACCCGATAGATTCAATTTTTTAGTATTTCTCACATAAATGTGTCCTTTTGACGATTTGCACTTATCTTATAGTTTTTTAAAGCCAGTTTCAATGGCAACAGGACACGTTTTGCCTCTGTCATTCGTAACCGACGTATTTTCTTTCCGAATCGAAGCGCACTCAATCTAAAAATAGCAGCTATCTTGTTGACGCTATAACGACCTCTCTTGGTAACTAGACACAGACTAAAGCATGAAGTCTTGCCTCAGCAAATGACTAAAACTTGGACCAGGTTCGTCCGAAGGTGCCGGGATTTTAGTCCCGGACTTGCTTAGTCAGCTCACGTGAAATACGATTTTTTTCAAGTCATTGACTAAAGTCAGAGATAGTCAGAGACTAAGCGCTAGTCCGCGTTCATGAAAACGCCCCCCTGGTCAAAGTCAAATAGATCACGGGGTAAAGCAGCGACCGCCGCTGTTTGTGAGCGAACATTTCTTGTCTGGGCGTTAGCAAACCCTCACGGAAAAGACGGAACGCCTCCGATAACAGGTCAATATTAAAAAAAAAAAACATAACAAAAATCTAATACAATACCCCCCCCCCCCCCCATTTCCCTCCCCCGTCAGATCATGCGGTAGAATCTCAGTTCTTTGAGTTTTCAAAGGCTATAATATAATAATTTTATTCAGCTCACCAATGACCAAATTGCATTTCCGTATGGATTGACTTTTAATGTTAAAAGTTTAATAAGACATGATTTTTCAAATTATTGTTCAGATAAAAAAAAACATTGTAAAATTTGACATAATATTATGAGAATCCATATCATTATTTTATTTTCATACATAAAACAGGTGATCAAACAACTTGACACTATTATTAGAATCAACTTTCATCATCACCTGTGCTGAACCCAGCTGTAAATTACACATAAAGGAAATCACGTTAATTGCATGCATAATCCTCAGGTTCAGCACACTCGTTTCACGACACACAATATCTCCACTACTCGCCCCCTTTAAACACGTGAGCACATACGTGAACAAATAACAAATTAATTGCTTATGTACACACAACTAACATTCACTTGGGATCCGAATAATGTTATGTGCATCAGGCAAAGAATAGATAGCGTATTAATTATAATGATAATGCTGATGTTCCTGCCGCTGATAATGACGATGATGATCATGATGATGGTTGTCGTTGTCGTCGTGATGAGGATGATGATGATGATGATAATGGTGCATCGTCATCATGATTACGATGACGATAATGATGCTGAATCATATAATTCATCGTGGCGAACCTTGTTTGATATAGGTTTTCAGATGCATCATTAAAATTATACTTTTATCTTCAAACAAGACAAACCAAAGGCTATCACGCTTATCATATCCAAGAACATGCTAAAGAAAAATATAAAAAGAACGAAAAATAGTTTGTTTTTTAAAGATAAGAAAAGTGCAATAAAAAATCAAACAAAAATATTAATTTAAAAAAAACAAAACAAAAAAAACATAAGAAACCCTTAACAAACGAACAACAAAATCAAACAAACAAACAAAACAAGTCAACAAAACGATGAGTACATCATAACAACAACGCCCTTCCCAAACTCGGGCATCTTCATGGTCATTGAATTCAATGGTTTCTTTAATTTCTTTCAAAATTGTGACTGGATTCACAAAAGCAGTGGCTGCATCATGTTGAATGGTTACAGTTAAAGTAGATTGCACTAGATTGATATGTTTAAATAAGAAGAAAGTATAAGAGAATTCTGATAAATTTTATCCAGAAACCACTCTTCAAAGTCGCACTATCTATGCTGTCCCACAGTTATTATGGACGTACATTAGCTGTCATATAAGATGCTCTTAGTGAGCTAAAATTCCGATTCAACAGGAAAACAACGGTTTCAGAATGCTATTAGGAAACAATTTAGATGATTCTCTTAACTGTAGATAATTTAAGTAGTTCGCTCCAGAAACAAACAAAAACAAACAAACAAACAAACAAACAAAACAAAAACAATTCGACATATTCCCTAGCAAAAATCCGGCCATCGGAAAAAAGCCATTACATTTTTTAACACTTATTTATGGATTGTTAGGCAAATATTATACGATCGCATGTTAAAATCAAAATACGGACAATCCCATTCGTTGTTGACTGGAGGTAGTAAATTACAGTATGCTGCTTTTATACTTCTGTTCTTGTTCTTTATATTTCATTTCTATTTCCATTGAGTAACTTGGCAGAGTTAACAGTATTAAATTGCATTATGACGTCATTGGATATAAGGGAACGATATTGGCCTAACTCAGCTCTTTGTTATTGATTTTAGCCAGCCATTTTTATGAATAGTTCTCACTATAGGCTACACATAGAGTTGTGTGTGTGTTGATACTGGTGGATGTTGTGATTATTTTAGCTAAACGCCAAAAATAAATTGTTGCTTTTTTTTTTTGAAGTTTCAATGATTTTACTTCTTAATTTGCGTTAATGGCGTTATAAAAAGTTATGAGTTAAGAAATCATTAATCTTTACTTTTTAAGTTTTAAGAATGTTGCCTCAAAAGCCATGTGTTTTAAAATGTAGATATGCGTTAGAATCATGTTACTCAATCTCAAATCTTAAAATAATTTGATTTGCTTTTTAAATGGGCTTATATATTATACAAAACTTAGTCTGGGTGCAAATTTGCAGATTTTTAGGATTTGTAGGATAAAGTTTTAGCGCTGACATGTTCGAGTGTTTTCTCTTTCATTTGTCAATGTAATTCTGGATTAGGTTTACCCCTTACAATGTGGGAAAAATCTAGACAGTCAATGATATCGTATTAAGATTATTATCATAGCAATTGAACATCAAGAAATCACAATTCACGTCAATGTGATCTACTACCTCTAAACGTTACTATGCTGGGGTCGTTTAGATGCTCAAAACTGAATTGATATTTTTTTTTAATGTGAGAGTTGAGCTAAATGATGTATTATTTTTATAAATGACAAATAGTAAATTTTCATATCTCATGTCACTATGACTTTGAAATCATTATTGGGCATCTTGTTCTCACCGATATAATACCCTTTTGACACGATGTATCACATATTTCTGAGATATGGGCTACTATTTACGTGTGCACGCACAAAAAGGACACGATAGTTAGAAATAATCATTAAAATGGCTGCGTGTTGTCTAAAAACAATAAGAAAGAGCTGAGTGACGTCAATTTCGTTCTATCTATAGGACTCAATTCTGTAGACACCCCCCCCCCCTCCACCCCATAAT
>NC_088364.1:54882329-54892329 GCF_034508935.2 Berghia stephanieae | reverse complement strand
GATATTCTGTCAATTCACTGGTTAAAGATAAACTAATCTTACACCAACTTAATATTTATTTTACTATTTCATACAATAGAAACATACTTGATAATGCTGTTACTGTTTGGAGAAATGACATTCTAACAATCAGAATTGAAACTCAGATTCTCATATTAGATTTCATATGATGCCTGTCTGTTATTAACTCCGAGCGAACAACCATTACACATATAAATGTAATAGGTACCATTCAGTTTTAAATAAATAGTAGGTGACATACCTTCCTCATGCACTGGGGTTGCCCCAGCAGACTACAACTCAATGTATATCTGAGCATTCAAACTACCAAGGATGTTACACTTTCTCCATTCGTCATGGTTTAGGTCCAATGCAACATAATTTAGACCACACAATGGATGGCTGAAAATTAAAAAAAAAACACCCAGCAACATACAAATCATTTAGTTAGCAAATTCAAAAAGCAATAATATCAATACAATATGACTGAAACATAATGTAGATATTTAAGCTAATTTAGTTCATCTAGAGATTGAATAACGGTACAAGAAAAGAAATCACTTGTCATAAGAAGTTACAAACAAATCTGTGGTTAGGTAGGGTACACACAAGAATAAAAGATAATCGAGAAGCGAAAGTAAGGCAAGTATTGGAAGAAACATTAAATTGAATATTAGCGCTTTCATTTATCCATTATTGTTTCATCATTTCATATTTGGCGACTCTAGCTGGTACTACAATCATAAAATTAACAAAACTATCAATTCATTTTTCGTTACATAGGATAAGTGTCAGAATAATCTTCATAAATCACATATCTAATGAAAAAAAGTAATGAGTTAGTACTTACTTGGATGTTTCTTGATTAGAGTTGATGAAAAAGTAGGTAACTGAAACTGGCGCTCATCATATTGGACAGCAAACAGGAAACAAAATTACCAAGTTAATTATTGTAGATGCCATCTACCAGTAAGTTGTGGATCATATTGACACGACTATGTCACTAAATAAATAGATGCATAATGTCACAACAAAAACAACAAAATGATGCAAACTTATATTGCCTATATACATTTAATGAGAAAATATGATTTTAACTGAATTTTCCATAGTACAATCATGGGGGATAAATGGCCCTCAAATAAGAAATAAATAGGACTTTCTAGTATTTTACTATGTGCAAGTAATGGGGTCCAAATGGACCCCAAATCAGGAAATAGGACTTTCTAGTATTTTTCTCTTTGCAAGTCATGGGGGCCAAATGGACCCCAAATCAGGAAATAGGACTTTCTAGTATTTTTCTCTTTGCAAGTCATGGGGGCCAAATGGACCCCAAATCAGGAAATAGGACTTTCTATTTTAGTATGAAAATAGGGTTAACTAATTGAGTCTAAAGCAATATTAAATATTAATAATTATGATAATAAATATTAATAATTATTATAAATATATTATAATAAATTTTATTAGAATTAGGAAGGTTGGGTCTCGACTCGGGTGTGAATGAGTAGCTGGCTAAAGGCAATGACGGATATTGTAAGATTGTTAGTACAAAAAGGCGACTGATACTGTATGAATAGAAATATGATTCCACATGGCCTGCTGGGGGATTTAATTAATCATAGTAAAGTGCACTGAGCACGTTTAATCCGTGGAAGTAGCGATACTAAGCTACTAGAAGTTGTGGACTGTATAAAAGTAATAAACAAAAATGAATATAACAGCTTCAAAAATAAACAAAATACCAAACATGGAACGTTTCGGGCTCAAACCCCTTCTTCAGCCACTAAAAAAAACCACAATGAAAACATAAATTCATGACTAAAGAACCCCCAGAAAGGTTCATACATTTTTTCGTATAGCATAATAGGTATAGTTAAATTTTATAAGTTAAGCTTAAAATTCAATTTCATGCATCAAGTTCAAGCCCACTTAATACTGTTTTGGGACGATTGGTCACATATTGTGAAATCCATGGTTATTCCACGAGAAACTGAATTTGTAGTTTAGAGGTACGACACTCGGAGACGGAGGTTCTAATCCCGCTGTGGTGGCGCAGAGTTGGAGTCCTTGGAAAGGGATCTTCACACGCATTTTCTGACCATACTTTAGAGTAAAATGAGTACGTGTCTGTCTAAAAGAAATTATAACCATGCCTTACAAGCTACATGTTCAGTGTTGCTATTGGCTTAGGGCCCCCTTTTAAAGCGCTTCCAGTACAACTCGTGTATTGCGCTTTATATTTTTTTTAAAAAAAGCAAAGAAAACCCACGACTGTAATGAGACATGCTTGTATTGCATAAATCCATTTATTACAAAAGGAATAAAACAAAAAAGTGCAGATTCTTACTGTTAAACTGGGCCTGTATAATGCCCTCAGATATTCCAGAGAGACAAGGCACGGCAAAGTACGTGATGATGTGACTGTCATGTGATGGTTGCCATAGTAACATAAATAACAACGTGCTGGAGTCCATGACAACAGCGGCCAAAAACATCGCCATTCTCCCAAACCACTTAGCAAGGTGGTTGATGGCGAAGGCAAAAAAGGCACAGAGTAATCCATAGGATGCCATGATGAATCCCACCCACTCAACACCGAGAGCACAGGTGACAAATGCCTGGGAACGATACGTAACAATAATTTTATTTTTTTTCACCTTTGCAAATTTTCATCAACAAAAAACCAATCTAATCTTATCCTCTCTTAATTCACCTTAATCTACTTATTATTTCTTCTAGATTCTAAACCATATCCCTCCTCTATCCTCCCTAGAAACATCGATTTCAAGCTGCACTTAGTTTTGTAAATGTGAAAAATGTGTGCAATTTCCCCCCCCCAGGGTTTAGCGTAGGTTTTTGGTTTAGACGCTTTTAGCGTGTCCCCAGTTGTATTAGATTTAATTTAATTAGCAAGAAAAAGTGATGGATATTATTCGATTGTTTACAAAGGGAATGCCTAAAAGGCGACTTGTATGACACCATTAAATGTCGATTCCTTTTGGTTTTGCATGAGAGGGAATAGTATGAGAAACTTTGTGAGGACATTGATCAAGATGAAACCACGTGGATGCGTAATATAGATGTGCTCCCATAGTGGACAGAGAGGCACTTACTGTGTCTTCTATCCCTCCATAGCTGTTTACCAATTTGCCTTCTGTCTTTGTCTTGGAATGAGATTACTTGGTTTTGTCCTGGCCCTGGCCGGAGTCATTGACTGGATGGGAAACAGTCAAATGTATAGTCATTGTTTTGGGAGATGATATTTTTTTCCTTGTAAATCATCTCTCTATTATGTTTTATTATATTTGTTGTTTTGAATTTATAATCATTTGAGTGTATTCCTCTTAGTGGGATCCTGTGCTCGTGTTTGGGTGAGACTTTTAAGTGATCTCAAACTAAGTACATCGATGGTATGCTCTTGGAACCAATATCTATTCCCTATTTGTACTATTCACCCTTGTCTTACTCTTTCTTGGGTGCTTTAATTGTAATTCTAGAACTTTTATACTATCCCATTTTCTTCCTCTTTACTGGCGCTGATATGACCTTAAAGTGTCGCAAGCGCTGTAAAACCCTTTAAAAAAAACAACAACAACAAACAAATAGATGTGCTCATACGTGTCTATCTAATCCAGTCAAGTCGGATGGTAAATTTTCATTGAACTATACATATAGACGAAAATCCCAAACACACCCTTACCCCTTGATAGAAATAAGAAAGAAAAGGGAAAAGGAACATTTGTATGAATCAATGAAAATAAACCTAAGCTTATGTAAAAAAGCAATGTACGAACCAGTATCTCTGAGGAGATGGTATTGATATATCAAAAAATGAATATGCCTATGTGTTTTGAAAATTTTGCGGCTATGTGGTCTAGTGGTATGACACTCGCTTTCGGATCGGAAGGTCCGGGGTTCGAGCCTCGCTCGGCGCATAGTTGAGTCCTTGAAAAAGACTCTCAACTCACATTCTCTCACCGTACTCAGGTGTAAAATGAGTACCTGACAGTTAACAGCATTGCCTCTGTCTGAAAAAAATTGCAATATCGCCTAACAGGCGTCATGTTAAGTGTTGCTGCTGGCCAGGGACCGCTTGTAAAGTGGATATTGCGCTACATAAAAGCTCAATTTAAAATTTCAGTTTTACAACAATCAAGAGACATACCATTTGCCAGCTCATACTTTTTTTTATTTTCTAATAATATTTATTTAAAACAGATTTTTAAAATGAGAACAAAACAAAACATCACCTTAGTATAATCAGCGTAGAGAACCCCAATAGCCATAGCCTGTGCCATGAATAGAGGTATAAGAGGAACCATCCTGGGGCTGACAGCCATCCTAAAACAGCTGTATATACTTTCACTTACAGAAGGAGGGGAGGTGCGCCTGGTCTCTTTGTGTTTCGGTAGTGCAAATAATGTCAATAGAAATCCGGATACGTTAAAAACAAGAAATATTCCTAATAAGATGTAAATGACGCTACGATGTGGAGATTCCTTGCCAATGCTTGTTGTGTTAGACGAAGAATTGGCCGGGTCAACGGATGGACAGTCATTAGCACCGCACATACTAAGATCAGTTAATTTTGATGAACTGCTACTATCGGCGCCAGTTGAAAGAACTAAAGATGATATCAAATTTCCAGTCACTTGAGTTATCTCGTAAAACATGAAGAATATGCCATTAAACTTACTTAACACAGAATGGAGACCCTCCTCTGTATTCAAACCATTAAGAGAGGCGTAATCTTCCCCCAGAGATGTGATATAAAGACCTTGAGAAGTCCACATTGGTCCTGCAATGGCACCCATCAGACCAGAGGTTGGGATGAGCGTTCCCCATGTTGGATAAAAGTTGCTGGCAGTGTATATGATATGAATGACCCATGCAAGAACTAGAACTCTTTTGGCTCCGATCAGTTTAATCACGCTTGGTGCCTGGGTGCCGAAAAGAATAATGCTACCGTACAAAACGGATAGGGATGCAACACCAAGATTGGCCTCCTGGTTAAGACTACTTTGAAGATTCTGAATGGCCAGGTAGGCCGTATAAACCAACATAAAAGACGCGGAGAGCACAAGGCAATTCTTGAAAGGTAAGCTGATGCACGTTGTTACCTCCATGTTTCTCTTTAAAAGGACTATTGTAATTTTTTTTTAAAAACTACAATCACGGTAGAAATAAATATCACAGCATTGTAAGCATGGTGTCCACTCAAATCTTAAAACAGAAGTTAGCATTCAACGCCAACAACCCTCTGTGCTATATTAAAAGGCTGGCTACGTGTTTCTTTCATCTCTTTATTAGTTCGTTGACATTAATAGTAATTAGTGGCATGAATCTGAAAAGAAAAAAAAAAACAACACATTCATTGAATTTCATAACAACACATTGACATAACACATTCTTTTACGATTTGAAAGCGCACATTCAGCAAAATAATTTTAAAATATAGAAAGGTAATAGGGAACACTAATTATATCTTGATTGGTTACTTACATTGTCGCTCGGCATGCTACTCGCTAATCTCCATAAAGCTACATTAAATGTGACGATTGCCATCATCTGAATATTAATTTGTACTGTTTTTTAGTTGTTGTTTTTGTGTTCCAGAATACGACAGTTTACGAGTACAGTGCATTTTCTATTTTACGTTAATTGTCCGACTAAATTGCATTCTAACCTATCCACATTTAGATGGCAAAATTTCATCAATTAATAATAATAATAATAATACTTTATTGCATCCCAAAAAGGAAATTTTTTGTACAGACGTGTTATAATTTACACATAAGATAAAAATACAATGGAAATAGGATGTATATATATAAAAAAGGAGCAGCTCTATAACCAGAGCTGCGCTTTATAATATGAATAATTTCAACACAGTAAAATAGTTAAAACTGTCACTATAAATTGAAAATTGAAAAGATTGCAAAACAAATAAATTAATAAATTAATATTTATATTTAAAAAAAGTAAAAATGAGAAATAATTATATAAAATGATTATTGCTTGTTGTTATAAAGCCTAATACTGGACGGCAGAAAAGATTTTCGGTGTCTCTCTGTTTTCGTTGAAATAGAGAAAGGGCGACCACTTCTTTCTGACATAATAATTGATGGTCTTAGTGGATGATACTGGTCATTTAATATTTTAGTTATTTTATTTATACAAAATTTCTCGTATAAAAGGTCTACATCGTCAACATCATTTATATAGCGTTTAATGGATTTTTTAATATTTGAATTTATTTTGTTCCTTTCCACTGCTAAGCAATTGCCTCCCCAAGCTGTTATACAAAATGACAAAACACTTTCGATTACTTCTCTATAAAATAATGTGCAGAGGGTTTTATCTATTCTAAACTGAGAGAGTTTTGATAAAAAAATATGTACGTCTGCACATCTTATGCCTAATTATTTTCAAGTGTTCATCCCACTTGAGCCTGTCATCAATCGTTACACCAAGGTATTTGTAGTGAGGAACTCGCTGGACGAATTGGTCCTTTAATTTTAACGGTTCTATCGGTTCCTTCACTCTCCTAAAGTCAATCACTAGCTCCTTTGTCTTGCTTATGTTAAGCTCTAGGTGGTGGGCATCACACCAAGACACAAATCTATCAATTTCTTGCCTATAAGCCACTTCGTTGCCATTTGTTATGAGGCCTTGAAGAGCGGTGTCATCTGCAAACTTTATTAAAGGTACACTCAGGTTTTGACTTCTACAGTCATTCGTGTATATTGTGAATAATACAGGGGACAATACACAACCTTGAGGAGCACCAGTATTTGTAGTTATACAGGAAGATTTGTTTTGTCCTAATTGAACATATTGTGCTCTCTCCGTAAGAAATTCGAGCACCCAAGCATATTATATTTGTTTAAATTCAGACTAGTCAATTTTTGAACAACCAACTGAGGTTGCATTGTATTGAACGCTGAAGAAAAATCTGCAAAAAGCAATCTGCAATAGCTCCTAGCGTGATCTAGATGCCTGTAGATGTTGTTTGTAAACAGCAAAATGGCATCCTCTACGCCACGTCCTGGTTTGTAAGCAAATTGATGACTATCACTCAATGGCATAAACTGATTCCTAATTTTAACAAGAACAAGTTTTTCTAAAGATTTCATGACTATTGAAGTCAGTGCAACAGGTCTGAGATCGTTCATAGTTTCAAGTTTTTCTTTTTTTGGAACAGGAATAATTTTTGAAGTTTTCCAAATTTCAGGGATCGAAACGCATTGGAGGGAACAGTTAAAAATATGTGTATAATGGGGGAAAGCTGGTGGGCACATTCTTTTAATAGTTTTCCTTTCAATCCATCCGGCCCAGCAGCCTTCCTCTCGTTTAGTTTCGAAAATACGAATCTCGTTTCCTCTTCACTGACCTCAATAGTCATTTCATCTTCCAAAGCCCTGTCTAATTTATGTTTTTCATTTTCAATATCAAATTTGTTTGCTGTGTCGAAACGTGAATAAAATTTATTTAAAGTTTCAATTTCGATATCTTCTGATATAATCGTAGGATTTTGATTATAGTTCACAGCAGTTTTAAGCCCCCGCCACGTGTCCCGTATATCCCCAGAAGAAAAGCATTTTTCAATTTTATTTTTGTACTTATCTCTACAACTAGATAGTACCCTCTTTATCTCTTTTTGTTTTGTTTTCAGATCTTTTTTGTTTCCACTAGTATAGAGAGTTTTCTTTTGGTTCAATAAAAGTTTTAGATCTTTTGTTATCCAAGGCTTGTTGTTAGGATAATATTTTATTTCTTTTCTACAAGACACTAGCTGTTCACAGAATTTTAAATACTCACTCACACAGTCATTCAGCTCATCCACACTATCACATGATTCGATTAAAACATTCCAGTCAGTGCATTCAAAACAACCACGCAAATCTTCACACACACTTCCATTCCAGATCTGTACACTTTTCTTTACTGGTTTTACACGTTTAAAAACAGGGCGGTAGGTGGGGAGTAGCAAGAGCATGCAGTGGTCAGATAAACCTAATGGGGCACGGGGTAAACATTTATAACTATTTTTAATATTACACAGGAATAAATCTAATGTTTTTTTTTGTCCCTTGTCTCGCAGTCCACGTATTGATGAAGTCCCGGGAGAGTAAAATCGTTACATTGGTTAAAATCGCCAGTGACCATCAATACGGCATCGGGTGACTTAATTTGAATGTCCTGTATTTCTTTCCTCAAAATATTTTTCGCTGTGGTGTTGTCTGATGATGGTGGAATGTAGACGTTGATGATGATGACATGAGTATATTCCGGGGTAGGTAATATGGTCGTGATAAAACAGTAATAAATTCAATATAATCGTCACAATACATTTTCTTTATCTGACAGTTATTGGGGTGGCACCATTTGTTGTTAATATATGTGCACACCCACCCCCAGTTCGTTTATTTACATTAGTCCGATCTCCTCGAAATAGTGAATATTGTTCAATATTAAAACATGATGATGGTATGTGAGGAGATAGCCAAGTCTCTGTTAACGCTATTATGGAGGCTTGACGATAGTCACTGCATTGCATTAAGGAGCAGCCACAAAACGTACGGTCGTACCCAAAAAGTACCGAGTTCGATCACCCGCCGCTGCGCTGTTTTGACCTTTTGCCAACCTTTTGTTTACTAATTCATCTGGTAAAATGTGACTGTATAGCTATTTTAGTGACTGAGGCTCCTGTTTCAAGGTACTCAATCACACGATCACGTGTTTCTAAACTAGGTCTGGGCATTGTCAATGAATGTTAGAATAAATTATTTAAGACGTATTTTGAGTGGAAAGGAGTCAAGAAAGACGGCAGATGTAAGATTTTTGCCCAGCATGCTTCTTGTAATCATCGGGATGCAAAATGATTAAAACGGCACGTGCGTATAATAGAGAACGAAAATTGAGGTAAAACCAAAAATCTTGACACAACAGAGTTCGTAATATCAAAAACTACATAGTCAAACAGTTTTTCGCTGCGTTTCAAAAAAGAAATTCAAGTCTTACTTTAATTTTGTACACGTGTATACTTATTTAACAGATATTTTAAAAATTAAGTTTCAAGCATAAGCCCATTGTCCACAAAACATATAATACAAACAGAAGAATTATTGATCATAGCCTCTTCCTTGTATATTTTTGCTAGTCCCTATAAACCATTACATGCCCTGCTTTCAAGAGAAATATTGAAAACTATGCACAGGTCCTTAGGTGGATGGTAGTGATAACATTAAATATGTTAATAAAAGTGTGATTAAGGTTAAATCAAAGTGAAGTAACTTGTTCACTCTAATTTTTCAAGCAAATTATTGGGGGTTTTTTTTTTTGAAGTTTTAAAAAATTTGTTTTAATCAATGTCTTCATCGTATATTATAATCGATTTCACTAAAAATTCACCGATCGACCTTCTTCTACACACCGTAATCTGGAGGGGGGAAAAACACCACGTTTTGGCCAGAAAAACTCGACCTTCAAATGACCCCCATCTTGTCAAAAATCATCAAGCCTTGAACTTCAAGAACTTCAATTTATGCCCGGATTTAAATAGAGATAAAGAGGGAATGTGTTTTATAATCTCTTAAAGTGACGCAAAGCTGCTATCCTAAAACGAACGCCAACTTTGCTTGATTGTTTATCCGCAATTTCATAGCATTCTGGCCATCATATTCATTCTCATATATTCCAATTCGATGTCGTTTTTAAAATTCATAATGTCAGATAGATAGCCAGATAACCAGAATTAAAAATCAATGCATAAGAGGTGAGTGATCTTTAATTCAAAATGAATATCAAAGGTGAATAAGATTATTGAAGATTAATATTTATAATCAAATTTTAATCTTTTGTTTTACTGCCATTCTCCGGGGGTGGGGTGGGGGGGGGGGGGGGGAACGCTTATTAAAAATTTTGGCCAGAAATATCTACTTTCAAATATTGATCGAATAAAATGATCTTTATTCTTTCAAAAACTCCACAAAAC
>NC_088364.1:54869829-54877329 GCF_034508935.2 Berghia stephanieae | reverse complement strand
TTATTTTAACAAATCAAAATTAAGGTTGCCAGAGTTAACTTCTCAATTTACATATGCTGAATTTAAATTCTGCAGGATATTTTTTCATTTTACTATGAGTAATCCACACCTTTTATTTATTCGATTATAAACAGTTTTCAACAACCTCAATAGTTTATAGTTTATAAAGGTTGATTTCGATTTTACATTGCCATATGGATATATTTTCATTACAATCAAAAGAAAATACAAGCTATGTAAGATGTATTATGTGCTATCATTAAATATGGTATTCAAAGAAGAACAATTATATTCAGCCTTAAACAAAATAAGATAATAATATTAATATTGATTATGATATTAATGATTTACTCACGTTGTTGTGGTCTCATTTCTGTAATCGGAAGTATCCACACACACACACACACACACACACACACACACACACACACACACAAACACAAACACAAACCAAAAACACTATTTTTAAAAAAACAACAAACAAACAAAAAATATTTAAAAAAACAGAACACTACAGAGTATTTTTATTCATCAGACTATTAATTTAAAAAATGGTGTTATTTACGAAGCCCAGCCATAACTTGAATATGTAACAGTCGGCACTTTATGCTTCATAACATTTCATTATTCCCCCCAAACAGCGGACCGCACGGAAACAACTTTCAGCTCATATCCTACAAGTCATCTGGGGACGTCCAATGTTTTTAACCATTATTATTATTATGAAACTAGGGACCAGGCACCGGTGTTAATGTTAACTAAGGCAAAGCAAGAAAGAAAAATACAAGGAAAAAAAAAACATCCAATGAAATCAGTCTACCACGACTGGGGGTCGAACCTCAGACCTTCTGATTATTCTAATTTTATTATTATTAGTGCTCTTACAATATTTGACATTGTCTGTAGTCAGTACTCACGAAACGGGTAATTTGTAAAACACAAAACAAAACAAAAAACAAATAAAAAAAACAAACAAACAAACAAAACAAACACAAACACAAAAAAAAAACCCTGAAAAAAAAAAAGAAAAAAAGCCTTATCCATCGAGACAACACCGGGATAGGAGGTTTGCCATCATTGTCACATACTCAGTTACTGACCACGCTCAACATCACTTGACCTTGTTCCAAAACCAGGCACTGTACCATTGAGCAACCTAAGATACTTTACGTTCCGTAATAATAATTGTTTAACATGTACACGCACTTTCATGCCGATCTTATCTTCTAACATTACCATTTTAGGAAGAACTTATCTAGCGTGTAAATAATACTTTGCTGGTTTTCCTTTTTTATTCTATTATCTTGTTTTGATTTGTTTTGCTTATTAAAGAAAAAAATATTTTTGATTCAGATTTTGTTTTGTTTAGATTTTTTTTTTCAAAATCATGACATATAGCCTAATATAATCTCGGAATAGTTTTGATTTATCAAATCTATATATATATATATATATATATATATATATATATATTATATATATATATATATATATATATATATATATATATATATATATATATATATATATATATATATATATATATATTGTTTCATAAAATATGACTCAAGTAAACAGGGTTTCAACTTTGGAACGCATTAAAAATTGTTATCTTTTTGTATCTCAGCAGGACCACTTGTGACAATCAAAATTAACAATACGGACGAGCAAAACGTTGTCATATTTTTTCATTATCCGAACTGATAATGCGGAGTTCACTTTTGTCTACAATCAAAATTTCAATAGCTCTATGTAATTATATTAGATATTAGCATTGCGTTTCAATCAACATCTAAATGTCACAGACGCCAACGAATGAGATAAAAAATATATTTGTTTTGTTGTGTAAGCCACTTTGGTGTTTTTGGTTACATTCAGCCAGTCACAACACAAAATATGGAGTAAGTAGCCTATGGGGTTGAGTGTTGAATAGACTATAGCACACACGTCAACCTCAGTGCTCGATCCAGGTAAATGCCAACTAAATGATTTAATGATTAACAGGTGACATTGTGCAGATATAATTATACGAGACAACGGTAGATAATTGTTTTAAATTTATATTTTTAGTGTAATATCCTTTACAAACTATGTTTGTGCCATTTAAAAGGTGTCTATTTCGTACCTGAAGTCCGTCAATGGTATAATTACATAGGATATAGCGATTTTAACTCAGAAATCAGTCCGAGCTTCTGGTCCAGAGGTGAGTGACCTCCAGGCAGATTGTCATCGAACCAAGACAGCCGTTCACTAGTTCACAGACAATTTTGTCTAAAAAAACTTTTACTTTAGATGTCGGTGGCCCAAAAACTCTAAAACCTGAGATCAATTCTCAGATTTATATACAAGTTGAGGATCACTTCAGTCTATCGACAGAATGGAATCCGCATAAAGTCGGCACTCTTAAATTCAACTTTTGTTAAAAGCAAACATCTCTTTCTGGTCCCAAATTTTCTGTTCTTTATCAAATTTTTAATGTGCTCCATTAGTAAAGAAAAGTAGTCCATCAGAGCACATTTGGCCCATAAAGCCGGAGTTTATCCCGGCTTTTATAGGGTGAAACAGACACTAACAATTGCTTGCTACTCTTTTGATCGGGCGCTATTCTATCGCAAAGTACTTTCCGCCAGATCTAACAGACCCAGCTAACGAATCATTGCTGCGTACACAAGGGGGTCAGAAAAAAAATAATCTCGAACGTACCCGAAATTGATTCTGCGTGTGAAGCGAGTGTTCTATCTACTGAGCAATCAGGACCCTCAGCGATACATTGATAATGGATAAAGTCAACCTTATTTAGGATTCCATTGTATAGATAATATGCGCTTGGCTAAGAAGCTCACAACATTGCCATCCGGAAGTATAACGGACCAACACATAAAACTGTGTGTAACCTTGAACGTTTATAGTCCGTTAATAGAGTTCAGTGAGAATTGCTCAGAAACACGGATGGTAAAAAGCAATTACAAAGACCTGAGTGACGTCAGCTTCATACTATCTATAGATAGATAGAACTAAATTAATGTCACTCACCTCTCTGTTATTGTTTTAGCCAGCCATTTTCTATGACAAGTTCTCATTAAATTGTAATCATCAGACTATAAACGCTTAAGGTTACACATCGTTTTGTGTGTTGGTACTGTAAGATGCGAGGATGTTGCGATCTTACTAAGTTAAAAAATAAAAGAATGCCAACGACAAGTAAAAGATAAGATTATAAATTTAATAATAAATAGACGAAGTGACTGTTACTCCAATCGGAAGTCGCAAACCGGAAAGTAAACAATATAAGAAGTGGCCAGATAATTTAGGGAGAAATCCACTAAACACTATTGAACGCCACAGTACATTATATCCGACTGGCGGATGTTATGAGGTTTTAACTAAACGTAAACATCAATATGACATGTTATGACATGTTTGTGATTGTTGTACACATTGAATAAAGGTGTTTTGTCAGGATACGGCAGAAAATGTTGGATCTTTAGAAATAATAATTGCCGTGGATCTTGGATCGGAGTCTTCCCCAAAATATGTTAAGGGATTTGATGATGGTGATGATGATGATGGTGATGATGATGATGATGATGATGATGATGATGATGATGATGATGAGGAGGAGGAGGAGGAGGAGGAGGAGGAGGATGAGGAGGAGAAGGAGGAGGAGGAGGGAGTATGTTGCTAAGGAGGAGAATGGAGATGAAAATAAGGAATAGTAGTAATGTGTTGAGAGCAAGTAGCGGGAAGAAATAGATGAGATTGATGATGATGGGTGGTGGAATATGTTGTCATTGACAGAAGAATAATTTGTGAAAGTGGCCAAACCATTAGAGGACTCTAAGCTCATTCATAAACATTAAAGTTATTGTTTTTTGGGTAAAAATTGAGCTTTTATATAGCGCATTATCCACTAAACGTGCTCAAAGCGCTTTACAAGGGGTCCCTGGCCAACAGCAACATGTAACATGTAGGACGGGACATGACACCTGTTAGGCGATATTACAATTTTTCGGACAGAGACAACGCTGTTAATGGCCAGGTACTCATTTTACACCTGAGTACGATGAGAGCATGTGAGTAAAGAGAAATTTCCAAGGACTCAACCATGCGCCGAGCGAAGCTCGAACCCAGGAACTTCGGATCCGAAAGCGAGTGTCGTACCACTAGACCACATAGCCGCACGATTTATCTGTTTGTTTACATATCCAATATACAAATCATAATACTTAATACATTTTTATAAACATGTTTGTACACAAATATCATTTTTGGGACAAAAAAATAAATGAATTAATAAGTAAATAAATAAATAAATAAATAAATAAATAAATAAATAAATAAATAATAATAATAATAATAATAAATAATAATAATAATAATAATAATAATAATAATAATAATAATAATAATAATAATAATAATGATGATGATGATGATGATAATAATAGTAATAATAATAAAAATAATAATAATAATAATAATAATAATAATAATAATAATAATTATTATTATTATTATTATTATTATTATTATTATTATTATTATTATTATTATTATTATTATTATTATTATTATTATCTTCTTCTTCTTCTTCGTTCCCGTCACGTCATATGGTCAGTCCGGTCTGGTGAATGAAACCCACAGTGGTCCTGAGTTCGTCCTCACTGCCGTACAGCTTCTTTGAGTATGGGGTTGGGTCAGCCCAGAAGTTCCTTCTCAACTGGTTGTACCTTGGACATTCCATTAGGACATGATGTCCATTTTCGTTTTCAAGTCCGCAGTCACATTGTCCAGAGGCACCTGCTCTGGACATTCTCCACATATGTTCCTTTAACTGGTTGTGTCCAGTTCTCAGTCTGAAGATGATGACCTGTTCCTTTCTGTCGAGCACCTTGATAGGGTCATTCATGTTGTATTCTGGGTGCTTCTCTCTCCATCTCTGAGACTGGATAAATTTGGCCATTTTGTTAATTTCTCCTGTTGAGTACGTTGGGGAGCGTTGCTGCATGCGACTGCCTGCCTTTGCCAGTTGGTCAGTGATCTGATTTCCAAGTATCCCACAGTGTCCTGGAACCCACTGCAGTACAATGTTGGTAAACTTGCTTAGCTTCATGAGGTCTTCCACCAAGGCGTCTATATCATCCGCAAAGGACATCATTATATCCTCCAGAATTTTCTTAGCATCTGTTAAAATCACTATGTGTCTTGGTTTTTCATTTTCTGAGAGGATTTGCTTAACAGCTTCATGGATTGCATCTGCCTCTGACTTGTAGATTGAAGTGTGAGTACCAGTCGGTTTGCTGATCTCCTTTTGTTGACCATTTGTGTTCTCGATGTGCACTCCCAGGCCCCCGCATGTGTGTTCTTTATTGCATGAACCATCGGTATAGATTCTTGTCCATTTTTTTTCAGGGTAGTTTTGATCTATGCACTTCTGTACAGATTTCTTGATTTCTTCGCCGTATTTTTGTTTTGTTGAAATGTCACCAACGGAAGTCTTGATTTTCAATTGATTTTGCCTTTTCCAAATTGGTACTCTGATATTTGCTGTGCAGTTTTGGGTCATTATTTTGTCAAGTTCATGATCTTTTTCAATTTGCTGGACTCTTTCAATAAAGTGTGATCTTTTCAGCCGCCTAGTTTTCTTTTGTTGCGCTCTAGCGTGAAGAGGCTGATCTGTCATTGCTTTCACGTCTGTGTATTGTTTCAAAATTTTTGATTCCCTTCTTTCTGATAGAGATGTAAGTCCTGTTATGGTTTCCATTGCATGTATCGGTGTCGATTTCATTCCTCCACTTATTATCCTCAAGTTGCTGTTTTGCACTTTGTCCAGTTTTTCCATTTGGGTTTTGGAGCAGTTTCCCCATGCAGATATCCCGTATTCTAGCGCTGGTCTCACATATCCTGTGTAAGTTTGTTTCAGTATATCGGAGCTAGCTGCCCAAGTTGTTCCAGCTAGTTTTTTCAAGAGTTGTGTTCGCTTTACCCCAACTTTCTGACTGTTGCTGATTTGATTTTTCCATGTTAGTCTTGGGTCAAAATGGACTCCTAGATATTTTGGTGCGTCGTCTTTTCCCAATTCATGGTCTTCAATACGTAGCTTTGCTTTTTCATCTTTTGGGGAGAGGCTAAATATTGTGAACTTTGTCTTCACTGCATTTATTTTTATCGCCCAGTTGTCAGTCCATTCTTTGATATTATCCAATGTGATTTGCATCCTGTGTTGTTCCTTGATTATATTTTGGTCAGAGCTAATCAGAGCTAGGTCATCTGCGTACATCGACATTTTCACTCCTCGACATAGTGTTTCTCTTATATCATTTACATAGAGAAGAAATAGTGTAAGTGATAGTACTCCACCTTGTGGGACTCCATGTTTTAGTTTTGCTTCTCTACTTTTGTGACCTTGTGTTGTTACTCTTGCCTTTCTTGTTTTTAGGTAGTTTTGTATCCAGTTGAGCATGTTATGGGATACTTTTGATTTTTGTAGTTTATATTACCAGACCTTTTTTCCACACTTTGTCGAATGCTTTTTCAAAGTCCACCCATACCACAATTTTTGTCTTTCCATCCTGAAACGAGTCTTCTATTTCTTGGGATATGTAGGTTACTTGATTTTCAGTACTCCTGTGTCTTCTGAAACCAGCTTGTTCATTTATAAGCACATTATAGTTTTCAAGATACCACATCAGTCTGGAGTTGATAATTCTTTCTACCAGCTTGCACATGCAGCTTGTAAGACTTATAGGTCGGTAATTTGCGGCTTCGTTTGCTTGTTTTCCTTCTTTCTTAATTGGGACAATAAAAGCCTTTTTCCATATATCTGGTAATTTACCAGTTTTCCAAGTGCTGTTGTAGAGTTGTAATAGCTTCTTTTTCGCTGTCTTTCCAAGATGGATAAGCATCTCATTTGTTACTTCGTCTGGGCCTGGCGATTTCTTTGTTTTTAACACTTTGAGAGAGCTTTCTAGTTCTTCCATAGTTAGCTTCTTTGTCATTACTTCATCTATATATGGCTTCCTTGAGTTCCTTTTTTTGTTTTCTGCATTCTTTTTTAACTCTTTTCTTCAGTTCTTTTTCTATTGTGTTGTCACTAATTTTTTTGAACTGCTCCATGAATAGGTCTGCAGCTTGTTGTGGACTGACAAGTTTTCCTTCTTTTTCCAAAGCGGGAGGGGCGTATTGATTCGGTTCTCTATTTAGGGCTTTTGTAAGCTTCCAAAGTTTATTTCCATCTTTTTCGAAGTTAAGGCTATGCGTTTTTACTTTCCATGCCATTTGGGATGTCGTTGCCATTTCTTTTTTAAAGGTAGCTTCTGCCTCTTTATACGCTGCAATATTGTCATCACAGGGGTCTGCTTCAGCCTTTTCTCTTGTTTCCGATACTTCATTACTTAACTGATTAAGATCGTCTGTCCAGAGTGGTACATAATTTTTTCTTGCTCCCCTTGGGATACTTTCTTTTGCTGCTTTTAGGATGGCCTTTGTCAGTTCTTTTGC
>NC_088364.1:54847329-54864829 GCF_034508935.2 Berghia stephanieae | reverse complement strand
GTGACGGTGACCATGTCAAAAATAAAGTAAGCAATATGTAGCTGAGGTTTCAAGCTTTCTTTTGATGTAGGGTTTAACGAATTATTCTTTAAAATGAGGGAGTATTAAGGAAATTGCAAAACTTTCCAGCCCAGCTTCGTGCATGTGAATATCGGCCCATTTTCTAACTTAGATTTGTAGTTGATAGCCGAATTATTGACGCAGTTAGAATTTTGCTAATGCCAATAAAATATTGTTTATTTTGACTGTTTCATTTGTCAGATTACTGCATTCTTTTGATGGGATTGGCTAAACGTCCATCTATTTATTGGATCTGTTTTTATTAATAAGTGTTCCATTCGCCAATTCTTGACATCTGGATTTCAGTGTCTGTAAAATCAGACTGCTTTGATGACATGAGAATTGCGTCTTTTCTCTTTGAATTGATAATATAGAATTAAAAAATTTGTCTAGATAGGTTTCCATTTCCATACAAAAAAATATTTTTGAAACTAGCTAATGCTGTTTGTCTTTATTACCATTGAACAAAAACGAACCATACGATTGAAAAAAAAAAAACACACGTGAAAGTGCTTAATCGGTTGTATAGACACTGGCCCTAAAGTCGACACTCTTAGATAGCTTGCTTTCAAACATGTTTTTCGCCCAAATTTACGTTTTCGGACACAAAAACATTGATGTCATCTTAACCCCGATGGAAACTTTTGTTTTTTTCATGCGTAAACTTGCGGTCCACGAAATCCGCGTCAACGCCCGTGATTTTGTAAAATTTTAATGCCATTTTTGACTAACTTTTCTCACTGTTTTAAGTAGATCTAAAAAAATAACAGTTGGAATTGGCTGTAATTTTGCCACAACGTTTAATAGATATTTATTTATCACCTTATAAAGAGATTTTAAAATTACTTTGATAGTTTTTTAATTAGGACATTTTTTCTGTAATTGTCCCCTTAAGTCAGAGACCTCGATATAGCCTAATAATGGGACAATCTGAGGCTGAATATGGAAAATTTTGATAAAGATACTCGCATTCATCTTCTATGAGGTGTCAGAGGATGTCCATATGAGTAATCATGCCAAATATCAGGCCTTAACGCTCTCCTTACCGCCTACAGCAAAATCGTCATATTTGTTACGACACAATATACATTTTTTTCTTATTCAGATTTATATTGTACATCACAATGATCTTTGTTTGATTAATAAGAACATAACGTTGTTTTGTAGAGAGATTGTTTGAGTTTTAAAATTCCATTTTATGCTGGGTAACCCTGCCATTTTTGGGAAAATACTGAAAATGATCGGTAAGGAGAGAGTTAAATCAAGATAAGTAACGCTAGATCGTCGTCTGTTTTCGGAAATATTTTACATCGCATTTGGGAAAATCATTTAAGATAACAAATTATTGTTAGGAGATGAGACTAAACTTCCCGACATTGCTATCGATGTGTGAAATTTTTGATCAAATTTTTATTCAACGACTAAAGTAAACAGCTACATCTCAGCTACATATTGCTTATTTTATTTTTGACATGGTCACCGTCACAACCAACCCAGGGCTGCCAACGCTGCACGATTTGAAGCATTCCTAAAATTAACAGATTAATCGTTTGTCGCATATTAAGCTGACATGGTAAAAAATGGACGCCAAAAGTGACCTGACCCTGGAGGATGGGCTCTGCAAAACAAATAAGAGAGACCGTACATGATTGCAAGGCGATCTTCTTCTTCTTCTTCTTCTTCTTCTTCTTCTTCTTCTTCACTCAACCCATGTTCACATTCATTCAACCAAATGATTAAGGAGAAGACGAAGAACACGACGATGACGACGACGACGACGACGACGAAGAAGAAGAAGAAGAAGAAGAAGAAGAAGAAGAAGAAGAAGAAGAAGAAGAAGAAGAAGAAGAAGAGATCTGGCAAAACAAAACAACAAATAAATTCGTTTCAACTACTCACACACAATATGCACTCACGCGCGCGTGCGCAGCGCCAGGTGTTGTTGCGTTTGTTGCCCATTGTGTAAGATAGGTGAGTTTCAGGCGTATGACGATAGTGAGTAAAATATCGATCTGTCGTCGCAGTCGACTTGGCGACACGGTGAGGCACTTGACACGTTTTTACAAACCAATGCTAACCGTGGTCGTTGGTAGGGTATATTATCAAAAATCAAATTCAAGATTGCATCGAATGCCATGCATTCCATTTTCTGATCACGCTCAACATTGTTTGACTTTTCCATTTTAGGTGATTTTTATTCAACTTTTTATCTCATCCCGTTCATTTATCAGTTTGTTGCAGTCCGTCTATTGGATCATTCTTAATTTTTTTTTTTTTTATGTAGGCAGTTTGCATCCATTATCAAGTAATACCCACAAAGCAAGATGAGCGAACTGCCCAATGGTATTTTAAAAAATGGAATGTAGAGATTTGTGAGCACTTTTGTCCTACGTCATTTAAAGTACATTTTACAGCTTGTTCACACATGAAAAATAAGTTTCTTGATCAGCGCTTTATCCACCTTAAAAAAAGAATGGCAAAAGGAATTTTTCAACAATTAACAATCAACGATTAAGTATATGGGCAATTAAGTGAATGAGTAAATAAATAAATAAATATATAAATTGACCCAATCTTAGAAAGTTGTTGATTCTTTCCTTATTATGAAACTCGCAATGAATTCAACACTTCCATTTTTAGTCCGTCAGAGCGTAGGACGATCAGAGAGTGGCTTTTAAAGTACCAAATGAACCCGCAGCTATTCAATTCAATAAGATTTGTTTTCTAATGAAGACTTTACATTTGAAAGTGTTATCACACTTTCATAGTCCAATATAAATTCATAGTTCAAAACATGAAATGAATCCAGCCATTGACACTCACTATATTAGTTTATTTACAGGGCGTTTACAATCGTGAAAATGTTTTCTTTCTGTTCTACCTCTCTGTGGTAAAACTCACATTGATAAATTAATGAAAGGCTGAGGATTCGACGAAAATTTAAAAGCAAAGGACTGCTTTATTGTGTTGTATGGACTGCAGTCAACAAAAGCATAATGATATTGATTTATATTTGCTTGGCCTGTAATGAATTGGTATTAAAGTATTAAATTCATTTTTTAGTGGTAAAAGAACCAATAACAGGACATATCGTATTTGTTTAGATTCTGATTATTCTCTTATATTTAAAAGGTGAAAAGAAGAGAAAAATTAGAATCTCCTCTTCCTCCTCCTCCTCCTCATCCTATTCCTCCTCCTCCTCCTCCTCCTCTTTCTCCACCCCTCCTTCTCATGTCTTCTTTTTCTTCTTCTTCGTCTTCTTCTTCTTCTTCTTCTTCTTCCTCTTCTTCTTCTTCTCTTCTTCTTTCTTCTCTTCTTCTTCTTCTTCTTCTTCTTCTTCTTCTTCTTCTTCTTCTTCTTCTTCTTCTTTTCTTCTTCTTCTCTTCTTCTTCTTCTTTTCTTCTTCTTCTTCTCTTCTTCTTCTTCTCTTCTCTTCTTCTTCTCCTCCTTCCTCTTCTCCATCTTCTACTACTACTACTACTACTACTACTACTACTACTACTACTACTACACTACTACTACTGCTCTGCTACTACTGCTACTACTACTACTACTACTACTACTACTCTACTACTCTACTAACTACTCTACTACTACTACTACTACTACTACTACTACTACTACTACTACTACTACTACTACTACTACTACTACTACTACTACTACTACTACTACTTCTACTACTACTACTACTACGTCCTCTTCTTCTCATCCCTCTTCCTTCTCCTCTTCCTCCTCCGCATATGTAGACAATAGCCACTAAATGTGCTCAAAGAATTTTACAAGGGGGCCCTAGCCAACTGCGACATTTATCGTGTGTGGGGAAACATGCATTTCATATTGTTTTCGACACAGACAATGTTGTTACGCTGGTAATCATTTTATACATGAGTGTGGTAAGAGTAAAGAGACATTTTCTAGGGTTCAACTTTGCACAAACTAGAGCGGGACTCGAACCAGGGACCTCCCGGTTCGAAGGCGAGTGTCATGTCATTAGGCTCTAGACCACAAAACCGCATTTATGTTTAATGGTGTGTTTGAGACTTAGGTCACACGTGTTTGTATTAAAGTAAGAGAAGTCTCTCTCTCTCTCTCTCTCTCTCTCTCTCTCTCTCTCTCTCTCTCTCTCTCTCTCTCTCTCTCTCTCTCTCTATCTATCTTCTCTTATATTATATATATATATATATATATATATATATATATATATATATATATATATATATATATATTCCTCATTATGTCTGAACGAAAGCAAACTCATATTTTTCATTGTATTCAGAATTTTTGCTTCTAAATCACCTCGATTTTAATGTGTGAGGGTTACTAATTTATATTATCTTTAAAATAACAGGAGCAGGGTTCAAACCCTTATCACATATCACGACATCTTAGCAAAAGAAGAATTGTTTTCCGCCACCTACAAACCGTTTTTATGTGGGGTAAAGCAGTGCTGAAAAGCGAACTTAAATTTGAAATAATCTGGGTATGAAATTTTAGGCTTTTTCACAGTTAGGTAACATTTCAACTCTCTTTAGTGAATCTATTTTTTTATATAAAAAGGTTGGGGGTAAAAATTGCCGCACATTTTTGCTAACAAGCTCAAAAATACTGACAAATCGAAAAAAAAATTATCAAACTATTTTTTTTTCAAATTGATACGAGTAACTTGCAATTTTTTTGGGTTAAAAGTTCAGGGTAATTCTGTAACCTGTTGAATCCGATGACTATTTATAAAATCTGCTGGCATAATGTTACTACCCAGTGTTACGTTATTTAATTAGACGTTGGGAATCACCATCCGGCCGCCATGTTGCCAGATTCATTTGCGTGCAGCTACAGACTTTATCACCAGATCGACTTTGATCGTAGATTGTTCAAAAGATTTATATCGATCTATGTTAATTTCCATAACTCAGTAACATTATAATAAATAAGTGCCTGTTCGTACTAACCTTTATTTCCCCGCAAACATTGCGGATTTGCCACTGGTAATTATTTTTTTTTTAATTCAAGTTTTATAGTTTCGGTCATTGATTCAATTTTCATCACCTAGTTGGACCCACACGACGTGTACATATATGAGTACAAACAAGTGCATGTCGGCCCCACATAATGCTGATTTAAAGCGGTAAGTCACAATTGTAACCCATCGTCTCAAAACGATAATATGTCGGGGTGAGATAGATGCCAATAAAATAAAAATTACGCTCTTCCGCGCGGCATCGTTAGATGTTGTCGTCTAGGCATATAGATTATCCATCAAACAGGAACAGGATGTCAACAGGAGTCCCACCATATTGTCCAAGATGAGAAAATTGGGAGTTAAAAATCTTTCCCAAGGAAAAAACGAAAGTGATTTATGCGGGGCTCGAACCCGAGACTTTCCTGGTCACAATGCAATGCCTTAACTATCCCCCCCCCCCCTAATTCTCCCTCTCTTGTCAATAAGTGATTATAAAACCAAAATGACCAGAAATTTAAACTGTTAGTCATTTTTGCTTCAATAAACCATTATGTTCATTTTCCTACATGAAACAAACACTTAAATTAACATAATTTTTGGCTAATAAGTTCAATTTTTAGCATCTAAATAGATTCGACATTCTTTCGTTTTGAGACGGCAGATCACAAAAATATAAAATTTGAAATAAAAGAAAAACTGGTTAAATAAGAGTCACACACGGGTGAGCTAGGGCCAAGAGGTGTGTTATAGCACATTGTACCAAAACTAAATAATCTTTGGTGTGTGTGAAGTCGGGTACTAGAATGGGCAAGTAAAATACAAGAATGGGGTGGGGACCACTTACCTCAAGCCGGATACTGTATTGTAAAGAATAACAACAATGGGAATATTCTGGTGACCTACGTGTTAACCTCAATGCTCTGCCATTGTGTTTTCTCTCATATTGAATTGACCACCCGGTTGTAAGACTTGCTGTGTCGCGCACTGATTGAATAATGTGTATTTGCGAACATCAAACATTGTGGTCCTCATTTGCTATAACGACTAGGCACATCGCTTGTCGCGATCTATATATTGGAGCTTTAAGGATAAAAATGCCATGTTTGGCATGTACACAGTAGCATAGTTTATTAGACTAAAACTAGAGCATTTGTATAGCGCAATATCCACTAAAGGTACTCAGAGCACCTTTTGGGGGTCACTGGCCAACAGCAACACTTAACATGTAGGACGAGATAAGACATGTTGTGTATTACATCCCCCCCCCCCTCCCCCCCCGACAAAGACAACGCTGTAAACGGCCAGCAATTCATGTCATATCTATCTGAATACGGCGAGAGAATGTGAGTAAAGAGACCCTAGACCCTCCGGACCAAAGACGAGTGTCAAACCACTAGACCACATACTAGTACAGATAGAACCTACTTATTTCTATTTTCTTTTCTTTCGATAACAACATAAAAAGAAAGATTTGCCCTGTTAGTACGTAACGGAACGAAGATCCTTTGGCTCATAAAGTTATATTGAACATAGAGCTTTTATAGACAAACATGAACAGCCGAGTTTTATACACTTTTATTTATATTATAGGAGGCTCCGTCCACCAAGAATAGGCAGGGTCATAGAGCTGAGTGACGTCAATTTCGATCTATCTATAGGAGGTGCGATTTGGACGTCACACAGCTTTTTGTTTTTAGCCAGCCATTTTTATGATTAGTTCTCACTACATTCTATCAATCAAACTTTTAACATTCAAAGTTAAACAATGTTTTGTGTGTTAGCACGTTATATCCGGCTGACAGATGTTATGAGGATTTTGCCTTAACACATAACATCATTTGACGGTTTGTAAGTACTTACATTTTTTTCTACGGTTAGATGGGGCTTCCTGGGTTATACATTCAAAACACAACATGGCAATTTTATATTTAACACGTTCTTCAACTGGGAGCCAGTAAAGTTCATATAGTAAAGAACGAGAGTGCGCAAATATTTTTTGTTTGGTTACCAATCTTGTGGCACTGTTTTGAATAACTGGGAAAGTACCTACATCCATAATAAATCAATTTCTCTCCTAATAAAACGCTAATCGGCAGCAAGCTTTTTGCATTTTTTTGGTTGTGTGAAACTGACACATTCCGCCTTATTCCAGATAGAAAGATCTTTAACAATAATTTAATAAAATTAAGTGCCAAATCACAGCCATGAAATACTTGGCGGGGCAGATTTCGGGTGTACAAAAAATAAGTCCGAAGTTGTTCAGCTTCCGGGGAAAAAAAAAGAAACGGAAAATAAACCCCCAAAAAAACCCCCAACAAATAAACAAAACAACAACTACAACAACGACAACAAAAATACAAAACAACAACTACAACAACAACAAAAATTAAACAAAACAACTACAACAACAACAACAAAAATACAAAACAACTGACACCTTAGATAAAGACCACAGAAGACTTGCAGACGATTTTAAAAAGAAAATCAACTCTTGACTTCTTTTTAAGAACTTTATTTTCTCTAAAATGCTTATCCTCAGTGCTTATTTTACCCATTTATCTAACTATTCATCGTGGTATTTTGTTGTGACAAACGACTTGAACATATTTTTGTTATTGTGTACAAAATCGAAGATTAGGTATAGTCTCATAGATACAATATTTTGAAAGTGATGTTGGACGAAATAATTCAATGATTGCTTTTAAAGTCAATCCAGTGAACAACCCATCGTGTAGCTTGTTGTAGAGGGTTAATACTTGGCGATCATAACCTGTTACTGAATATTAAACTTAAGGAAAGAACAATCAAAGTTCAGTGTGGAGAAGAATTACTGTTAAAAACAAACTACAAAACTATTGAAATATATAAAATAATAGTTCTGAATCTACCAGGAGGAAGTATTAGGGATATAATTTAGTAATTGAATGTGACGGTTGAAATAATAATATGTGTCATTTATTTATTCAGAATATGCAGCATTTATCTTCAATTTTTTAAAAATCAACACGATGCACTTTATAATATACGTGTGCTGTCTATCATAATTATTTAGCCTATTTGAAGAGCGTGCAGTAGTCAGATATAATAAAGAAGTGCTTTATTAAGTGTTTAATCATTTCCGGAGTATATGAAAATCACACGTTTTAACTCTATAACATCCATTTAATTCTAGTCTGGAATAATTTAAGAGTTTGATAACGTGTTTGATAGTGGAATTTCCCTAAAACAGAAGTAAAAGGTTTCCTCGTGCAGAGATTTAAAGACCACAAAGTTCCATTTTTTCTTGATCAATTTGGTCTTGGATCCAGGAGGCAAACTTTGAGACTTCCGTATAGATTCCAGGCCAGCGGTATACTCCACACTCGATGCCCCAACTGGCAATCCCTGTCCGAAAAAAAAAAGAAGAAAAATGGAAACTTACAATGTGACCCACAGTGTCAATCTGATATGATGTCATAATGAACCAGATGGAAAGAAAGAATGAGTTTAAAGCCAACAGTTATCAGGATTAAGAAGTTTAACTTTTTGGATAGAGTCAAAAAAGGAACATTCACACTCTTCAATTTATGCATTCATTAAAACTCAAATTTTATTTGTGAAAGTCAAAATCTAGATTGGAAGCATCTGGCATCTGGCTATAAATGAAGAAATTTGAGTCTGGAAAGTAAACATTGGGGGGATGGAAGGGGGGGGGGGGAGGTGTCAATCCCCATAATCACTGCTAGCTTCGTCAAAGACGTATAACTTAATGATAAGCAAAACGTTTTGAGTTATATGGGTGTAATTACAACTTGTTTTTCTTTAAGTTTTCTGTCTGGCAAAAACGTATTACTCCTGCATGACAATCAAAGGCACATATCAACATTTCTTATTTAAGATATCTTGATAGGGATCTTTTACATTTGTTGTGTTCTCTTGACTGGAAAATAGAGCTTGGCTTATAGACATTTACATAATAGAAGATTATCTACTGATGAACAATAATGTGATCGAGTGGATATTTTATTCCAACATGTCTAATAAAAATAAAAATTCTCAGAATATTATTTTCTCACAGTATTTTGACACAATTTACAGGACACAGACGGGACTAATAGTTTTCAATAATGCTGACAGGTAATAATATTTACGACGATTAGAATCTTACCCTGGATAACCCATTTATTTCCGTCTCTACAGATTAGAGGCCCGCCACTGTCACCCTAAAACACAATAATTAGTAATTATTGGTATGGATGAACGTTTTGAATTAGTTAATCATTAATAATTACATGTATACATTTTATTAAAATCACCAACCTCATCTTTTCGCTTTTTTCTTCATCAATTTTTAATAATTGTTAGTACAAGTTATTAATAAAAGAATTCCAATTCTACCAACTAAAAAATCAGTTATTCTACTTCTGATAATTTAATCAGCAATACAAGATATATACCGCTCACGCTTTTTTTTTTGTGTACACATTTATTTGTTTTCATTTTGATCATGAAAATTCTTTTGATATCATCATCGAGAGATTAAGGTGACCCTTGAAAAAATAACGATACGTATAGAAATGTAAGCTTCAATTAATTGAACGAAGACAGATTATGTGGACTTTCGGGTTTCCCCTTTATCAACAAAACACGATGAATGAAATACTAAGAACGAATTCATCGTGTTTTGTTGATAAAGGGGAAACCCGAAACGTCCACATTATTTGTCTTCGTTCAATAAATTGAAGCTTACATTTCTATACATATCGTTTTTTTTTTCCTTTGAGCTTCAGGCAGCATCGGTATTTTATATCAATAAATAAACTATATGTTTCTTGGCCAGAATGAAAACGGAAGTGTCCTATTCTTTCATTGGACGGCATTCTTTCAAAGTGTTTCTTACATGGCATGCATCCTTCCCTCCCTCTTCATAACCAGCACAGAATGTCTTCTCGCCATGGAATTCTGCTCCGTACCACTCATGTTTGGAGCATACATCATCAGCTATGACAGGGACGGCCACTTGATTCAGTCCCAATTGGTCACCAGTTCCTTTCCCATGAAAAAAGCGTAAAATGGTTATAATGAAAAGGTGGTTTTGGTATATGCAAGTAACCTTACTAAGAGTTCAATCTCAAACTCGTAATGCGCATGGTATGTCTCAGATTGGCCATACAATCAGGAAACCTGCAAGCAACATCGCCAGGCAGGCTTTGGACTGCCCCCAAGGAAAGAGGAGGGTTGGTCGACCAAAGCAAACATGGCGACGAAGCATTGAGACCGAGTTGAATGCAGCCTGACAAACCTGGGCCCGGATAAAAAAAGACCTCCAAAAACTGAGTCAGATGGAAGAGTACTGTTGTGGCCTTATGTTCCACAAGGAACCAAGAGGCTTAAGTCAAAGTAAGTCATATTGGGCTTATCCCACATATCTGATCATGTGATAGGTCCATGATACGTGATGCCCAATACGTTGTACGTTGTGTTTTTGTTTTTTTTTTGTTTTTTTTTTTAATTATAGACAAATTTCAGGTTTGAATAACTCGAGAGATATGTAAGATTTCATCAAAAATTTTTTTGGGTTTTGCCATCTATGCAGAATTTATTCAAGTTTTGATTGATGTAAGGTTTAGCACTGTGCGCCCTTTGGTAGCTGAGTTATGACATCATCAGTAGAAAAGGGTAATTTTGACATAAATCGTAATTTATTTTGGCTTTGTCCGACACGATTCTCGAACCTTGACATACAACCCATTGAAAACATTGCCTTCTCAGATGAGGCAAACTTTAACGTCTCCGGGTATGTATACAAACACAATGTTCGACATTGGAGGAAACAAAACCCAAATGAAGTTATCGAGTGGAGTGTCATCGCAACTCACCAAAAGTTAATGTCCGGTGTGAACTAACCAAGGAAAGAGCGGTCGATCCTTTCTTTTCTGACGACATGACAGTGACAACAACAAATGTTAGAATCATGTTAGAATCATGTTAGAATCATACAGAGTCCCTCAATTTCATTATCTTTAACCTAACATCTTTTCCAAACAGGATGGTGCTCCCCCTCAGTGGAGTTTAAATGTGAGGGAGTGTTTAAATGAACAGTTCCCAGACCGATGGATCGGCCGAGATGGTTCAATTTCCTGGCCTCCAAGATTACCTGATCTAACCCCACTTGACATTTTTATAGGGATATGTGAAGACCAGAGTATGTGACATGCGTCATCTGAAGACAAAATAAGAGAAGCCTAACCGCTCTGTCACATTACTCATGCTACAAAAAACGTGGGACGAACGGGAGAGACGCTTGCGGTTTGTCATTCAAAATGTTGGTGGGCACGTGGAGCTTTAAATTGGACGATTGTGCAAACACACGATCACAGGTAAGATATCAGGGAAAAAAACTTTAATAAATTTTGATTACTGTGTTGAAAATCAAATTGGTGTCGTTGCAGTTGTTCTTCAGTTATTCAAACCTGAAATGTGTCGATGATTAAAAACAAACACAATGATCTTTTTCTACCGATGACGTTATAGCTCAGCTACCAAATGGTACACAGTGTTAAAACGTATATCAATAAAAACTTAAATAAATTCTGCACCTATGGCAAACAAACCGTTGATAAAATCTTACATAGTTTTAGAGTTATTTAAACCTGAAATTAAAAAAACAAAAACAAAAAAAAAACATGAGGTTTTATATAGCGCAATATCCACTAAACGTGCTCAAAGCGCTTTACAAGGGGTCCCTGGCCAACAGCAACACTTAACACGTAGGACGAGACATGACGCCTGTTAGGCGATATTACAATTTTTCGGACAGAGACAACGCTGTTAACGGTCAGGTACTCATTTTACACCTGATTACGGTGAGAGAATGTGAGTAAAGAGTCTTTTCCAAGGACTCAACTTTGCGCCGAGCGAGGCTCGAACCCAGGACCTTCCGATCCGAAAGCGAGTATCATACCACTAGACCACATAGCCGCACATGCGTCAATAATAATTTTTTAAAAAACATACTGTACATTTTGTAGAGCTCAAGAAATGCAAAAATCCGCTTTATAAAGTTACATTAATGTACCTTTAGTGTCTCCCCAGCCTGCCATCAAGCACATCTCTCCTGTTGTAACACCTTTATCGGCGGTGGGAATACAGATTGGTTGGATGAGAGTGGAGAAAGGCAGATCTCCACTCAAGACCAAGATGGCAATGTCATTTTCCAGAGTCGAAATATTATAGTTTTTGTGTAGAATCATTTTTTTCACCTAGATGTAAGATGACACCGAAAAAAATGGAAAACAGAAAGCTGAAATAATGAACTTTTTTTGAAGATGTTACACCAAATATATTATTTCTTTGACTGCTTGGAGTCAGACAACTCAATTCCAATGGTCTATTCTAATATGTCGAAGAAGAAAAATAGTCGCATATTAATGAAAATATGTAAAATTATACTAAGACTGTCCTTCATTGAATGATTGTCCCCATTACATGAAGTCTATTATCCCATTCGTAGATGCCATTACTTTATCAATGTCTTATTTTCTTTTTAATTATTTATAAGTGTGTGTGGGGGGGGGGGGATACTGCAGCTCGGGAAGATGAAAAGTGGGAAAAGAAACATGGTGGAGGAATGAAGAGGTTTAAAAAGCAATAACGAAAACGAGGGAAGCAAGGAAGATCATGGAGATAAACAGGGATTCTATGAAAGTAGATGAATATAAGAAGGCAATAAAAGATGCACAAAGAGCCGTTGCAAAGGCAAAGTCCGAGACATTCAAAGATATGTATGAGCAATTAGAAAGTAAAAAAGAACAAAGAGAAAATGACAGGGAGAGGAGAAGTGCAGTTATACAACCTAAAGAGAAGATAGTAGATGAAATAAGCAAGAACGAGGTGGGGGATGCAGTGCGCAAGATTGAAAGGGGGAAAGCAGTTGGACCAGACGAGATACCAGCAGAAGTCTGGAAATCACTTGGAAATGAAGGGTTAAATTTCATGGTAAGGTTATTCAACGACATCATACAGAAAGAGAAAATGCCAGAAGAATCCCCATATACAAAAATAAAAAAGCTGTTCCAGAATGTGGCAACCATGGGGGCATCAAGTTAATGAGCCATACAATGAAGATATGGGAAAGAGTAATCGATTAGAGGATTAGAAAAGATAAGACATAAGTGAAGAACAGTTTGGATTTGTTGCTAGTAAAAGTCCAACGGATGCTATATTTGCTCTAAACGTGACCACAGAGAAGTGTTGATAAAAGTTCACTGACTTGGAGAAAGCATATGATTGGGTACTGTCTAAGAGCAAAGGGAGTAACAGAGAAATATATCAAAGTTATCCAAGATATGCACAAAGGAAACAAAACAGTGGCAAGGACAGCTGTTGGCTCAACTGATCCATTTAATGTGAGAGTTGGATTGCACCAGGGATCTGCTCTCATCCCGCTGATGTTTGCAATAGTAATGGATATTCTAACAGAACCCATTCGGCGAGAGGCATAGAGTCCTAGTCTGTGGCGATAAATACCATTGAACATGATGTATGCGGGTGACGTTGTGCTTTTGAATGATACAAAAGCTGAGGCGGAAAAGAAACTGGAGGGCTGGAGACGGGTATTGGAAAAAAAGGGGGGGGGGGAGATTAAGAGTAAACAGATCGAGGACAGAGTATTTGTGCATCGGACAACAGAGAGCAGGACCACCAATAAATATAGGAGAATAGGATGTGCCAGAGACAAACCAATTCAAATACATAGAAACAACTGTATAAGGAGATGGGGGCAATGAGATTGAGGTTAAGAGGAGGATACAGGCAGGCAGAATAATTGGAGGAAGGTAACTGGAGTTATGTGTGACAAACGAATTTCCTCAAAACTGAAGGGGAAATTATAAACTGCAGTTGTAAGGCCAGCAATGTTATATGGACTAAAGACAGTAGCTACAACAAAGAAACAAGATAAAGAAATTGAGGTGGCAAAAATGATGATGTTAAGATGGTCACTTGACTGGACAAGAAAAGTGAGAATTAAACGAATTCGAAGGTTAACTGAAGTGAAGAATGTATCAATAAAGATGAGAGAAGATTGATTGAAATGGTTTGGACATGTAAATAGACGAGAGAGGGAGTACATGGGAAGGAGAGTATTGACACAATTAGCGGGAAAGAGGAAAAGGGAACGCCCAAAGAATAGATAGTTGGAAAGGTAAAGGACGATATGAAAGAACTGGGCCTGGAGGAAGATAGTTCTCTGAACCGAGATGCATGGAGATGTGGGATTCATTATGGCAACCCTGCAAAATGCGGGATAAGCTGAAAGAAGAAGAAGTTGATTTATGAATTAAATTCACTCACACCAATCATTTGCTGTGCATTCTCATGCCTGTCCAATCGTGTTTTGCCTGCAACAACTTTCCAACGTGACATGTCGTTGCTTCTGCCCCTGAAAGATAAACGAATTATGGTCATGTCCACTAACTTACTCGCCAATGGAATACATGGATTGTAAGTTATATTTTATTCAAAATGAAACAAAAATCCTTTATTACCCTTTCAAATACAAAAAGCTGACTTACTCGAGAGCATATTATATTTACCAAACGTTAATAGTTTAAATGCCACATAAAAATTGGAAATTCGGAGTATTGTAATTTAATTCATTTCTGTTGCTTTTTTAATATGTATTTTATTTTCCCTTTAAAAATTGTCAATTGAAGATGATAGTGTAATTAAATATGGGTATCTCACATAAAGCAGTGTGTGGCAGTGAGGATGATTCTCTCACTGATGATGGCCCCTCCACAAACGGCGTAGCCATCCTGAACTATAAGAACCTGCAGAATAATTGATATGATAGAAAGATATTATATTATATTATTGTATTGGTAAAGGCTGTAGTCCTTCGGCGTCATATGGTCCATGGAGCCAGCTTTTTATCCCGGTTTATCACAGACATTAGCAATTGGATACGACGTTTACCACTAAATTCCGCGAGATTTAATGTATTGTAACAAGAAACTCAGGTAGAACTAAAGCAGAAAGTTCTTGGCTCAGGGGGAAACAGTATTCAATTTGAGAGATGATTTTTTTCCCTTGTAAATCATTTCTCTGATAAGTTCTGAACTGCAATCTTTTTTGTTTGTCTTTTGTTTTGTGTTGCTTTGAATATCATGGTTTGTAAGCCTTTGAGTGTATTTTCTTAGTCGTATCCTGTACTTGTGTCTGGATGAGACTTTCAATTGATCTCAAACTAAGAACGCTAATAGTGTGCTCTTGGTATTTTCATTTATTTGAACCATTCTCCTTTGTCTTACTTTTTCTCGTGTGTTTTTAATCATAATCTAGATAGATCGTTTTGACAATCCCGTTTTATTCCTTTTTACTCGCGCTTAAATTAATGACCTAAATATTTTGGAATCTGCTCCATCAAAATCCCATATTTATTTCTGATTTGGTGAATGTAAAAGACGTAGGCAATCTCCCAAAATTGAAGGTCGACCTGCATGTGCTGTAACGGAGAAGTCAGTGTCTGCCCCACTAGGCTATGATTGAAAATGATGCACGTATTACATAACATGAGATTAGACATTCCTTGGGCATTTCATCACCTAGTGTCTGGAACAAACTGCACAAATCCCTTAATGTCCACAAGGTGTTCACTGTTGCACCACTACGCTTAAACGGGTCGATGAAGGTCGATCTAGAAATGTGGAAAACATTTTGACTGGTGATGAATCGTGGATTTATATGTATGACCCTGAAACAAAGCGCCAATCTCGAGTGTGGCTCTTTTCTGGTGAGACTCCACCTCTGAAATTCAAGCGGTCTCGCAACGTTGGAAAGCAAAATGGTGGCAAGCTTTTTTAATATAAAAGGTTACATCGCGACAGTACCATCCAAGACAGACGCACAGTCACCTCAGATTAGTATACCGACAGCTGTAGAGAAATGGAGAAAACTGCGTCCAAAGGAGTTGCTATGACACAATGGCAAAGCCAGTGCTCACGCAGCCATTGCAACAATGCAGTTCTTGACTGAAAGCCACGTTCAAATCCTAACCCACCCTCCATATTCTCCCGACCTGGTCCCCCATGATTTGATTATGTTCCCATTTGTCAAGGAAAAGCTCCGTGAGATTAAATTTGTGAAACCTGAAGATGTTATAAGGGATTTGGAGATGGAAATTCAGCCACACACCGGAAATGCGGCAAAATTGCTTTGATTTTTGGTTTAAGATGATGAAACTTTGCATCCAAGCTCAGGGAGAGTACCTTAAGAAGCTGTAATAATTTGATGGTAATAGCCTTATACCCGATTCCGGTAACTTTTCTAGTGACCCTCGTATTTCGGGATGAACTTGATGCTTCTTATTTCATTTTCAGCTTTACCTCTATAATTTGAGTTTTAATGAATTCATTAATTTAGGACAGTGAGTTTTGTTTCTTCAACTTATAAAAAAGATTTGTAAATCGTCCTACTGTGGTCTTGTGGTACGACTCTCTCCTTCGGATAGATATTGCACTATATAAATGCTCTACATTTTTCTTTTCTTTTTAAAAAATAATTAATTAGGCTTTTAACTAAATGTTCTTCATCAACTATATGATTTAGTCCATCATGAGGTTGATTTGGATTCTTCTGATTTTTTTTTTCATTTTCGAGTACAAAAATTACCAGGAGAAACCGGTTTAAAATCTTTATTGACAAACACAAAACTAGAATAGGGGGAATTTCATATTTTTTAATTAACAGAACTTTAAAACTTTGGATCAGTATCAAGTACGAAATGAAAAATGCTTCTGTAATCAGATATAAAAAATAATGCTTGATAAAGAAATAATCAATTCCAGGTTTATTTATGGTTAAATTTAAATACACAGGGTATTCAAAGGTCAGTGGTCCTAAATAACCCTTTACTTGATATCATATCCTGGCAAAATATCAGATTATTGCAGACGGTCACACATTAATTAAATTCTACTTTAATTTCTGACTGTTTGTGATCAAAACTTACCAACCAAGGCCACGACCCTCTCTGTGCCGGTCTCCCACCTATGATTTTCTGGCCATCTGGGTTAATGGCGGGACGACCACATGGGAAAATGGATTTACGGCAAGGCAAAAGAAAGCCACTTGATTTTTCTGAGATGGGTGAAGAAGAAGAAAAAATAGAAAATAAAAGAAGAGAAATATAGGGGGAAAGGGGGGGGGGGAGGAGGAAATAGTGAGGAAGAAAATGTATTTTAATTACAACGACATTACACATAGCTGACCCAGCCATTGCCTTGTCCTAAGTCCCGGATAAGAAGTTGGAGAGGATTGTGTGTTGGGCCAGCAACCCACCATATAAAAAAAAACATCACACTACAGAAATGCCAAGAAGAACCAAAAGATATATTTCGAGCAAGCCAGATTCAACTTTATATATATAGTAAGAAGCCCGCAATTTCTTCGCCTATTAAATTGAGGCTTACAATTCAACACATCGTTATTTTTTCC
>NC_088364.1:54837329-54839829 GCF_034508935.2 Berghia stephanieae | reverse complement strand
TTCAAATACTGACATACGAATATCGGTGAAATCAATATGTTTATATTTGCCGAACGCAATTATAGGCTTGATTTAACAATATTTACCTTCATTTGTGAGTATTTCCATGACAAAAATGAGCCCATAACATTTTTTGTGTTATCAGACCTGAAAATAAGTCCACGTTGGGTGAAAACTAATATTGTGACGAAAATCATAATTAAATTGCTACATGACAAACCCGCATCAATTGACAATCTGGCGGTAATAAAAATTTGAAACGACGAAATTCGCGTGGTGCCGAAGAAGAAGAAGAAGAAGAAGAAGAAGAAGAAGAAGAAGAAGAAGAAGAAGAAGAAGAAGAAGAAGAAGAAGAAGACAGAGGAGGAGGGGGAGGAGGAGGAGGAAGGGTGCGGAACTCAAAAATATATATGAAAGAAAAAGAGATGGAAGAGATAAAGGGATTGTGAACTCGCATGCTTTTGTTTGTGTGCTTGTGCGTGAGAGAGAGAGAGAGAGAGAGAGAGAGAGAGAGAGAGAGAGAGAGAGAGAGAGAGAGATACTGATAATGTACAGACTTTAGAAGGACGATTATTTGGACTGGCATCAAGGACATCTATCGAGGAGGACGAGCAACCGACAAAATTTTCCGTTTTATGGGGCCTGTCTAGAAGACCGGACAACTGTCGGGACAAATGTATGATAGGGCCATATTGTCACGTCTATGTAGGATGTTGGCAAGGAAGGAGATAGGTATAGATAGGAGTCAGATTATTGTCCCCATTGACAGCGTCGGGTGCCAAATTTTATTACATTTATTGATGGTTAAAATTTTCCTGACACTTTGACTGATAGTAATAGAATGTTTGAATTTAAAGAAATAGGTAATAGTGGAGTGGTAGAAAATTGGCACGTTGTATAGGGATATGCAGGTTCAGAAAGTAAGTATTAATCCCCGTTAAAGTAGAGTATTTTTATATAATTGAACAAAATTGCCTCATACAATAACAAGATAACACGTATTTAGTCAAAGCATAATCATAATGCTTGTTTTAATTCATAAAGAAACATTCTATTAATATTAATCTTCATCCCATAACAAAATGCTATTCATTTTTCATTTGCGAGTCCTTAACTGAATGGTTTGAGATAGTGGTCGGTAGTCGGTTGTAGTAGCAGTTCGGCTTGATCCTTCACAGGGCAGACATTAATCCGATTTACACTGGGTCATTCAACACTGAAGTGTTCGTTGGTAACGGATTCATGCTCGATGATTAAAGCTGACGATTGTTGCCATAATTGGTCTGTGAAAGGATGGTTAAAGACTTCCTGCTTCCTCATACCGATCTGTGAAAGATACCGGTGCAAATCTTTGACTAGTTGCAACATTTTAATAGTCAATGAATCGAGGGGTTGTGAGGGCTTCGATCCAACATCATTACATCACCACTATCCATAAATAATATCAATGGGGCGCATTTAGTTAGTGGGATGGGAAGGATATGTATCAATGAGAACATAGTAATCAGTGCATATAAATACTATCAATGGGGCGCATTGAGTTAGTGGGATGGGGAAGGATATGTATCTATGAGAACATAATAATCACTGCATATAAATACTAAATAGAACTATCGAGTAATTGCGATAGCGCATTGATAATTCATTCCTTTTGTGAAAGGATGATATATACACACTATTATACCAAAATACATGTATAAGTATATATATATATATATATATATATATATATATATATATATATATATATATATATATATATATATAAAGATAGCGAATGAATATCTTTATAAGAACATGAGTATCAATTAAGAGTTATTGATTCCTGTTAATTTTTGGTTGCGTCTACTTACTGCCGGGCGAAAACACAATATTAATTATCACTCTTACACACTAATATAATTGCATTCATTAATAGAAACACAATGTCAATTTTTCACTGACCCTTGGCGCACAGTTTTCTCGCTATGTGGGATTTTTCGAGTTGACTATAGAGCAGTGAGCTCTAAGTAGATGAAATGGAGAGAGACCGTTATCTCTCTTTTTATAAGAATGAAATCAATTCCTGTAGTTGCCGTCTGGGCTAATCCATGTCCATTTCTCCATCGCATGTTGTTCAAACCATGTGATGGTCACCATAACTTCATTAGTATGTGCTCATTAAATAAGTTTTTCTTCTCTTTCATTAGCCTCACCAAGTCATACATATACCTAAATATTATGTGCTTGTTGACTTAAATCATTTTGTTAAAATTGAATGTTAAAATTATCCCGTTTTATTTACACCTCTTGATTTATTGTCACTATCGTCAATAGATTGAAGATTTTATCATGATATTTTTCTATTTATTGAACTCAAGTTTTTTTTTAAACATGTGCATATTTATTGATCTATCTATTTATTTATTAATGTATCTATTTTGCCCTTAAAAAACATGCAATTAATAAAAAAAGATCCCCCACCAACCCACCAAAAAATCCACACAAAAAAACAAAACAA
>NC_088364.1:54772329-54832329 GCF_034508935.2 Berghia stephanieae | reverse complement strand
ATCAAATAGCCATGTCACAGATGCTGTTAAATATAAACTTTTCAACGTTGTAGATATAAGAAATCAGTTGGAAACAGGACATGCTGCGTCTGTGAGTCGTTATAATGAACAGGTGAAAGTCAACAGACAAGTTTTGTCCAAGATAATTGATGCTCTTTTGTGAGTACGTCTCGTTAATATTCTAACACACACACACACATACACGCACACACAAATACACGCACATATGCAAACAATTGCAATACCCCCTCCACACACACACACACACACACACACACACACACATATATATATATATATACAAAGTAGGTCAAATTAAGTTAAATTAACTAGACCAATAAAATTTGATTCTGTATTTCGGATTTGTGCCGCCTTAAATACAATGTGACCAACCGCCCCTGATTATTATTATTATTATTATTATTATTATTATTATTATTATTATTATTATTATTATTATTATTTATTATTATTATTATTGTTATTATTATTACAGACAGAGTATCTTAAGAGAGAACTGCAGAGAATACATTTAATTTACATATTTTAGTATATTTTTGTTTTAGGTGGTGCCTATCCGACTCAGATGTATGGTCCCGAAAACAGGGTGCAGGAACCTACTACCGTGGTGGTGACGCAACCTGCAGTCAACAGGACTCAAGTATTCCTCGAGAGTCCTGTTAGTACACGTTGTATATATTGTCAGGCCGATATTATTACTCAGATTCACTATGAGATCGGAACTTTTGCATGGATCATCTGTTTTGTCATGTGGATCGTTGGGTTAGTGTTCTTTAGGACTTAGCCTTCGTAAACGCATAGCCTGTCATAGTCAATTTAACTCATAACCCGTCGATGACAAAAAAAAAATAATTAAAAAAAAAAAATTACGTTGCAATACAAGGCGACAACGGTCATAGAAAAGTGATTAATGAGGTGCATTCGATAGTTCAACCAATGTAATTAATTTGTTCCGAGAGTATCACAAACGATACTTACTTTGCCTTTCTTTAGGTAATCGTAGCCTTGTTTTGTGACGTAATCTAAATATGGAATTTAACGAAGGCTACTTTCAGAGCCATAAGATACATGGAGCCGAGTACTTCCATTTCTTTCTATCGGCTGCATGGACACCAATGTTATTCCAGTTTAGACCAGCCTTTTTCAACTCTTTATCCATCGGTCTTCTCCGTGTTTCTTTTGTCATCAGCCGCCCAGCGGAGTGCATTTCTTGGCAAAGCGAAAGCGATTGCCTCCAGAGTTGTTGGACTGAAAGTTTCCTTTCGGCTTTGGCCTCTCGCCGTTATCAAGCCAGTAACCTGGTCTGCTTTTCTGCTGCCAACAGTTGGCAGCAAACTGTTACAATTTGGGATTTGTTCTTAGTAGATATTTCTGTAACTTGCCTTTTCCGAGGATTGGTTGTCGGCTCAACCTCTACCCAAGGGTTGGTAGGGGAAACTTAGTCTCGCCTCTCATTTTCCACCTGACTAGCATTGCTGACCCAACAGGCATAGGTCGTAAGATCACTAAGTCACGCTGGCCCTCCAACACTGTAAGGTCTTGACCAATACGATTCAAATGTCATGACGTCACTTCCCTCGTAATGACGCATGGTAACTCAGTAACTAGCTCTAAACTATCGGAACAATGGCGGACGCCCTCATGAAATATTTCTCCGACGAGCATAAAAGTGTATCCAGAGGAGAGAAAAAATTATAAATATGATCATGTTTTGACTTTTATACACTCTGATCACATAACATATGAAAAGTTCTAGCCAGCATGAAGAATAAAAAGTACCGATTTTCTTTGTTTAGAACAACGCTGTTCGCCGTTGCTGGTCGACGTGACATCAGACTATTGAGGCGCAGATAAATATCTCGATTTCACCTGGATCGATCTAAGTCTCTTTGCGTGTGAAGCGAGTGCTCTAACAACTGAGCTGTCGGGACCCCTTTTGCCAAATAAGCGAGCTACAATTAATCTACATGACTTTTTTTCAAAGGTCTTTAAAGGACAGCAATTATAAGTTGCAGACAATTTTTACCAAGAGGTGAACAAGATGTCTTTCAATGATTACTTTTTGTTTCAAAAGTATAAGGATATTTTTTAAAAAATTGTCTTGGAAAGTTTATTCTCTACTATTATTCAAATCGTGTAAAGGTGAATTAAAAAAAGATAAAAATACGAATGGATTAGTATCGAGAAGCGGGTCTGAACAAGTTGCGTTGCTCTCTTGTAAACAGGTGTAATATAACAGCTTCTTTAACGGATGAATTGTCATTTTACCCCCATTTTTACAAGTTCCATCATCATCATCGTCACAAACTCTTGCGTCTTCATATCTCTGTTTGAATTGGAAATGGTTTGAATTTATATGTGTGTTTGTATGTATGTATGTATGTATGTATGTATGTATGTATGTATGTATGTATGTATGTATGTATGTATGTATGTATGTATGTATGTATGTATGTATGTATGTGTGTGTGTTCAGTAGCACGCTGACCACTTATTTTTACAAAATAAAGCGGCGCTGGATGACTTGAGGGAAGACAATGATTGGAATCCTCTGGCCCCGTCGATGAATTCTGTTTACTAACCTCCTTGATAGGTTGGAATGACGACCTTGCAGTGACGAATCATACTGTATGAAATTAAAAAATCAGTTTCTCCACGGCCCACTGAAGAAATAGATAAAATATTGTGATGCGCACCGACCATGGTAAATTTGTAGGAATGCAAAATATAAATAAATGTTAATATTTTTTTTCTTAATGATTGGCTTATTTAACTTTGATTTTAAAGGATCAAAAGCAATGTAAATTCATAAATAAAAACAAAAGCAAAACATTTTCTCGTCCGTCCATAGATGTTGCTTCGGATGCTGTCTACTTCCCTTCTGTGTGGATGGTTGCAAAGATGTTATCCACAAATGTCCCAATTGTCAACGGCAGATTGGACGCTACAGCAGGATGTAGACGGAAGAACCCTTCGCATTAATATTAATTTGGTATCACAAGAAGTGGGCCAGGAGTTGAAAATTTGATTGTAAAAAAGAAAAAAAGAGAGAAAAAAATGAGACACAAAAACAAAAACAGAAACCTAATCTCATATTATACTGTTTTTGAAGAGAAGAAAAAATTTATAGGATTCTTGCACTTTTATGTTTCAGAATTCCGGACGTGTTCCCAATCATTGCGTGGGCTTGTGTGCCCTCGATGTGAGCACAATTTGGAATCCACAACACAAAGGTGCATGAAATCCTTTAACTGATTGCATATCACTCAAAATATAGGTTGGGATAAGGACAGAAATTGGGGCTTGAAAAATGTTGATACTAAGTACATATTTGTGATTATTTACAATCCCAGGACGAAAAACAGGACTATGGATAGATTGAAAGATCATAAAATGTAGAAAACGTTATACTGTTTGTATAAATATTTTATGAAATGTGATTGCATAATATGTATTGAAACATGGATGTGTGTGAAATGTTATGTAATTTTACACTTAAATTTTAGATATACTAATGCTTGTTGTAGATAATGTCAGTCTAATAAATCCAAATTATTCCTTAAATGATTTTAGTTTATTATATGTGATTGAAAGATATTTATTTAAAGAAAAGATTTTAATGATAATATCTATGTCCGCCTTGTTCTAGATAAATTAGAGGACTGGAAGTATGACGCACATATTTTTTGTGTAAGCATATCTTTACACGTGATCTTTATAGGGAGGGAAAGAATAAATAATGTTGTTTCTTGAAATCAAATATCTCGGCTTTTGTAATTTTCTATCATTTGTTCACAAAGAGACAATTAATTATCGAGGTTGTTTATCACATTTGAGCACTGACACAATTGGGCTTGCGGCTCCAAGTTCTGTTTCGTTATATTCTTATGTATACTCAGCACTTAATAAATTCGTATTGTAAAAGACTTTAAAATTCGATTTTTCTATAAACCCACTCTCTTCAATGCGTAGATTGGATTTATCATTTGATCTTAAATCTTACTTATTCCATCGACCCAGGACTATGGGCACACCCTGAGACTTGTTAAGAATTTATATCCATCGTCCTAACTTTAAAAATGGCGACCATTGTTGAAAGATTGAGAGTTTCGCTTTGGAGGAATAATAGGAGTGAAAATGATAGAGACATAGAGCATTATGTTTGAATTTGCCGATTGTTAAAACGAAAAAAAAAAAAATTAACAAATCGTTGAACGCATCCATTATTCTTTGTAAAACTACCAAAATAATAAAAATAATAATAATGATGATGATGATGATGATGATGATGATGATGATGATGATGATGATGATGATGATGATGATGATGATAAATGACTTCGATTGGAACTTGAGCTAATCGGTCTAATTGTCACCCCTGAGCTTTGCATCGAAAGAAAAGTACGATGAGAAAGAAGGATAGAGACAGAGTTAGATTGCTAATTATTATCCAAATGACGCCCTGATCACATTTGTAGTTCCATTGACTTGTTTCTAGACGAATATGGTCTATTGAGTAATTAGAAACATGGATTTAAAAAGAAACGTTTTTGTATAAGCCGATTATCAAATGCAATGGAAGATTTTTTTCAAACTAAATTATTGATGACGGCTAAAGTAGTTGTGTGTCGTATATCTTGACTTCCTAAAAACGTACCATGAAAGTAGTCCTAGACGGCACGTCATCGGATGAATGTCCAATCATATCAGGAGTACCACAGGGAACGGTGCTAGGACCAATACTATTTCTTTGTTTCATCAATGACCTACCTCTACGAGTAAAATCTCAGACTAGGTTATTCGCCGATGACTGTCTAATATACCGACCAATAAAATCTGCAAACGATCAAAAATTGCTACAAGAGGACTTGAATAGTCTCGAACAGTGGGCTAATGATTGGGGAATGAAATTCAACGCAAACAAATGCTACATCCTCAGCACAGCTAAAAAGTACAATGAGACCTACAAGTTGAACACACCGTCCTGAAACAAGTCGACGATAACCCATACCTTGGCATCACTTTCTCAAAGGACTTGAAATGGGGGAAACACGTTAACAAAATAACCTAAAAGGCAAGCTCCACCCTCGCCTTTCTCCGCCGAAATCTTAGCCACGTCCCAACGTCATGCAAACAAAACGCCTACCTCGCACTTGTGAGATCACAATTGGAATACGGAGCAGTTGCTTGGGACCCCTACTTGAAAGAGGATATTCAAAAACTTGAGAGTCCAGAGACAAGGCGTCCGGTTCATAATTGGGAACTATAAGAGCAGAACCCCAGGATGAATGACAAAAATGTTAGAAGAAAGAAACCTCACCAGCCTCCAACAAAGAAGAAAAGAAACCCGTCTGTCATTCATGTTCAAGGTTATAACAGATCAAATACCATCAATAAAGGCAGACTCCTTTTTCACGCCACGACCAAACAAAAGAAAAATCCGAGCACTCACTTTTGCAAATCACATAACCGAAAACCCATTGAGAGATACGCCACAAACAATTCGAACTGCTTCAAAATTCCCACAGACAAGAAAAACAAAACTACAGAAATTCTTTCTTCATTAGAACTATCTCGTAGTGGAATGGGCTGGATGAACTGGTCATCATGGCACCACACTTAAACGATTTCAAGGCCAGACTGACATGGGCCCACGCCCAATGAGGACGCCGCTGAAATACAACCAGACCATTGGTTTCTTCAGCGCCAACCATACAAATACAGGTTTAGACCTTGTCTGTTGTGAAAGGCCATAAAGACAGAATCATATAAAATAGTTTGAAATGTCATTCATTAGATTTCGGCTATGTGGTATGACACACGCCTTTGGACTGGAAGGTCCAGGGTTTAAGTCCCGCTCTGAGCGGCACATAGTTGAGTCCTTGGAAAATGCTCTTTACTCACATTCTCTCACCGTTCATGTGTAAAATGAGTACCTGGTTGTTAACGTTTTCTCAGTCGGAAAAAAATGGTACTTTATATCGCCCAACAGGCGTGATGTCTCGTCCTTCATGTTGTAACTGATGAAATGTCAGATTTTAAGAATATTTCAAGTGGTGTGTCTCAGGACAGTGTTTTGGGTCAACTGCTTTTTATAATTATACATTTATGACCTACTAGATGTACTCTCTAACAGTACGTTATTTGAGATGACACGAAGATACATGCAGATTCTGATAAACACTTGATTATTCTCTTCTTTTCAAGTTGTTTAGGGCATGGCAATTATAGTTTAATGCAGACAATAAATGTAAGGTTTTGAAAAATATGAGGAAAAAACCCCGTCACGACCATTTTACTTTTACTCACATTTGTTGTGCTGAGTCTGTAGTAATTTGAGAAAAATCTTGGTGTTATATTTTACCAGTTTGTTGTTTTGTTGGGTTTTTTAAAAATTATCTTTTGATATACATATAAATGATTGTATTGCGAACTTCGTTTATCCGGAATTATCTCTAGAGTTTTACATATTAATATTATAAAATTATATTTGTACCTTTGGCCAGTCCAAGAATTTGGAAATTGTGTTTGGAGTCCCCGATACAAAGAAATCATTAAACGAAAACGAATTTCAACTCAAATTTCATTAGTCAAGCTTTAAAAGTTCAATTTTTACTTTCAGGTTCATCCAGACTTTTATACCCTTTTGAGATGATAAGCCACATAATTGGTATAGTCTGTCCCCTTGTCATGTACAGTGCCATGCACTTTGCAGTATAGATAGTATGCAGATGACGTCACTCAGGCCTTTGTTGTTGTTTTTGCCATCCGCGTTTGTGAGTTGGTCTCACTAAACTGTATTAACCAGACTATAAAAGTTCATGGTTACACAGAGTTTGTGTGTTGGTCCGTTATACTTCCGGATGGCAATGTTGTGAACTCCTTGGCCAAGCGCATTCTATCTATATAACATTTCCGCTCGGAGTAAGGGCAGCGAATCTATATTCAACCCGTCCTCCGTATGCATCGCATAAGAGTAATTTCAGAGAACGGCCGCTAATATCTATCTTTACTTTATATGGACATTCATAACAAGAAATACAAGTATCGAAAGAGATTCAAAGTTAAAAATGAATGCATGTATATATTTTTTTTTACATGAAACCCGTTGTCTAAAAATAAAAATTGAGAAAATCTTTATTTAAAATAAAAAATGAATGCATCTAACGACATTCCATGACCTTTACGTCTGATATCAACACTGTGTGTTGCCGGCCTCCGCAAAGCAGTACTATGTTAGGTTATTTAGATGTTAAAATTGCATTTTTAAAAACAAAACAAAAAAACAAACAAACAAACAAACTTGAGCTTATATAAAGTGCAATATCCACTAAACGTGCTCAAAGCGCTTTACTAAGGGTCCTTGGCAAACAGCAACACGCGCCTGTCCGCGTTCATGAAAGGAACTGTGTTTTCAGTCCACCAATGGACTGAAAACACAGCTGTGTATTCAGTCCACGAATATTTAAAAGGACCTATACTTACTTAATCGATAGTGACTACTTTGATACTGAGCATCATCAGAAATGGACAGGCATAAAATTTATAGCAATCCAACTTCTTAATAATATAATTTACAGTGTATTATTTACTCTCGGAAAATCTTGATTGAGAGTTGTTCGAAACCGGGTGGCTGAAATAGATCTCAATTTTCGAAACCGATTTATCAAACATTGACGAGATTCTTACCGTGGCTGCGAGATAGCCATTGGCCTGGCCAATTTGGCCACACAGAGAATAATGTTTCTACAATTAATTTAAAATTAACATTTATATCTATTTTTAATTTTTCCTAGTCCTTTAGAATTTTTGTGATTATCAAAACCGATGAATTTTCCAAGGAGATCAGAGTTTTAGTATTGATTGCCCAAGGTTCTATTTGGTCACTTTTCACATCGATCACTGGCCTCGATACGGCTGGGCCTCCCCCTCTCCTCACCACCCCCGGGCAGTCTTGACTTTGTCTTCTTCCAAGATCCTTTTCTTTCAAAATAATTCCTTGTCCTTTGAATTGTAGGACTGGTCTATTGTTCATCGTATATCATGTCTTGTAAAACTATAATTTTTTTTGACTGGTATCCCATTTTTTCCTTTCTACTAGCCCTAAAATGATCTCAATGTTTTATAAGCGCCATAAAACCTTTAAAAACAAAAGAGTCCTTAAAAGAATATAGAGTCATCTTCATTGCTGCTCACGCCGTTATTGTCTACACCAAAAGTGTCCCAAGCTGTAACCTTATAAATAAGGATAGGAACCAAAATAAAAAATAAAAATCGAATACAAGTAGCTACAATTCAGTCCTTAACCCCCCCCCCCCTCTCTCTCTCTCTCTCTCTCTCTCTCTCTCTCTCTCTCTCTCTCTCTCTTCTCTATCTCTAATTTCTCCCACCCCCAACCCCACCCCCTTCTCTCTCTCTCTCTCTCTCTCTCTCTCTCTCTCTCTCTCTCTCTCTCTCTCTCTCTCTCTCTCTCTCGCTCGCTCCCTTAAAAACATTCAAGATCCTATAACTATAAAGTTGTTCTCTCTTTTTCTTTTCTTTTTTCTTTTTTTTTTTTTTTTTGGTTGGTTTATGTTTTGTTTGTTCGTTTTTGTTTCGTTTTTCTCCGGATTCATATTGTTACGTACAAGAAATACACAAGGCAGTACATTTTGACGTCTCACTATGTTCTAAATTATAATAATAATCTTAAAAGTGAGTAAAAGTAAATACATTTTTAAAAATTAAAAGTCGATCAAACTTCTCGACTCACCAGGAATGGCGTCAACGTGTTGAACTTGAAAGTTGAGAAAAATTTTTGCCAAGGGAGTTCACAGGCGTTCTCGAGGCCAGTTATCGATGCGAAAAGTGACCAAATAGAACTTTACTTGGGCAAACAATACTAAAACTCTGATCTCCTTGGAAAACTCATCGGTTTTGATAATCATAAAAATTCTAACGGACTAGGAAACATTAAAAAGAGATATAAATGTTAATTTTAAATTATTGCCAAGGGAGTTCACAGGCGTTCTCGAGGCCAGTTATCGATGCGAAAAGTGACCAAATAGAACTTTACTTGGGCAAACAATACTAAAACTCTGATCTCCTTGGAAAACTCATCGGTTTTGATAATCATAAAAATTCTAACGGACTAGGAAACATTAAAAATAGATATAAATGTTAATTTTAAATTACTTATAGAAACATTATTCTCTGTGTGGCCAATTTTGGCCAAATTGGCCAGACCAATGGCTATCTGGCAACCACGGTAAGAATTTGTAAACATTTGATATATCGGTATTGAGATTTGAGATCTATTTCAGGCTCCCGATTTAGAACAACTCTCAATCAAGACTTTCCGGGAATAAATAAAACGCTGTAAATGACATTATTAAGCCGTCAAATCACTATCAAGAAATGTTTGACTTAACTCGTTCACATTCCTTCATATCAATTTTTGCAGCAATAATAATAATAATAATGATGATGATGATGATGATGATGATGATGATGATGATGATGATAATAATAATAATGATAATAATAATAATAATAATAATAATAATATAATAATAATAATAATAATAATAATAATATAATAATAATAATAATAATAATAATAATAATAATAATAATAATGATAAATTAATATATACAATAATCACGACACAGAGAGAGAAACAAATGAACTTGTTAATAATCGTGATTTCGATAATAATAAAGATGGTCGAAGTTACCATACTATGACTGGGACGTAAATGACCAACATTAGCTATTTTTCCCCAGTCCAACAGAGTTGGAGCAAAAATTTCTCGGCACCTGAGGCGGGTTTTTTCTCGTATGTGAAGATGGTAAAAATTCGAGCCAGGTATTCAATGTGGCAACATTATAGTACATTATAGTAATAGCGTTAAATGGTGCCAGCAACAATCCGCTCCTTGCAATCGTTTGAGCGGGGAGTGGGGAAATCCAGTCACTCGCTCAGCCATGGTACAAAGTCGCTGACAGTCATCAACGGACTGTGTGAATCGGGAGAAAAGCGTGGATAGAAGGCGTTGCGACAGAAAGGGAGTCTGTTTCGCACTGTTGATAAAAGGCGATATATACCATTTCTCAGTTTTATATATTTTTTAAAATGCTGTTATCCATTTTTAAAACATGGATGTGGTGTCAGGCACCATTTGAACCAATAGAGCCACGCCCCTGGTCCTGGGACAGTCCTGTCCCAAATCTGTAACATATAGAATTTAGAGAAATCTTCCGCACCTATTGGGACGGGACAAAACAGTCCCGTTGTGTCCCAAGCCGTTGTGAAAAGCTACAAAATCAACGGGACAGGACTGTCCCAGTCCGTGTTCATATCGTTTGTGATAGTAGAAAAATATAGCAGACTTCCGCACTAGGACAAAAAAAGTCCCAGACTTGGCGGCGCCGTGTCAAAATTGAAATGCCTCTCTTTATTTTCTGCATCCCTACTACTACTGCTACTACTACTACTACTACTACTACTACTACTACTACTACTACTAATACTACTTCTACTACTACTACTACTACTATTTCTACTGTTGCTTCTGCTGCTGCTAATGCCACTAATATATTAATACCTACATCCCTTACATTTTGTATTTATTTCCAATTCCGTTGTATTTATTTTCCAACAATAGTCCACACTTTATTTTAGTTCACTGTCTTCTATACTGCATTACACAGTTCCTATCCGCCTCCCCTCTTTTAACATAATTAAGTACGCACCTTTTATAAATTTCTATTGCTCTGTTTTAATTCGCGCTTCCTCACAAAGTAGCATACAATTTCCTGCCCATCAATGTTTTTGTTTATGCATCTTAACAACGCCACTACCACATTATCTCATTCGTCTGTAGTTTTTAATTCATCATGTGTTGTTGATGAAGGGGAAACCCGAAACGTCCATTTTATCTGTTTTCGTATATTAAACTGAAGCTTACATTCAATTTCACAGTTATGATTTATTTATTTATTTCAATTCTGAATATAAAAAAGCAAGAATAATTCAAAAAATAATTCTATGTGATGAAACCACGTACAGAAGGCATAGCAACATAAACATTTTCAGCAATTTAAAAACGTATGTTTATAAATATAATTTAAGAAGTGTCAAACTTTGTGACACAGCAGTAACGTGTCTAAAACCGGTCGCACATCTATTCGGTACCTTGTGGGATCAATTATCTTTATCGTTATTTATTTCGGGAATTTTCAATGAAAAATATTTTTAAGTAAGTCCTTCTGAGCCACTTGGACTCATTGTAAGACAAATTAACTCCTTTCGAGCCTTGTAGCCAATGGTGCAGGAGTTATTCCGGTTTCAATAGCGTGAAGGGGACAATTAACGTATTTGTTTGAAAACCTTTGAACAGGACGCTAGTCTATCGCAGATTACTATCCCAGCTTGACAGGTACCCTTTTACACCTGAATGGAGTGAGTGATTGGAGTATATTTCTTGCTCTAGAAAGTACAAATTGGCTTCGGTCGGAATCGAACACAGAACCTCTGAGTCCAGAGTACAACGCGCTAACCATGGGCCATCTTGCCTCCTAAGCTTATAAATCCGGAACTTATCCATGTTGCTGTAGCGTTGAGCAGACAGATAACAGTTTAAATTTTAAAAAAATAAAATTCCCTTTATTCATCCCATTGGGGAAATTTTTCTCGAGGGTCTATTCCAAGGGAAGACTGGAATAACCCAGGCGTCAGCCGCAATGCAGCGCCGCAAATTGAGCTAGGGCGAGGTATAACCCAGGCGTTAGCCGCAGTGCAGCGCCGCAAATTGAGCTAGGCGAGGTGACTTACTCAAGGAGTACACAGCGCATCAGCGGGTGATCGAACTGATGCCTTTCGGGTACGAAGCAAAGACCGTACCACCGAGCCATGCTGACTTTCTATTATCCTCTTGAATGATGCTAGTCCGTCAAAGATTACTTTCATCAGCGAACTGGTACTCATTTGCACCTGGGTAAAATGAGGTGATTCCAAGAAAGTCTTTTTAAGATAAGATCGGAGATCACCATAGAGTCTACGGAATTGACCCTTGAGCAATCTTTGGGTCATTAAAGGATGCACCCAATATTGTTTTCTCTTTCAATTTGTCTTTTTTTTTCCACGTAGTAAAGCACATAAATATGCAACCTCTATTTCATCCATTACTACTAGTAGTAGTAGTAGTAGTAGTAGTAGTAGTAGTAGTAGTAGTAGTAGTAGTAGTAGTAGTAGTAGTAGTAGTTGTTGTTGTTGTTGTAGAAGTAGTGGTAGAAGAGGTGGTAGTTGTAGTGGTGGTAGTAGTAGTAGTAATAGTAGTAGTAGTAGTAGTAGTAGTAGTAGTAGTAGTAGTAGTAGTGATATTAGTAGTAGTAGTTGTTGTTATTGTAGATGTAGTATTCGTAATAGTAGAAGTAGTGGTAGTAGTAGTAGTAGTAGTAGTAGTAGTAGTAGTAGTAGTAGTAGTAGTAGTAGTAGTAGCAGCAGCAGTAGTAGTAGTAGTAGTAGTAGTAGTAGTAGTAGTAGTAGTAGTATTAGTAGTAGTAGTAGTAGTAGTAGTAGTAGTAGTAGTAGTAGTAGTAGTAGTAGTAGTAGTAGTTGTTGTTGTTGTTGTTGTTGTTGTAGTAGCAGCAGCAATAATATTACTCTTGCTATAAGAATATTTCATGATTATATAAATCTTATGTAAACAAATCCCATTGTACAGTGTAAAAAATCATTATCGTCATGTCGTATCTTATGTTGATTCATAAAATGTGAATTATTAGAGTTGTACCAAGGACTTATTTTTTAAATTATTAATTTATAATTCAAACTATTAAATAACTAATCTATTAATTAGAAGATTTTACATTATTATTATTATCACCATTTTAATTATCATTATTATTATTATTATTATTATTATTATCATTATTATTATTATTATTATTATTATTATTATTATTATTATTTTTATTATTATTATTACTATTATTATTATTATTATTATTATTATTATTATTATTATTATTATTATTATTATTATTATTATTATTATTATTATTATTATTATTATTATTATTATTATTATTATTATCATTATTACTATCATTGTTTGCCTTGCTTTATTATTGATTTTATTTACTTGATTTGTTGATGAAAATATTATATTCTTGTATGAGTTATATTGACAATTGCCTACAAATAAACTTTTGAATCTTGTACAAAAAAAATAAAAAAATAATGCATTCGCGCAGGTGTGTCCCGGGACAGCCCTGTCCTAGTGCGGAACCCCTTTTGAATAGAAGTTTTCTCCAGTGGGACAAAACAAATTTGTCCTGGGACAGTTTTGTCCTAGTGCTGAAGGAGTCTAAGGAAACAAGTCAAGTATAGAACAGTAAAGTTGGTGCAATAAAATAAACAATATCACGTGACCATTTTAGAAGCACGTGGCAAAACACATGTTCCTGGCTTTGACAGCTCACCTTCCAATGTAAATTATAGAAAAAAATAACCATTAAAAAATGTCTGTTGGGTGTCAAAAGAAACACATATTCATAAATATTCGATCACGCGTCAAATAATATCTAAATATTGATTTTTTATTAAACAAATGGTAAAATTTATCAAAAATTACTGTCGGTCTATTTTTAGACCACGGTCAAGATTATTCACCAAAATCAATGCGCTTGTGTGAACAAACAAGAACTATTTGAAATCTGGTTTTCGGAATAATTTAGCCATATACAAAGAATTTAACTAAATAACAATTTTATTTGTACGTGTTTGTTTTTAACTGAATGTGTATTATCTACAATTTGAACGACAAAAAACGGGAGACCTGTTTTGTGCGCAACGTTGTCCGGCTGCTAAAGTTCCTAATCACCAGCAAAGAATGGCAGTCCAACTCATGCAAAGGTAAGATTCCAATTTCAGTGTTTGAGTTTGTATCGATTGGTTTTGAGAGCAGGAAACGATTTAGTTCAATGTTAATCCATAATAGCGTTCGGGTATTTAACTTTGGATGTCTCACCGGCATAATTTTAGAATGCGTTGTTTATTTGTTTTCATTTCACTTCGCAATTTGACTGTCACTGTCAGTGTCAGTCATTACAGTACAGCTTCACTCGCCGATTCTCACTTACAGAGTTTACGTTTCCTTCACTTATGTCTGCTTCATGCTCATTCAGTGAGTGATTCGAATACTGTGTGAGAGAAAACACTTTTCGTAATTTATGACATTTTATGGGTAACGTTTACAGTCAAGAACGTGTGTCAGTCATAACTTGACCGAAAAAGAAAACAAAAAGGAACAAAAAAAAAAAAAAAAACAAAAAAAAAACCAAAAAGCAGACACCCCTCTCCTCAGTCGGTGGAATCTCAACAAAAGTTGTATTTTTTTAATCCTCATCTTTCGTGGTGCGTAGCTTTCATCGCTTGTCATATTTTATTGACTCTCGCTCTTTCCTAACCTGATAATAGATTTCGAAACAATCTTTAGGTCTTCATTCTCTCATTATCTGTTCATGACTGGAACTGGAAAAGGAACAAGACAAAGGCAAAGGGTCTCTGCCACCGATTTTCAGTATCTTGTGTTGTTTGAGGGATTTAAGTTGGTAGCCGTTTTTGCCACATAAGACTTTTTGTTATTGTTTTTGCTGAGAGTCGATGGGAGAAGGAATGGCAGAGAGGGAGGAAGGGGTGGTGAAAAAATGAGAATGTCTGGGAAAAGAAAATGTCCCACTCAACCCCTTATCGCATCTTTGATATTTGACAGGTGTCAAACTACATGTATGACGTTTTGGATCTTCCAAGCCTATTCGCCTGATTTGGTCGGTAGCTGTGTGAAAGAATACATATTTTATTGTAAAAAGCAGGGAGTGCGGCCTGGTCCTACAACTCTTTACGGATTTACCTTGGATTTAAATGAAAACTAAACCTCTCTGATTACTTTAGATTACCTAATTTTATTTCATACGTTTTTTTTTAAGAAGAAGCTTTTTAGGCTTTTGTAATTCATAGGAAACACCATGATATGTGAAATGATGTCTTATCTAAATTTTGCCTGAGGAATAATAAGCGAACAATTTTGAAAAGCTCTCTCTGTTGATCGAATTATCAAAAATTTTATTTGTGATCAGATATTTTATTTGACTTTAAAGTGAAATCTAGAGGCATTAAAACATATTCAATGTTTATTAGACTTTTCTTATGTGATCAGAAAGTTAAATACAGGAAATATTGATCAAATGAGTTCACCGGAAGGTAAATAAAAGCCCATTTTTTAAAAAGCTAATCGACATTGGTTATGTAATCTTGCCTTCATGATCATAAACCTCTGATAAAATTAGACCTGACCCAATGGTTTAAACAACCTTGTGGTAGTGGTAGTTGAGTTCCAGGTCCATTATGTTTTCTAATGTTTTTATTGAATATAAGCAAACCATTAAGAATTAGGTCATGTCTATATGTTCAACATTGAATGGTATTTCTTCTTACATTGAAATAAGTGGTTCTTTAGAGTTTGTTTGTTTGTTTATTGCTTTAGGTCTCTTCCAACACAAATGAGGTTATATGAGAGACCGCTGAAACAAAAAAACAAGCAATCTAACAAAAATAGTACAAATGTAAATCAAAATCATAACCTAAAGATATAAGCTAAATTATAAATAACCAAGAACAAACAGGCAGAAGATTTACAGAAAAAAAAATATCCCCTGTCAAAAATACAATCACAAACCAAAGAAGCAGGATAGGCTAGTAAAGAGAAGAAGAAACGACATCACTATCGGATCGTACACCCATGCGAACATCATAGGTATATGATTCAAGGGTGATGCTCCCATCCAACCACCCGCTTGTTCTTTAGAGTAATAAGGCTCATGGAACTGGAGTTTTTCCTGTTTCTGTAACATGAAGCAACAGACCTTAAATAGTGCTTGATAACTTTCTTAAAACAATAAATGGTATTTCACTGTACTTTGAAATAATTGGTCCTTTAGAGTCATAAGGCTCATGGAACTGGAGTTTTTCCTGTAACATGAAGCGACAGACTGTAACAAGTGCTTCCTGAAATCTGAATAATTGCACATTTACATTTTACTTGTAGAGTTAGATCCAGTTATTCATTCAAACATTGGTATCTTAATTTCGAATTGTCAGCATCCTGTCATCTTACTTATATATTGGCAGGTGTAAGACTTATTCATTTTGCAAGTCATCATCGTCACAGTTTCGCACCAACACCGAACCTACTCAACAGCATCTGGGGAGCAGACTCTTGGGTCATGGTCAGTGCAGCTGAGCGCATCCTGGCATTCTCTAAGGATGTCTGCTCTGGGCACCCACATGTAAACAAGCTACTCTCAGCCAGCCCCCACTTTTTCATGCTTCCAGTTATTCTCACAAGTTTTGCCTGTGCTCTGTTCAGTGTTACCAATTCATTCCTGGGGAGCTCAGTTCCGTAGGACAGTTCTTCTCTCAGATCTCCAACAGCTTCATTTGCATGATTGTTCCACTCTCTCCACGTGGAACGCCTGTATACAGCTGCATGGTCAGGGTTGATGCTTTCTTCCATCGTGAAGCTCTTTCTCGACTTCAGTCTATTTGTCATTGGGCTGTGCATTGGGTGCCTTGGGTCCATTTTCTATTTATATTTCTGGGCTTTGGAATCAGTGGCTCTTTGAATGTGGGGAGGTGCAATGCCAGCCAGCCGATGGAGGACTGGAACTGCAGTCGGTTTCAAGTTACTCTAATGATCCGGCAGGTGTTATTTTGACATGGCAGGATCTTGCCCAGACTGGTGAGACCTATTCGGCTGATGAATAGCAGAGGGCTACTATGGTAACTGACTGTATTCGGATCTGCTCCCCATGGCGTGTAAGTTTTTGCCTCTTTTCTTAGGAAGTTGTTTCTTGTGGCCACCTTTGCTTTTGTTTTCTTTGTGTTCTGAGAAAAGGACCTTGTGCGGTCTATGGTAACACCGAGGTACATGGGGAATGTGTTTTTATCCAATATGTTCCCATTCCAGATGTTCAGTTTCCTGTTTTCTTTAGGCTTGGCGGTTCTTTAAATGGAAAGCACACACTTGAGTTTTTCCTGGGTTGGCAAGTGAGTTCTTTAAATGTGGCCTCAGAGAGTGGCTCCAGGACATCCGTTAGTCTCTCCTCAATGGTCTTGAAATCAGAGGCCTGGGACGCAAGACACAGATCATATAGAAACCCCCTGATGTTCTCAAAATGAGGTTGGTCGTTGGTATAAACGTTGAAAAGGATAGGTGCAAGTACCGATCCTTGAGGGAGTCCGTTCTTTTGTGATCTGCTTTTCTTCCCATCCATTTCCACAAAAAAGTGACGGTTTGACATAAAGAATTATATTATTGCAACTATTTTTGTGTTTCGAGTTACCCTTGCAACCTTTAGGAGCAGTTTCCTATGATTTACTGTGTCATAGGCAGCTGCCGGGTCCACGAACACAGTTCATATAATTTGTTTGTTCTCGTAGAGATGCCTGATCCTACCTCAATGGCGATAGGTCTGTATACTGATTTTGGTATGGGGTTGCCGACAGTATTTGACATATCTGGAAGACAACAATGCAAGGTCTGTTCTCCAGCGAGCGCTTGGAAAGGATGCTTCATGCGTCATAGAAGAGTGTCAGATTATATTGGTCAGCCCATTCCTCAACAGTATCTCCATCTTTGTTGTTCTCATTGTATCCCCATTTGGTGCTGTGGCAGTTAAAGTCACCTATCACAATCATTGGTTTCTCACTAGTGGTGGATGTAACTGGCCACTTGAATGCCGTTGGTGGAGGTTTGTTGACAGTAATATCACATTGAAGTGTCTGCTTTCAATTCTGAGAATTTCCACCTCACTTACTGTCATGTCCTGGTTGTATGTCACTATTGTTTTGTCTTTGACTTTGACGTAGTTAACGCTACCGTGAATGTTACTTTCATGTTGTTTGACTAAATGCATGCCAGGGATGTTTAGTGCCACGGTCTTGTGCGTCTCTTGTAGTTGTAGACAGAGTTGCGTTGCTGGACTACAACACACACAACACCAACATTTTGCAAGTATCTTTAACACTTTTTAAAATCATTAAAAAACGGTGATACTGACAACAACAACAATGATAATTGTTATTGTTATTATTATTATATTATTATTATTATCATTATTATTAGTAGTAGAGGTCTTGTAGTAGAAATAGTAATAGTAACAGTTGGACCAAGTACATAAATATGAATATTTATACAGCGCATTTCTACAGATAGCCGTGAGCAATGCGCTTCACGGTGTTTCATATTTATCCCCCCACTTCAACAAGCGTATGGAACCATATTTCTTTGTCATACAGCCTGTTAGGCGACCCTTGTGTACTAAAACTGTCACTACACTATCCGCCATTTCTGTAGCCAGATACTCATTCAATCGAGTGGGGTAATGTGTGTATAATTTTTCACGATTAGTCACCCATCCTATTGCTGATCACACTTAGCATTGGCATTGCTCGACTTTTGTGACAAGACGAAAACCGTACCTCTAAGCCATACTGTCCATTAGTTCTAGATAGTATAAAAGTCTATAGTTTTGTGGTATCAGTGGTTATAATTATAATACAGTAGTGGTAGTGCAGTTATAGTTATAGTGTAGAAGTAGTAGTTGTCTTCTGTCAAAAGGGTCATCTGAGCGAAGAGATAGGAGATAGATTCGAATTTACTCTCTTCATTACATTGGCCGTATGCTTTGACTTTGATCAAAATAGCAGATATCGGACTGCAGCCATAGATGTCCATCAGAGGAACGAAGAAGAAGAAGAAATGATCATTTGATACGCTGTAAAAAAAAAAAGGATGGTCCGCCTTAACCAAAGACAAGCAACCATCTTCGTTTCCCTGGACATAGATATGGTTTTGTTTACGGGAGGAGGGGGAACCATGATTATGGTTTTCCTATAAAATAAAAGAAGGGGCATTTTTGGCGATAAAGAAATATGATCGTGGCCTCCCTAGCTATCTCAGACTCGGAGTAAACAGCTTGAATTTATTCGCGCCAACTTCAGTTTTCTGCCTTAGCAACATGTAAACAAAAAGTTGATTGGATGCGCATGACATTACTAAAGGTCAATTGCAGTTCGGGTCATTTATTTAAAAAATCTGGGTCACGTTTGACGTCAAATGTCTGGTCACGTGATGTTGTTTATTTTATTTCACCAACTTTACTGTTCTTTTATTTCCGGTGGACTGAACCTAGAAAGAGGAGCTACGTTAGCTCTCCTCTTTCTAGGGACTGAATACACAGCTGGGTTTTCAGTCCACCAGTGGACTGAAAACCCAGTTCTACGGCTCCAGTGTTGCCAGATACCTTTACAAAACTTCCGCCAGAACTTTATGCCAGAAATCCGCCTACTTTATCCTACTTCATCTGATGATTTGATTATAATTAACTATAGTGTATTGTCTCAGAATAAAAACTATGTTACTAAACGCTACTTACCTTTTACAACTATACAGTCGTAAACACAGCTAGTTCTTTTTAAAGGCATGACGATTCGGAGTTGATATCCCCCAAATTCACATCATGATGTGGATCCATTTCAGCCTCAAGATTCTCTAAATGCCAGTTTAGGGGAAAATACGAAATAATTAGACTTGATTGCTATACTTTTACTTATTTAAAGGGTATACAAATCATCAAAAATCCGCCAAAAAAATTCCGCTTTCCGCCAGGCCATTACTTCCTCCAACCTGGCAATACTGGTCCAGAATCCTCGTCTATTCTATTGTTAGAACTGAGATAGCAACAGGAACTTCCAGGAAGGTGTTTACACTCCTAAAAAAAGCCATTACTACGTCAATAGGAGTCACAAGACAAAATCGAGACAAATACCACTTTTTTCTACAAGGATTTCTTATCAATTTATTGTGATTTGGTTAAGGTAATATTGCTATAGTAAATGATCATCACAAGTTCTATCATTGACTGTAGTAATAATGCTCGGTGTCAAGTTCACGGGCGATTGACTGACACTCAACATTATTTCTCATTTCAATATCAGTATGAAATGATTAGGTAACGAACAACGAACCCTGGGTTACATGTTAACTATCTAGCCATTTGTCTGGTACATCATATTTTTCTGGTTCTGAATAAATGGCTATGCTGCACATAATCCAGGCTGCGTGGTTAGCTTATTTCGTAGAGGGAGCGTCGACACCCGAAACTCAGGCGTATTTTGTCACCAGATAATTCGAACCCGAAACTCGGGTGCATATTATCACCACAGATATTATATTTTAGTTTGTTGTTTTTTGTTTTATGTTGTTGTTTTTTTTTGTGTGTGTTGTTGCACGACTATCACATTATCTCATTCGTCTATTCTGTTGTTGTTGTAGTAAAAAGTGTTTCATTCATCCTGTTTTCCCACAGTCACAGTAGCTATCTGTCTTCGTCTAATAAAATAAATTGAAGCTTAGGCCTACAATTCAATTATCGTTGTTTTTGTTGTTGTTTTCTATTATTTTTGTGTTCAATCAAAAACACAAACTCGCAATTTCTATCACTCTCGGTTTGACTCCCACTCACACCCATCAACAGTACATGGACAACTCTCTCTCTCTCTCTCTCTCTCTCTCTCTCTCTCTCTCTCTCTCTCTCTCTCTCTCTCTCTCTCTCCCCTCTCTCTCTCTTTCTTTCCATCAAACTCTTTAACATAATCCTACACTTCTCCTTCCCCCTCCCCCTCTCCCTATCTCTCTCTCATAAAAACATGTATATTGTATATACATACAAACCATCATGCGTGCACATCTGGACATCCAGAATTAATATAATGTCATCTTCATTTCTTTATATATTCTTCATCTCTCTGCACACTGACTGTAATGCGAGTCGTTAAATCAGTGCGAAAGTACTCAGTTTAAACTCACACTTAGAGGAAAATATGTTTTGAGATTTCATGTAATTAAAATAAAGGATCAAAAAGAATTAAAAGGGTTTTGCCATCATAGCCCCTGTGGTTTGGTGGTTCAGTTCCTTATCTTTGTCCTCTATGAATGGTGGTGAAATATGAGTAAACCCCCTTCATAGGATCGCTCTCGTTCAGTGGTCGATAGGGCAGCCCAAAACAAGTGGTCATGCCATGCAGACGATGGCCGGATATCAAGGTGTTCCTGGACAATGTGGACGGAATGTCTTTAGGGACTGAAAATTGTGTATACGAGTTAACTCAGGGCAAATTGTTGAAGTGAAGGTGGCAAGTTTTGTGGGCTAAGCCAATAGAACAGGGTTGAAAATTTTACACCCAAGAGGAATCTGTTCTGGTCATATGTGTATTTATAAAATATATCATATATTGTACTCAGTGGCTTCTACCGGGTTATTGGTGAGATACTCTATGAGAAGCTTGTTATTAATATTATTCTAATTATCATGATTATTATAATTATTAATACCGTCATACTTCTTAACATTATTATCATATTATTATATGTATCAATATTATTGTAACAGCCGAAACCATCTGTCTTCAGAATGCTAACAGGAAAGGCATCAATTTGTCCACCGTGAATCACGATATGTGATGCCCCACCGTGAAACTGTATTAAGTCGGGTTATTCAATTTTGGATTTTTTGTACCCAATCAAAGCTTATTTTATGCCTGAAAATTTGATACCAACTTTATAAAATTGTGATTATTCATTGCCGAGATATGACCGTTTGAAGTAGGGAGAGTGTAAAAACCAAGTTTTGAGAAAATCGACCTGAATTTGAATTACCTTTTTCATGCACAGTTATATCAATGGGCATAGATAACTCTTTGGATACGGGCATTGAAAATTAAACAAGAGTAATAACATTTGGCATGAGCTTAGAATATACATGATGTAAAAATATGCATACAAATTTTTGAAATAATCCAATTGTCACTTTCATAGTAATTTATTATATTAAGAAATTGTCCTTAACATGTATAAGGAGAGTACAGTTTTTCGTAAACAGGTGCATGCGTAAGTCACTCAGATTAAAATGGATGGATAGAATAAAAAATGAAGAAGTATGGAAAAGAGCACAGCAGAAACCAGTGGGAGAGGAAATAGGAAGAAGACGATGGAGGTGGATTGGACTCACACTTAGAAAGAAAGACTCAACTATAACAAAGAAAGTATTGGACTGGAACCCTCAGGGCAGAAGATCAAGGGGAAGGCCACGAGGAACATGGAGAAGAATTAAAGAAGCTGATATACAGAGAAGTGGTAAGACTTGGAATGAGATTTTAAAAAGTTAGCTCAGGATAGAGAAGGATGGAAACTGTTTGTCTGTGGCCTATACCCTGACCCAGGGTGAAAAAGGCAATGATGATGATGAATTTCCCTTAAAATAATAAAAACACCCCCAAGAAATGCCGGCGATTTTATGGAATTGTTCACTTATTGAAGAGTTTTTGACATTTAATTAAATAATCAATGAAATAAGAATTAATAATGTGATATTTTTGTCTTATTTAATAGAGGAAATATATGATTTCAAAATGCCAAAAGTTAAATAACAGTTTATAATATTAAAGTACAGTTTTGAAACTTCACGAAGCGGGTGGAAAGAGCAAGAAATATGAAGAATGTGGATAAGAAGGGAAGAGAAAGAATGAGAGAGTAAAATACACACAAGAAAGAGAAAGAGAGTTGAGAGAGAGATAGCAAGGGGGGGGGGGGGGGGGGGGGGGGGGGGGGGGGGGGACTACTTGTATGTGCGTTGAAGAGGGTGGGGGGGGAAATGGGGTAAAGATTGAAGCCTTTACAAGTGTGTGTGTGTTTGTATGTGTGAAAGAAACACGAGGGAGAGAAAGAGAGAGCAGGAGAGGTAGATACAGTACAGTCCACTCCGGATAATTCCAACACCTTGGGATCAGCAAAAATTTTGCGATTAACTGAAGTTGGAGTTTCCTATCCACTATTGCAACATTTTACACATATATGGCAAACTCAAACCAGTTGTTGTAAAACATTGTTCTTAGTCCACTATAGACTGAGCAATTTGATTGAAATAAAAACCATATATGGCAGCCCTGTATAGATTTTGACAAGCATAAGAAGCTTTTTGATTCAAGCCGACATCTTATTCGGATTGGATTCACTTTCACTCTTTTGTTCTCAACATTTGTAAGAGTCAAAGAGATTAGCTGTGATGAGAGACTAAGCTCTCACCGAACCCATTGTTCACAATGCACAGTTGTCAATCCCAGAACAAAGGATATCGCCCAGTCTCTTTACAACTGTCATCATCTAGAACTTGTGCAGACTATACCCAGCCCCCTCGCCTCCTATCTAATGGTTACAGATTACATCACACAACCATACTGCAAAGCACCACCCTCTTTTGTCTCGAATAGAGTTGTGACACATTGCTGTAGCATTAAGCCCCGCTCACTCACCATTCTTCAACTTGTCATGATTTCATCCATGATGAAATTTACTCAAAATATTTTGTTTGATTGATTTCTTGAAACTGCCACTTTTTGAGGTCGAAAATTTGTTTCGATTAACTGAATTTTGTTGCAATTAACCAGTGACTTTTATATAGAATTAATTTCGTATCTTGGGAAATGTTGCGATTAACCTAGTTGCAATTATCCGGAGTGTACTGTATAAAGAAAAGGGAAGGGGGAGTGGAGCAAAGAATTTGTAGGGATAGTATGAGAAAGTCCCTCGTTTCAAAAGAAGTCAAAATCAATTAATCGGAAACATATTGACCAATTAGATTGCAATTTAAAAAATTGGACTTGTCAAATCATTTGTTGCATTGTTTCCATTTTAAGTCAGATGACAGCTTGAGGAGGAGGGGGTTGGTCTTATTTTGTAATGACTTACATGAAATCATGTCATTGAATCTTCTTCTTCAAGCTGCATCCTCAAGTTGTTTAGGACATGTCATTAGTTATCATCCCCCCTTATGGTCAATTGTCAGCTATGTAACTCTCCTTCCCTTTTTCTTCGCACTCACCCACATTGTTTATAGTCTTAAAAGACCCCCCTCCCCCTCCTTTCACAATACAATGAATACACTATAAAACGAACACACTCTCCCTCTCTCTCTCTCTCTCTCTCTCTCTCTCTCTCTCTCTCTCTCTCTCTCTCTCTCTCTCTCTCTTACTCTCTTTCTTTCTCTTTTCTCTCTCTCTCGTTGTGTTCCCCTCTCTCCTTTTCATCTATCTATCCATCTATCTATATATCTATCCATCGTAAGATCTGTCTCTCTGTTTATCTATCCATAAATTTATATTTTTAATTGTTTGTTAGTTCCACATATTTCCAACTGCAGTTCATTAAATTTTGAAGTCTTTGTTTACTTCTCTTCTTGAAAAAAAAAAGATGTTTATCCTACGACAATCTCTGTATGATGAAGAAACTTGTTCCGAACAAAGTAATTTAAATAACGTAAAGACAGCTAAATTATATAATTTTATGAATTAAGAAAGATAGCGACTAGCCTCAATCATGAACCAATGCAGCTTTACAAAGAATTAAGAGCATGTGTATCAAAAGACACAAACACACACACACACACACACACACGCATGCCCACTGACACCACAGCCAGTCTCTTTGCTGACACTGACACACAGAACACTGATACATGTAACCACACAAAGCCCGTGCATTTTAATGGCCGACAGGCACATGTGACCAGCTTTGACCAATCAGAATCTTTCATTTGTAGGTTGTTAGGGAAAAAACCTGGACTTGTTTATAGTTTTTTAAAGTTCGTTATTTGTTGAACCATGTAACTGGAATCAGCGATGCATTCTCTGAGATAGATAATGACACGCCCTTTGCTTTGATATCTTACATGCTATTGGTGGAGGAAAGGACTGAGAATTATTAAGCCTTGGAAAGAATGACTCTTTGAGAGACAGTCAACTCTCATTTTGAATGTGGTTACATGTAGTTACATTTTTAAACCTGAAATTTATATGACTTATCGCCAATATTTATGTCCAATTACTAAGTTTTTATTTAGAAAAATGATTGTAGTTCCTGAAACAACTAAAAACTGAAATTTGATCATTTTGACCATTTAAAAACTGATTTTCTTCATTTTCCAAATCCCAACTTAATACCACTTCGAGGCATTGGGTCACATATAATAACTAGCACAAAATCCAAATAACATATCACACATAATATCTCGCATCTCTTGAATTATAACACATTATAACCATTAATAATTCTGTACAATAATACATCAATATTTTACCTACCCCAGTCTGTTAATGTAATCTCTATTATAAGAGTTGTTGATTCCGTAAGCATAATTTTGTTGGTTATTTTGTGCATGTGTTGTATTTTTTTCTAGTAGTACAATCTACATGTTAGCACTTCAAGGCTTAGAGGCAGAATGAATAGGGTTTCTAACTTGGTTTTGTGATTTAGTCAGCAGCTGTCTCCAAGACAAGTCTCAACCAATCATCTTTGAGAGGAAGAGGAATAAAGGAAGGAAGATAGGGAGAAGAAAAGGGAGAGAGATAGAATGATGGATAAAACAATCCGAGGAGGGAAGAAAGAGGAGAGAGATAAGACCATCGGTGATATGTTCACGGAGAGTGAATAATGTTCATCAGACGATAGGACAAATGGTGAATTGTATTCACTGCAGACAACAAGGAGTGGGTCGTTTATGACACTGACCTACCCTAAACAGTCCCCTGTGTCCAAGTCTTATTAGCAGTTCTAATAACCTTACATAATTATGGGATTTTTAAAATCATTGTTCTAAGGGGCAATATTTTGCTTTGGATTGAAAATATTTCCATTACAACAATGTGCTAATAATATCAGAACTACAATTAAGTATGTAGTATCACACCTTCTTCTCGGCACCAGACTCCATCCAACAAGGAGTGCACACTACATTTTATTTATTCGTTTAGACAATTTCTATGTTTTGTTATGGAGACGAAGGGTTTATTTTCGAATTGTTCATTGTTTGCATCGTTTCATCCCTAAGCATTTTGATTAGTCCCTGCCTTCAGACAGCCATTTAGTCCTACCACCATGCTGATAAATTCACACGACGGAAGTTGTTTAGGGTAGCTATTGCTCAGGTGTCTAATAATCTGGTGACAAGATACGCCTGAGTTTCAGGTGTCGAATAACACTGTGTTCGTAGAATTAGAACATTCCCTCTGCGAGAGTTTTGTTGTTTTGCTTTTATTTTTGTGTGTTTGTTTTTTATTTTGTGATTAGTTGTGTGTTTGTTTTTTATTTTGTGATTAGAATTAGAATCAATAATACCTAATTTAAAACCCCAGATTATGTCTGTATATAAAATTTCAGTAGTATAGAAAAATGACAAAAACACAACAATAACTGATAACTACATAGTGGCAGTAAATATATTTATGATTTATTTCTAAAAACATTTTCATTTGATCCCTTTTGGTTTTGATAAGGAAGTGTCAATGCTGTGACAATGATTAATCACAGAGTCATACCCCACTGACATAGTTTTTTGTACTTTACATGCTGGTAGAGGCTTAAAAATAGGAAGACGTGTCTGTGATACTCATTGCTATGTTCAGGCTAAAGAACCACATCATTAATTTTACAGCAAATAGATTAGTGCCATATAAGTACTTAGTGGTATGCTTTAGGTAGAAATACTGTTTGCTTTTCAATACAATGGCCAAAAAATGGAATTTTCCCATTTAAAAATGGGTTTGGGAATTTCATATTCTTGTTGTTGCTATTTGAACTGTCAGATATAATGCTCAACTTGTTTTGTTTCCATTTCCAGATTCTTTTGATATCTCATCAAGATGTCCAGTGAAGCCCCATCTGGCCCGCCACCTCCCTATCCGGGTGGTTACTCCACTATGAATGATTATTCCGCCTTCCCACAAACAAGCTCTGGATTTGCCCCACCTCCTGCTCAACCATATGCTGCTCCTCAGCCTTATGCTCCAGCCTATGGCACAGGGAAAGATTCAGGTGAAGATGTATGAGCGTTTGGATTGCAATATTAATTTGTTCACTTCTACTTTGTAGATCATGCCAAGGAGTTCTTCTTCTTCAAGTACCAAGTCTGTGTCAGACATCGGTGATCATGGTACACCATTCATCTCTCTGATCAGATAACCTCAGTAAACTAATAATACTCTTCTCTTTCTTTGTCACCCAGCTGTTCAAACTATTCAAATCTGTTTTTCTTGGTCTACCTTTACTCTTTTTACCTTCTATTTTTCCTGTGAGAGAAAAGTTCAATACTTTTATGTCGATTTAGGTGCCCTAAAAATTGTATTTGTCTTTTTCTTATTGTACGAATTAATAACTTTTTAGTTTCAGCTTGCTCTAATACTTCTTCATTAGTTTTCTTCTCTGTCCATGAGATTCTTAACATCCTTCTAAGAAACCACATTTCTGCTGCTTCCAGTTTCTTTCCAATGTCTTCTGTAATTGTCCAGCTTTCACAGCCATATAATAATACTGACCATACATAGGCCTTCAAAACCCTATGTTTTGTTGTCATTGAGATATTGTGGTTTTTGAAAATTAGACTCATTTTATTAAAACTGTTAGCTATTGCAATTCTTCGTTTTATTTCTGTGCTACTTCTGCCATCTGAAGTTATTATGTATCCAAGATATTTAAATGTCTGAACTTGTTTTATAGTTTCTCCTTTGCTTATTAAGTTACATGTTGGATTTCTTTCTCTTTTTGATACAACCATGCATTCTGTCTTTTTTACATTTAAATATAACCCCATACGTTCACTCTCTGTAACTACTTTATTAAAGAGTAATTGTAAATTTTCTTTTGAGTCTAAAATTAGTGCTGTGTCATATGTGTATCTTATATTGTTGATATTTTCACCATTGATCTTAATGCCTGGACTATCTCCTAAAGTTCTAATAATTGTTTCGCTGTAGATATTAAAAAGGTCTGGTGACAAAACACATCCTTGTCTAATACCTCATTTAATTTTTATATATTTACTGAATTCTCCTTCAATCCTGACGGTTGCACTTTGATTCCAATATAAGTTTCTGATAATTTAGATCTTTTTCCATAGATGCCAAGGAGTAGGTGAAGCCTAAGAATTATGAAAGACTTACTGGGCTAATTGTTTTTGTTATTTACTACTTCGATTTTTTTTTTTTTAATTGGCTATTTTTAAGGTTAGGTTGTATTTATTGTTGATAACTGAAAGAATAGTATGTGGTTGTAATGTAGATATAGATAAACACTCTTGTAATGTGCAACTTTTGCAGCTATGCAGTCTAGTGGTTTGACACTCGCCTTTGGACTGGAAGGTCCAGGGTTTGAGTCCCATTCTGAGCAGTGCTGCCAACCTTGTGTAAAACATGCATCTTAATGTTCATTGTCCCCATTTTACTGAACTCGTACTCATTTTTAAAACAGTTTATAAATCGTGCACTCTTTTATTGCATTTAAACATTTTGCTTTGTTATAACCTGGAAGTCTTTGTTGGGAGTTCAATAAAATATTATCTGGCTGATTCATATCTGATTTAAAGTTGATTCTGGAAGACAATACTGTTTATATCGGCTATGGAGAGCAAGTTTATTCATTAATTCAAATATCGATTACACTATTGATAGTATGAACTTATTACTATTACCCATCATCAAAATGAGAGTGTTATGTTTTTTTCTCTGGATTGTACACATATTTTCAAAATCTTACTTTTTTGGGTCTCCATTGTACACATTTACATGGGCCAGTGTTGGCGGCACTGGTTGAGTCAGTTTCCTCTCACCATACTCAGTTGTAAAATGAGTGCCTGGCCGTTCACAGCGTTGTCTCTATTGGAAAAAATTATGTAATATTGCTTAACGTGTGTCGTGTCTCGACCTGCATGCTAACTGTTTCTGTTGGCCAGGGACCTGTTGCAAATGGATTTGAACATGTTTAGTGGATTTTGAGCTATATAAATGCGCCAGATTTTGGTTGTTTTTTGTGGGTCTTTTTTGGGGTTTTTTTGTTTTTGTTGTGTTTTTTTTTTTTTTTTTTTTTTGGGGGGGGGGGGGGGGGGGGGGGGGCGTTGTGGGTTTTTTAATGAACATGCTTGTAAAAAAATTGACTGGATAAAATGAACAAATGTTTGTGCCCCATTTTTTTATATTTCAATAAAATTATTGATGCTTTTAGTGAGCTTTTCCAATAAATCTATTGATTCTAAAACAGTTTAAAATTCTCTCTATTGTCAATGAAATAGTAATGAGAAGAAAAAGTATATATATATATTTATATATAGCAGCGGGAGGTCCTGGGTTTGAGCCTCTCTCGGCGCATAGTTGAGTCCTTCTCTCACAATACTCAGGTGTAAAATGAGTATCTGGCTTATAACAGGTTTGCCTCTGTCAGAAAAAAATTGTAATATCACCTAACAGGTGTCATGTTTCGTTCTACATGTTACGTGTTGCTGTTGGTCAGGGACCCATTTTAAAGCACATATTTAGTGAATATTGCACTATATGGAAGCTCTTTTTTTTCTTCTTAAAATAAGTGTTCAGAATTTTTTCTCCCAGGGTTAGATATTTGTTTTGGGGTTTATTTCCTTCTCAGCTAATAGTTGAAATATTGATTTGTATTGTTGATTTCATTTACACTTTTAAAGAATGTATTTTGGACATGCAGCATGAATGGCTGAAAGTTATAGGAGAAAATTAGAATTCCCAGATATTTTCATCATTGTTTTGCTAACTTTCAAGTTTATTGCTGCTCTCTGCTGGCACCCATGAACGTTTGTGTGTGTTACTGAATTGACAAGCGATATTAATTATTTTTCTCACCACACTTATTCGTTATGTCCATGCTCTACTTGTCAAGAATTGAAATGCAGTCATTAAGACTAAAGGACCACAACAGGATGTCTCTATGATAAATTATGTAAGAAAGTTTCGATTATCTCTAGAAAAGGTACTATGCCCTCAGGAAATTAGTACTAAACTTTGCTGATATTATTGATACTCAAAATTCCTGTTTGTGAAGGATTACATTTCCTTTTGTGTTCCATTTTTCAAATCGAATTAATATCTAGTCTATCCATTTATTTGCAAAGTTTCTGCACTTTATAAATAAGACCATGACGCTTATGTCTGGACCGGGTATTCGCAAATTCTGCTTTTGTGTTCCACTTTTCGAATCGAATTAATCTCTATTTTATCCGTTTATTTGCAAAGATTCTGCACTTTATAAATAAGACCATGACACTTATGTCTGGACCGGTTGTTCGCAAATTCTGCTTTTTTGTTCCACTTTTCGAATCGAATTAATATCTAGTCTATCCGTTTATTTGCAAAGTTTCTGCATTTTATAAATAAGACCATGACACTTATGTCTGGACCGGTTGTTCGCAAATTCTGCCTTTGTGTTCCACTGTTCGAATAGAATTAATCTCTATTTTTTTCGTTTATTTGCAAAGTTTCTGCACTTTATAAATAATAATAATAATAATAATTGTTCAAAATTTTACCTTACACCCGATATTATAAGTACAAGTGAGCCAGGTGAAGAAGATTGTCAAACAGTGTGACAGATGAAATAGGAAGAGAGAGAGAGAGAGAGAGAGAGAGAGAGAGAGAGAGAGGAGAGAGAGAGAGAGAGAGAGAGAGAGAGAGAGAGAGAGAGAGAGAGAGAGAGAGAGAGAGAGAGAAAGTCAGTCAGGTGAAGAAGATTGTCAAACAGTGTGACAGATGAAATACGAAGAGAGAGAGAGATATTCGTTTTTGTTTTTTTTTTCAAAATCTCTCTCTCTCTCATATTGTACAAGGTTGTGCTATTTACTACTATTTACCAATAACAGCCAAGGTGGCAACTCAGTCTCTGTATAAACTAAGCAAGATGGCAGCAGGGACCTCGCTCCTTATCCAATGCCGAAGCTTTAGTTTGAGTCAAACGGTTTTGTTAAAAAAAACACCCCAAAAAAGTTTGTGTCGTAAGTGATGGAAGTTGAAGTCGGCTTATTATAAAATCGTTTTTATGGTCTGTTTGGATTACCCTATTTAAATAGAAAAGGTGAATATAACATAAACTCGAAGAATAGGCAAGCTAAATGAAAATTAAATTGACTGATTAAATGAGTACGTGAGGCTGAGTTGCGAACGACTAGACTACTGGGTTCCGACATTCCGATCCCAGTGTCATTCATGTTCACCGTACCGTGTTACTGTCTACACACTACACTACATTGTTAGTGAGTGGTCATGTCTTTTTTGTTTGTATGTTTTTCGCAAGCTTAATAAAAATTTAATTGACTGATTAAATGAATGCGTGAGGCAGAGTTGCGAACGACTCATGGGTTCCGACATTCCGACCCCAATGTCAGAGTGTCAGTCATGTTCACCGTACTGTGTTACTGTCTACACAATACACTGCATTGTTAGTGACTGGTCATGCCTTTTTTGTTTGTATGTTTCTTTTAATATGGGTCAATCTACAAAGAATAATAATAGAAATGTTCAAAACAAAAACTAGATTCACTATTACGTGCCTGTAATGAAGTGCTTTCCACAAACCGTGAGCTAGAATGATGGTGGAGGTAATGACAACCATGTGGGTTTGTTATTGTTTTCCTGCCTCCATCAACCTGCGCATCCAGTTGCCCTCCCACGCTGAATCTGACCAATTAGTAACTATAATTTTTAGGTGTTTTTTTATTTTTATCTTTTTCAAAGTCTGCCATTTAAGTTCAGCTATCAGAAAATTATTTTGATAATGGTATTAACAAATTTGAGTTAATCTTCAGTGATTCAACAACAAAAAAAGTCGTGTTTTATGACAATCACCAGTTATTGTCTTTAGAATTCAGTTTATTACTTTGTTGTTTTTTTTTTTTTGGGGGGGGGGGGATTTTTTTTCTTTTGTACTTTTATGTGTGTACTGATCACTGTTATTTTACAAAGGTATACATAATTTAAACATGATTACCACAATATTCTTTTAGGTGGCTACCCAACCCAAACATATGGCCCTGGAAACCAAATGCATGGAACTACTGTGGTTGTGTCCCAACCTGCAGTGACCCTGATACAATCATTCCGAGAGAGCCCTGTCCGTACACGATGCAACCACTGCCAGGCTGATATCATTACTGGTATACACTATGAGACTGGAACTTTTACATGGGTTATTTGCTTTGTCATGTGGCTCGTTGGGTAAGAAAACTTGAATTTTGAATAAATTTTTTAATTCATTTTTATCCTTGTGAAGCTTTGGGTCTTGCTGGATGACTCTTGGTTTTCAATCTGTAGGTCGAAGGCTTGAATCTTGTTTGTAGTGCTAAGTTGAGTCCTTGGAAAAGATTGTTTACTTACATTTTCCCACCATCATCAGGAGGTAAATGAATACCTAGTCAGCAATAGCTGTTGAAAAGAAATGGTATCACCTTGCAGGCCACATGTTTAATGTTGGTGTTGGCTTTGGACCGCTTGTAAAGCTCATTTACTGGATATTGAGAGATATGAAAGCTCAAATTAAATATTTTAAAAATTCAGCCCAAAACTTAGTACTTTCCATGAAAAGACTTCTCAAAAGAGACTTCCCAAGAAGGCTCAAATGTAAACTTTTCACAAAAATGTAAACAAATATTTCTTCATTTTTTTTTTTTTTTGGTGCTTTTTAAAATATGGACATAAGGTGGGAATTATTCTTGCATATTTCAAGAATAGATTAAAAATGAAAATCCCTACTTACAAAACCATATACTCCTATTTGAACACTCTGCATCTTTTTCCTTTTCTTGGGTTCTGATATGACCGTAGGTCCAGATAGCTTAGTTGGAAGAGCACTCTCTTCACATCCAAGGGGATCAAGATCGAGATTTTATCCTGACTTCAGTGTCCACCCCAACAGTGATGGGGTAGTTGGGTCTGTTAGACATGGCAGAAAGTACTTGGCAATAGACTAGCATCCTATCCAAAGGGTAGCAAGCAATTTCTGTAGAATAGAAACTGGGATAAATTCCGGCTCCACGGGCCTTATGGCTCTGAAGGACTATTTGTGATTTGACCTATAATTTTATTTTTTTTAAATGTCTAAATCTAAGCTAAATATATATATATATATATATATATATATATATATATATATATATATATATATATATATATATATATATATATATAATATATATATATATATAATATATAATATATATATATATATATATATATATATATATATATATATATATATATATATATAAATATATATATATATATATATATATATATATATATATATAATATATATATATATATATATTTGTCATATTGTTTTTTTCATATCTGTCAATAGCTGTGGCCTAGGATGCTGCCTAATCCCCTTTTGTGTGGACGGCTGCAAGGATGTTATCCATACCTGCCCCAGTTGCCACCAGCAGATTGCACGCTACAGCCGGATGTAACTGACCTGGATTGACATGGATGTTTTTTTTACTGGAAACTGGATACGACTTGGCAATTTGATACTTTACTGAATACAACAACGCTTTTGGATTGCTCAATTATTATTGTTACTGTTGTTACAGCTATTTAATGGTGGTGTTGCTAAGAAAAAAACCATACATCTTATAAGTTGTAATTCAATATTTACTCCATAAAAAACAAAAGATTTGTTATGAGAAATATGAGAATGCTCTTTTAGTGCGAAAAATAACCTTTTGCTTCCTCCATCAGTGCATTTTGAATGTCTTTGTTGGACAGTTTGTAAAACATTCCACATGTTTCAACCAATTTCCCAGCACGTTCTTCGTATTTGTGAATTCCTGTGATTGAGTCATATATTATTCAAATCAGAAGCCAATATTTCATGGAATAAAATCAAAAACAATTCAAGAGAAACATGAGGTTTCTTCTTTTTAGAATATATATTTTCAAAACCAGAAATTATTTAATTATTTTATTTATCCTCATCACCATTATAATCATATCTGTTTTTGTTGTTATTGCTATCCCATTTCATCATTTCATCTTTACCATAAGTATAAGGATTGTCATCATCATTATCAAACTCACTGTCATTTTTGATAAATCCACCATTGCTAAGCGTCTTCAACAGAATTCCAAATTGTACGTCTTTCTTAGAGAGAAAAAAAAAAGAAAAAAAATATAAGTAAAATCGTTTGACCCATAACAAAACAGGCATCAAAGTGGTAGCAGTGGTCTTAATTGATCCAAAACGTTATTTATCAGGTTTGAAACGTATAAGTCAATTAAACCATTTGATGCTTTTATTGGCAATGTAAGCATCCTTATTCCTTTCATTTTTTCTTGTTCTTTTTTTTTGTTTTTTTTTGTTGTTGGATTTTTTTTTATTTTTTTTTTGTAATCTTGGTTTGTTTTTTTTAATGGTAATTTTTTTTTTGTTTGTTTACTTTTTCTTTAATAAACTATTTCAAACATAGTAACGCTTTTAATCATTGTAAAAATTTTCAACCATTTGAAATTTGGTCACAAAATTAAGAATATAATAATCAAATGGATTTGTTGATTTACCTTTAAAGTATTATTGCTGTTAACACAATAACTAATTGTGAAACTCAGAAATTTGATGTTTTTTAAAAGTTTTGTTTTATTTTATTATTTCTTTGGGTTTTTTTTATTATTTATTTAAAGATATTTTAAAAATGAAAAACAATGCCAAGAATATGATTATCAAATAGGATTTATTTTTCAATTTAAAGCTCATATAAATGCAAATGAAATCATCGGCAGCATTGTGGAAGTTGATTCCTAATGATCTGTAGATAAGAAAACGAAAACAGGAAACAAGGACCTAAGGAAGATAGCTGCTTAAATTGTCCCTGTGTGATAAGTGATCAATTTTAATGTCATGTTAATATGGCATAGCACTATAAATAGAAACTGTACTAGATTTTGTTTTGAACCGTTAAAAATCCATGATAGTTAAAAAGAAAGTGTTAAAATTTAAACGATCCTGGTTTTCATCTTTATTGTCATGGGACCAATGTTTAATTTAATGAATTCTAGCAAAATTTGTTTATCACCAATTTATGCAAAAGTGACGATTTTAATTTGTTGACATTTGAATTTAATTCCAGACTTCATCACTAAGTCATGATAATCACCAGCAGTGTTTATAGGCCGGTAAACACTGAATTCAATTGTTTTGATTACCTTTTTCAATTTGATTTTTAATTGTTTTTTTTTTGTTTTTTTTGTTGTTTTTTTTTTTTTGGGGGGGGGGGGGGGGGTTGTTTAATGTTTTTTTTTTTTAATATACCAATTCCAGTGATTTACAAACCAAAGTTTTGTTGTTACATTTGAAAAACAACTTTATCAATAATGAAAACCTATTGAAACAAAAGATCTATTATTTCTATTCAAAATCTTAAAGCGGATTTTATACATCTGTTTTTAAATATTAATTCTGACAATCTAAACGAAAAAGTCGAAGTATTGAATAATATTTTTCTATTGAATAGAGAATTGAACATTACTGCGAAACGTTTTTAAAATTTTTGTTTGTTTGATTATTTGATTGTATATCTCTGATATTATCCTGAACTGTCTGTGATTAAACCAGTGCAGTGATGCCAAAACTCCGGTTTCACCGGAAAAAACTCCGGTCTGGAGCAAAAAATTCCGGGCTCCGAGCAACTTCCGTTAAATTCCGGTGAGGTCAATTTGTTCCAAGGTTACCTCCCCCCCCCCCCCCCCCTCCAACCACAACATCATCATCACTGCCATTAGTATTACAACCATCATCACTACCACTACTACTGCAACCACCACCACATCATCATCACTACCACTACTACTACAACCACCACCACATCATCATCACTACTACTACTACAAACACCACAACCAAATCGTTATCACTACCACTACTACTGCAACCACCACTACCACATCATCATCAATACCACTACTACTACAACCACCAGCATCACATTATCACTACCACTACTACTACAATCACTCACCACTACCAAATCATCATCACGACCTCTACTACAACCACCACCACCACCACCACATCATCATTACCACTACTACTACTACAACCAACACCACCACATCATCACTAGCACTACTACTACAACTACCACCACATCATCACTACCACTACTACTGCAACCACCACTACCACATCAACATCACTGCAACTACCACTACTACTACAACCACCACCACCGCATCGTCATTACCACTACTACTACAACCACCACCACCACATCATCATTACCACTACTACTACAACCACCACCACCACATCATCATTACCACTACGACTACAACCACCACCACCACATCATCACGACCACTACTACTACAACCACCACCACCACATCATCATTACCACTACTACTACTACAACCACCACCACCACATCATCACTAGCACTACTACTACAACCACCACCACCACCACATCATCATCACTACCACTGCTACTACAACCATCAGCACCACACCATCATCACGAGCACTAGTACTACAACCACCACCACCACCACATCATCACTACCACTACTACTACAACCACCACCACCACATCATCATTACCACTACTACTACTACAACCACCACCACGTCATTGTCATCACGACCACAACTACTACAACCACTATACCACCACCACATCATCATAACTACAACTACTACTTCAACCACCACCACCACCACTATATCATCATCACTACCATTACTACTACAACAACAACCACTATCACATCTTCATCATCACTACTACTATTACTACAACCACCAACACCACATTACCACCAGTACTACAATCTCTACCATTAGGTTTTGGCGCTTTACTTCATTTGAAATAAGGAAACTTTGGGATTGTATTTGGCAATGTGTTTATGTATCATAATATAATTCTAACCAGTTATCTATTTAGGACTATACAATATGTAAACACAATATCAAATACCATTTGAATTCCTTTTTCTTGTGTGCGGAAATTCCTCTTTCGGCGTTGAAATTCCTACGAGTGGTGTCTGAAACTCCTGTGAGCCAAATTTAAAGTTGGCGTCTCTGGATTAAACATTAGATGTTGTGTTTGCAACTCCCAAGTGACAGTCTTTTGATTCAATTTGTAAGGCCAATTTCTGTCAAGGTTTGTGTCAAATTACACCACTTATAACTTATTTTGTTTTTCTTTTAATTTTGGTTGTGTTTTGAAGATTTTGCAGAGTATTTGATGATACAGGTTTTTTCTATAACTCAAGTACAAGCTGTTCTTTCTGTACAATGTCGTGAATCTTTTTGATTTATTAATAATTTTACTTGTTTTTATATTTGTCAACTAAGGGAAAGAAATGAAAATTTAGTTTTCATGTATTGTAAAGTCTTTCTTTCCTTCCATCTTCTGTCATGACCTTTTATGTTTTTCAATGTCATAAGTTATATATTTCAAAGCATATTTAAACATTGATTAGAGGAATATTATGTTTTTCAAGTGAAGGAGAATACAACATATGAAACCAATGGATTATCATATTTAATGATGTTAAATAACTTAAACCTAGACATTTTATAAAAGTACTTTACATGAGCATTCGTGTCTTTGAAATGGATGAAACGAATCAAAGCTAAAACAATGAACTCTTGGAATGAGGCACATCCAACGTTTAATAAAAATGACCCAATTTAAAATCTCAATTGGTTAAACCAGGTCACAATATTTTAAAAACTCAACTCGAGATTCACTGGTTAAAATGTTCGTTCTCGAAACATTCAAATCGGAGAGACAGATTTTAAAAAGTGTACAATTGTGGAGGGAAACAGACTTTTTATTATCTTGAAACAGAGCAGAATGTCGGCTGGTAACTACCACATTACAGACCAAATTGTTTGGATCATTATCTGAACTGAGGGAAACCACAGGGTTTTTCTTCCACTTTCTTCCATGTGGCATTGTATTACATCCTTGTTTGGAGTGACTTATGGTCATATATACTGAGAGGAAAACAGGTGGATTGAGAAGATTTTGTGTTTATCCGTTATAAATCATCTTTCTGCAGCATGTTTTTTTTTTTTTTTCTAATTTGTCAATATGATGTGCTGATGGTGTTCTGCTGATCCGCAGAAATCCACGATTTTGGAGACAGAGGAAGAATTTCCGCGATATTTGCAATATCCCACTTTCTGGCTAATGTTTGTGAAATTATCATTCACTTTTCATTTTAGCAAATCTTTCCATAAACGATCGGTGAAGACATCTGAACTGTGTGACTATGAAGTATAGTTTATCATCTCTTTTACTGTAAAAATGGGGCTTAAACTTAAAGGCAAATGTTCAAAATTTTCCTCATTTTTCACTTTGTGTCACCATCAGCACTGAATATATGTTTGTTTACAGTTTACAAGTGTTTCACTTTCGGAAGGAATATTGTCTTCAGTGTGTGGGTTGAGTTTTAAAATAGTCTTAAATTAAAACTAAGCACATGGAAGGAATTTACTTCTTCTCATTCTTTATACTCAGCCCCTTTATCTAACATTTTAATGGATGCTTGTAAGTGTAAATATATAATCTTTAAACTTTTCCATCATCTTCTTTTTTTCTGGTTTGAAATAAATTGAAATTGTCAAAAACTCCGGATAACCAACCCCCCCCCCCCCTTCCCCCTAAACCTGTACTTGTCTTGTTTTATCTTTTTTAAGTGCTTTTAAATGGAGCTAAACTATTAATTTAAATATTATGATTTCCCTTTTTCCTGGTACAGAAATAAACAAAAAAATATGGGGTCACAAACACCCTTTAACTCGTGTAAACCAAAAATGATAATGATTGATTTGCAAGAAATTTATTTAGTGGCAATTAATAAAAAACAAACATTTGAAACAAACAAAAATAATGAATAAAATTTTTATATTTTTTGTATGTATTACTTTTTAATCATACCTTATTATATTTTGGTTATTAGAGGCTGTGATAATCATTATGTATAATTTGTGTTTTTGCGTTAATTGTGTCACAATTTTGAATTATTAAAAAAAAAAAAGAAAGCTATGCTCTGAATCTTGTCTCAAAAACAGGAGCCAAAGTACAGCAAAATTGCGATAACACTGCCGAACCCGAAAGATTGGTTGACTTTATCCCTTATCAATGGAACACACTTAGATAAAGGACAGAAAATTTGGAACCAAGGTTTTGAGTTTAAGCAGAAGTTGACTTTATGTGGATTCCACTGTACAGGGCAAACAGCACACCTCACACTATGTCGAATTTCCCTTCAACAATATTATTGGTTTAGAGTGATTAATACAACATAGCATAGAGATGAAAATGTTGGAATTTTTTAAAATTTATATGTTTTTTCTTTGTTTCCTCCAATGTATACGTTATAAATTATGATGCATTAATTATAAAAGCTTACATAATCCCCGACCCTGAATTTGAGGATTATTTATTCGTATTCCAAGTGTTTCACTATGCAGTGTTAAATGTTGGTGGAAATGAATAATGGTGCTTTTGTTCTTCAAAATGTCAATTCATCTCTAAAATGACCTTTTCACAACCCCAGACGAACTAGGACTTTTTCTCTGTAACGACTTTATTTTTCTTGCATTACTATACAAATGTTGTGTCCATCATTATCGACGGTTCTACCATTTTGATTCTACCTTCGAAATTTACTTCTCAGTGTTAGGTGTAATTATAGTATGGAATAGTATCCCTCTTTTTGTCTCAGTAGGGATAAATGGTGAAAAGGAAATATTTCTCTCCTTACATGCACCATAATTAGTTATTAGAATTTTTAAATGTTTAACATTAATTATATTGATGCAGTTATTATCTAGTGCAAAAAAATTATCATTTGATGTCCCTCACTTGAAATTTTATCAATCAATTAAAAAAAGATTTTTCTTAATTGGTGGAGGGGAGATATTGATTTGGAATGACACAGCGGTATGTTATTGTTGCTGACTTAAATTATTTATAACATTGGTTATGGCTAAGATGATTATTTTTGTAACAACAAAACTATAGTATGTTGTTATTGTCTTTGTTGTGACTTTTCCTATATATTTTCTGTGTTGACTACTTTTAGATGTTATTACACCGTCCATAAATAACCACAATAAAGTGTGCCGAATTATCAGTTTCTTCTTTTTTTCCAGCAAAACTGCTATTAGTTAATTACTTATAGTGATATCAACATTTTAATTCAGGGGAAGTTTCTGAAGCAGGAATTCCACCTCTGATCTGGGTGGGGATCCTGACCTCCCATAGTGGGCAGGGAGGTACATGCTGTGTCTTCTATCCCCCCATACCTGGTTCCCAATTGTTTCCTGTCGTTGTCTTGGAATGAGATTACTTAGTTTTGTCCTGATCCTTGCCGGAGCTCCTTGGCTGGGAGGGAAACAGTCGAATATATAGTTATAGTTTTGGGAGATGATATTTTTTTCCTTGTATGATCCTCTCTGTTATGCATTGTATTATGTTTAGTTTACATGTTATATGATTGGTAAACATTTGAGTGTATTCTTCTTAGTTGGGACCTGTGCTTGTGTCTGGATGAGACTTTTAGATGATCTCAAACTAAGTACATTGGTGGTATGCTCTTGGAATCTACATCTGATCCCTATTTATTCCCAGTTCCCCTGTGTCTTACTTTTTCTTGGGGGCTTTAATTGTAATTCTTTAACTTTTTACTATCCCATTTTCTTCCTTTTTACTGGCGCTGATATAACCTAAATGCGTTGCAAGCGCCGTAAAACCCTTAAAAACAAAACAAAAACAAACCACCTCTGATCCTCAATGGGTTTTTTAAAATGAATTATAATAAGTGATACTTGTTAACAGCTTTCCATGAACCAAACATCTCAAAGTGCTTTACAATTTACAGATAAGGAATTACGTTAAGAACACAGGTAGTCAAGTTTAAAATCTGGGTGGGGTCTTTGACCTGCCATGGTGATCATATGGCTGTTTCTTGTATCCCTCTATATCTGTTTTCTTGATTTGCTTTCTGTCTTTATCTTGCAGTGGGATTTCTTGGTTTTTTCCTGGCCCTTGCCGGAGTCATTGACTGAGAGGGAAACAGTCAAACGTATAGTATTAGTTTTAGGATATTTTTGTTCCTTGTAAATCATCTCTCTCTGGGCGGGAATCCCGACCTCCCATTGGGGCAGGGAGGTACGTGTTGTGTCTTTTGTATCTATCCCCCGTATCTGTTTTCCAATTGTTTTCTGTCTTTGTCTTAGAATGAGATTACTTAGTTTTGTCCTTACCCTGGCCGAGGGAGGGCGGGGAGTAGTCGAATGTATAGTTATAGTTTTGGGAGATGATATTTCTTTTCCTTGAAAATTATCTTGCTCTCATGTTCTGTTTTTTTCTTTTTTTTCTGACATATGATTTGTAAACATTTGAGTGTGTTCCTCTTAGTTGGATCTTGTGCTGGTGTCTGGTTGAGACTTTTAGGTAATCTCAAACCAAGTACACTTGGAATCTACATCTGTTCCCTATTTGTGCCATTCCCCCTTTGTCTTAATTTTCCATCAAGTCCTTTTAATTGTACATCTAGAATATTTTTACTATCTAATTTTCTTCCTTTTTACTGGCGCTAATATGACCTAAATGTGTTGCAAGCGCCGTAAAACCTTAAAAAAAAAACAAAAACAATGATCATCTCTCTCTCTGTTAATAAAATAAAATAAAATTCCCTTTATTCATCCCATAGGGAAATTTGTTTCTTGGGTCTATTCCAAGGGAAGACTGGAATAACCCAGGCGTCAGCCGCAGTGCAGCGCCGCAAATTGAGCTGGGGCGAGGTGACTTGCTCAATGCCACACAACACAGCGGGTAATCGAACTTGGTACCTTTCGGATATGAAGCGAAGGCCGTAACACTGAGCCACGCTGTCCCATGAACTGATAGTCATATTTTTTTGTTTTGAACAGATCTTGTAAACGTTTGAGTGTGTTCCTCTTAGTGGAATCCTGTGCTGGTGTCTTGATTAGACTTTAAAGTGATTATAAACTAAGGACACTGACAGCTTGTTCTTGGAGTTTATATCTTTTCCCTATTTGAAGCAATTCCCCTGTGTTCAACTTTTTCTTGGGTGGTTTCACTTGTAATTCTAGAATTTTTTGACTATCCCATTTTCTTCCCCTTTCTTTGCGCTGATATAAATTAGATGTTTCGGAAGCACTGTAAAACCCTTAAAAACATAAGTTAAACATGAAAACAAAGGACATATTTTGGATAGGGTCTTTGACCGTCCATGGTGGGCAGGAGGTCATGCTGTATCTTTTATCCCCTGTATATTATATGTTTTCCGAGTTGCTTTCAGTCTTTGTCTTGGAATGGGATTACTTAGTTTTGTCCTAGCTGTTGCCGGAGTCCTTGACTTAGAAGGAAACGAATCAAATGTGTACAGTAGTTTTGGGAGAGGATATTTATTTCCTCGTAATTCACGTGTTGCTAATTTTCTCATTGGAAATCTTTTGCGTTGAAAGTAAGAAGGCTGGTATCTTACACGCCATCGTGTACTAGAGAGATTGATGTTACCAGCCGAATTAGTCACCGTCCTAACAATGCCCACTTCTATGCAAGAGACTAGAAAGCGTTCATGAAATCCGATTTTTTTAGTCACTTGCTCCGTTTAGGCTTAAGACTAGCAAGCCATTTACTAGACTAGTTAAATAACTAAATCTAGTCCGCGTTCATGAAATTCGGGCTCAGATGACATCCCACCACAGACTGCTGGTACGTACTTGCACCGAGCGTATCTACTCCATCAAACCCAGGCCATCCCAACCAAACACTCCTCTCAATGCGTTGGCGATGTCTAGACGCTCATACGAATAATGAATGACTAGTCGGGAGAAGAATGAATACAACTTCAAACAATGTTGTTAAATGCTATGGGTGCCTATCATAAATGAAAACTAAGAAATTCTGTGCAATGGCGTAACTTTCGTTTTCTCGTTTGTCTTTTGTAATGTGGTTATTGTTGTCTCAATAGGGAACAAAAGTGTGATGTCAAAAAAGCAGCGTAAAACCACTCTTTCGGAGGATTGAATACATACCTTGTGTAAATGATGTTTTATAGTGATGGCATATTATTTCCTATTCTAAATATATGCTGGTCGTGAATAAAGTTCATCCATCCTCGCTCTTTTACGTCCCGCAATCCCTAAAATCTGCCCATACATCCAGATACTAAAATAGGTTTGCCACTTTATTATTCAATATGTAACCTTTTCATTGTTGTTAGTCCTCCGAAGGGATGATTGCATACATACTTCCAAAGATTTTGGAACCGGAAAAAGGTAAGGATTTGACGGTGCTACTGTTCTTTCCTACTGCATTCCACTAACAACAAGCGAACTGCATCCAGTAGATGGGTGACATAATGATAATGAATCACTTGTAAAAACGAGAAATTTCTTTTGCTCTTTCGCGACCGATGTGTCAATATCAATGCCATCTGTCGTCGCTTCCAAAAATGCGTTAAGAATAGATTATGCTTGCTAAACATCCTCTATGTCCTGTCAACTAACAACGGTACTATGCCGGGGTGGTATAAAGTGATTTTAAAGTTCAAGTAGCCAGAAATGTAAAGTTGAGGTTGTCACTACAAGAAACTACATCTCTATTGTCCTCAATAAAACATATAAATTTGGCCTAAAGATCATACGTATTATTTGTTGACAACAAAATCAATTTTTTGCGTCTTGATCAACCAGACATAAGGGCATTTTTAGACGATTATTCACATTTATGTGTTGGCTCGAGTGTGTAACGTGTGCGTATTTTGTGTGTGTTACGGAATAGGGGGGGGGGGGGTCTAGGGTCTCGGGTTGCAAATGTACTGGCATTGAATTGATCTTCCCCCTTTCTAACCAGATTGATTAAAGGGGTTGAAGAGGGGTGTGTGGGTGGAAGGGGGTTGAGACTATTTAATGCATGAAATCGTTTTAAGAGGGTTTCGTTATATAGTAATAACAATAATAGTAATAATGAGAATAATAATAATAATGATGATGATAACAATAATAATAATAATAGTAGTAATAATGATAATAATTTATCTTTAATGGAACATTTTCATTGGTTTACATTGCTCGAACAAATACAATAAGCAAACACATGTGTAAATCTTAATCATCACAAGAAATTTACGTCGCAATACACACAGACCTCGTTTGCAGGTTATACGATTAATTAATTAATGCAGGAACATAGCGTTTTTGACTGCAAATGTATTCATATCCAATAACTTTACTCACACTGTCCACCCTCTTCTCCTCCAATACATTTTATTCCATTTAGACCTATTCTCTCTCTCTCTCTCTCTCTCTCTCTCTCTCTCTCTCTCTCTCTCTCTCTCTCTCTCTCTCTCCCTCTCTCAATTGTGAGATTGACTCATACTCCAACTAGCATAATACGTCTGGAAGGTACGAACTTGCCGCCACTCAGCTTTTTGTTATTGTTATTAGACAGCCATTTTAATGATCCGTCCTCACTAAATTTTATTATTAATCAGACTGTAAACGTTTATAGAGACTTATGGGTGAAAATGACTTACTGGAAAGAGAGAACAGACCGAAACATTCGAAATAAAATACACATTGTTTACGGCAAGCGCCTATAGAGACAGCGCAGCCGTATTCATTCTTTCATTCATTCACGGCTAGCGTCTATAGAAACAGCGCAGCCATATTCATTCATTCATTCATTCATTCACGGCTAGCGTCTATAGAGACAGCGCAGCCATATTCATTCATTCATTCATTCATTCATTCATAAACTTCTAATATTATATGTAGTTGTGTATGTAGTGGTACGTTATATCCAGCTGGTGAATGTTGTGAGCATTTTAGCTAAACACATAGCATCAATAATTTTGGGACTGTGAGAATTGTTATTTCGCTTGAAAGATAGTTCGTTGTATTGGAATAGGGCAAAGAATAATGAGGAAAATGGAACGTCGGAAAATCGGTAGTTAAAGATCAACTGGCATAACATTTCATGACAAAAATATACAAGTGTAGCATCTACTTTACTGGAAACAACAAACAACGAAAGCAATGTGTAGTGAATTTTATAAATTTAATGAGTTCTCTCGTGTTTACGTTTTGTCTGATCTGGCGTGTAGAGTAGTCTTGCAGTCAGCAGTTTGTGGTAAGTCTTCGTAGTTCGTAGGAAACGGAGATCGCCACACATGCCCGCCCCCCCCCCCCCCCCCCCCCCCCCCCAACACGGACTAGTCATCTTCGTAGTACCGAGGTCGTTTAATGGTACGTCCTGAGCGAGATAGCTTCTTAGTAGGCACTACGTTAGTATCATCAGAAGCAGTTCGGGAGTTTTGTATGTTTCTGTTCGATAACTTTCTGTTCGTATTCGGTGGGCGTCCAAGACGAGGTGGGGTGGCAAGGGAAACTGGTTGCGTAGAATCGACAAATGCAGGTTTAAGTCGGTCGATCGAAATCCGTTCTGCTTTGCCACCAACATCGATCAGGAATTGTTTATCTCCAGGGTTATGACAACATAGGGACCTGTATACGGCTTCTGAAGGGGTCCTCGGTGGGTGTCAACACGGATGTAAACATATTTTGCTGACATCAAGTTCTTGGGTAAATTTGTTTGATGATAGCCGTGATAATGTGTTGGCCGTGGTGAATGAAGGGACACGTTTTGCCGAAAGGTTGCCAAAAAGTCTTTAGCGTGGAAGTCTGAAGGATGGTCAGGTATAAACTCTCCAGGGATTGTTAAAGGTTCTCCGTATACTAATTCAGCTGAAGAATGACCGATATCATCCTTAGGTGCAGTTCTTAAACCAAGCAGAACCCAAGGTAGTTCATCCACCCAATTTGGAGTTATTAGACGAGCTTTGAGGGATGATTTCAAGGACCGATGAAACCGTTCAATCATGCCGTTGGACTGAGGGTGATACGCAGTTGTGTGATGAATCTGCACATCAAGTTGACTGGCCATCTGTTTCCATAGCGTGGATGTAAATTGTGAGCCCCTGTCAGAAGTCATATCAACAGGAATACCAAACCGCAAGATCCAATTGGAGATCAGGGCTTTTGCACATTCTTCTGTTGTTGTGGTTTGTAACGGTATAGCCTCAGGCCATCGGGTGTTCCTGTCAATTATAGTAAGGAGATGGTTGAACCCCCTTGACTGAGGTAATGGTCCAACGAGGTCAATGTTTATATGTGAGAATCGCTTTCCTGGGACATGGAATGTTTCTAACGGTGCTCGTATATGTTTTTGAATTTTCGAAGATTGGCAGTTGTGACATTGCTTAACCCATGCTGACACTTCTTTCTTAAGACCATGCCAGATAAACTTCTTGCTGATAAGTCTGACTGTGGCCTTAACTCCAGGATGACTCATATTGTGAATAATTTCGAAAACCGGTCTTCTGAAGTCGGTAGGAACGATAGGTCTTGGGTAGCCAGTTGAGATGTCACAAATTAACTCTGGACCCGAGTCAACGGATGTTTTGACGATTTTGAGGCTTGTTAATGCAGTTTTGTAAGCCTGTATGTCAATGCTATTTTCTTGGGATTCCGCCATAGCTTGATAGTCGATGCCAATTGAGACTGAGTTTGTAACTGCTCTTGAGAGACAATCTGCGACAGTGTTGTTTTTTCCAGAAATGTGTCGGATGTCAGTTGTGAACTCGGATATGGCAGATAAGTGCCTTTGTTGACGAGCTGACCATGGTTCAGTTGATTTGGACATGGCATGGATTAATGGTTTATGGTCAGTAAAAATAGCGAATTGTCTCCCTTCAATGATGAAACGGAAATGACGGATGGCTAAGTGAATGCCAAGCAACTCCCTATCAAAGGTACTGTATTTCTGTTCAGGTTTACGTAACTGCCTGCTGAAAAATGCCAATGGTTCCCAATTACCTTGATGATTAAGTTGTTCAAGGACAGCGCCCACAGCTTGGTCGGAGGCGTCAGACGTTAAAGCGAGGGGTGAGTTCAAGCAAGGATGGGCTAACATTGTAGCGTTACTTAGTGCATTTTTACCGTCAGTAAAGGCTTTCAACATTTCTTGCGTCCACGTAAGTGCTTGACGTTGTTTTTTGACTTTCAAAGCACTATATAGGGGTCGAAGTATTTCAGCTAGTCTCGGAATGAAACGATGGTAAAAATTCAACATCCCGAGGAACTCTTGAAGTGACTTGATGGTTTTTGGTTGTGGAAATTGTTTAACAGCCTCAATTTTTGTCGCCATTGGGACAGATCCAGAATGCGAGATGTGATGGCCAAGGAAGTTAAGAGATCTCACACCGAAAAGACATTTCTCAAGACGGATAACGAGGCCTTGGTTTCTAAGTCTTTCGAATACGATTTTGAGATGTTCCATGTGTTCTGCCTCAGTTGAACTTGCAACCAGAATGTCGTCTAAATAACAAAATACGCAGTCTAAATCTTGTAAAATGGAGTCCATTAAACGTTGGAATGCTTGTGCTGCATTTTTTAATCCAAATGGCATTCTTAAGAACTCCCAAAGGCCGAAAGGGGTTATCACTGCCGTTTTTGGGACGTCTTCTGGAGCGACTGGAATTTGGTGGTATCCTCTGACAAGGTCGATCTTCGAGAAGATGATCTTACCGTCTAAGTTTGCTGTAAAATCATGAATGTGTGGGACAGGATATCGATCTGGTATAGTAGCATCGTTAAGTCGACGAAAATCTCCGCAGGGACGCATTGTGCCATCAGCCTTGGGGACCATGTGTAATGGGGAAGCCCAAGGGCTCTTTGATTTTTGAATTATGCCCATTTTCTCCATTTCCAAAAATTCTTTTTTTGCACACAAGAGTTTTTCTGGAGCCAGGCGACGAGCACGTGCGAATACTGGGCGACCTTTGGTTGTGATGAAATGTTGCACGCCATGTTTCACAGTTGCCGTTGAAAATGTTGGTTGAAGTAGTTCTGGATAGTTATTCAATAATTTTCTGAATGTATTGCAGTTCGGCTCGAGTGGTGAGAGTTCGGCGTTTGCGCAAACTGAACTTACTGAACAAGGTACGTGCGAAAACGTTTCAGCGTCGATAAGGCGTCGACCACGAATATCCACAAGCAGATTATGATGACGTAGAAAATCTGCTCCAAGTAGGGGACGTTTGACATCAGCTTTGAAAAGTCGTGCATTGAATGAACGCGATCCAATACGTATGTTAGTTTCGAAGCATCCGTATGTTTTTATTGTAGAACCATTAGCAGCTTGTAATGCGAGATCAGAGGAACCCAAGCTTTTGTCTGGCGCAGAGGCGGGTGTGACAGATACTTGAGCTCCAGTATCTACTAAAAAACGTCGATTTGAATTTTCATCGACAACGATGAGTTGGAGATTTTTTGATGTGGGCGCGTTGGCTGAGTAAGAATCCGGGTCGACAGCAGAATTTACTGTTGACCCGGCTTGGCGTTTCCCTGGTTCTTCTTGTTTTTCTTAAATGAATTGAAGAGTTTGCATGTTTGTGCACATCGACGGGCATTTGAACCAAACCGTTGATGGTACCAGCAGAGGGAATCTATTTCACTGGTCATGGTTGGTGTGTCAACTTCACAAATAGTATGAGAAATTGAAAAGGAGTTAGAGTTTGAGTGAGCAGCGTAGAAAAAATTGTCAGCTTCTCTGGCAAGTGCCCTGTAATCATCCAGGTTGGACGAGTTTGCTAATGGAAGTCTGATGTTTGCTGGAAGTTGTCTTAAGAATAACTGTCTGAAGAGCAGACAGGGCTTGTGTTTGCCGAGGAGCACTAACATCCTGTCCATTAACTCAGATGGCTTTAAGTCGCCCAAACCATTCATGTTGAGTAGAGATTCCGCTCTCTCTGTTTCCGAAAGGCCGAACGCAGACAGCAGGAAGTTTTTCAGTATTTCATATTTACCTTCCTTGGGTGGTGATGATAGAATAGCAAGGGCTCTAGTTGCTGTGTCTGAGTCTAAGGCAGCCACTACATAGTAGTACTTTGTTTCATCGCTTGCTATATCGCGTAAGGCAAATTGTGCCTCGCTTTGTGCAAACCACGCTGAAGGACAAGTGGTCCAGAATGTGGGCAATTTCAATGCTACATGTTTATTATTATTATGTTCTTGTGAAGAGTTGAACTGGTAAATAGTAATAATAATAATATATACCTATCTCTTAAGTTGTTTTAAGTCGGGGTCACCAATGTAGCATCTACTTTACTGGAAACAACAAACAATGAAAGCAATGTGTAGTGAATTTTATAAATTTAATGAGTTCTCTCTAGTTTACGTTTTGTCTGATCTGGCGTGTAGAGTAGTCTTGCAGTCAGCAGTATGTGGTAAGTCTTCGTAGTTCGTAGGAAACGGAGATCGCCACACAAGTTGGATTATTGGTACGACGCCAAATGTGTTTTCGGTAAAGATAAAAAGGTCAATTTGGTAGGGATGAACGAACAAGAACGGTTTGATTATTTTCACCCGACGTGAACTTATTTGAAAATAATGTTTGCACTTAGCACGCCTATGACAAGCTTCATTTCTGATTAGCTTGAATCATCCAGAATATAAAAAATCAAGTCTCGATTCACTGAATACACGGTCGAAATTATTATTAGTATTGGTGTTGTAGCACGTTAGCGTGTCGCTATCAACTGACGAAACGGTTTTCCGGTTGTAATGCGTTATTTATAGTAATTCACATCCTGGTTTCGGAGTATGAAATTTAGTAGCGCGTGTGAAGGGAATAGGTAGTGCTGTTTTCTATCATCAGTTAAACGTGAAATATTTCAAAAATGGCAAGTGGAATCATTGCAGGTACTTATTGACTGAAGTTTAAGAATTAATCGACCTATCTATTATCTATCACATACTCTCCCTCCCCACTTCTCTCTCTCTCTCTCTCTCTCTCTCTCTCTCTCTCTCTCAATTGTGAGATTGACTCATTCTCCAACTAGCATAATACGTCTGGAAGGTACGAACTTGCCGCCACTCAGCTTTTTGTTATTGTTATTAGACAGCCATTTTAATGATCCGTCCTCACTAAATTTTATTATTAATCAGACTGTAAACGTTTATAGAGACTTATGGGTGAAAATGACTTACTGGAAAGAGAGAACAGACCGAAACATTCGAAATAAGATACACATTGTTTACGGCAAGCGTCTATAGAGACAGCGCAGCCGTATTCATTCATTCATTCATTCACGGCTAGCGTCTATAGAGACAGCGCAGCCGTATTCATTCTTTCATTCATTCACGGCTAGCGTCTATAGAAACAGCGCAGCCATATTCATTCATTCATTCATTCACGGCTAGCGTCTATAGAGACAGCGCAGCCATATTCATTCATTCATTCATTCATTCATTCACGGCTAGCGTCTATAGAAACAGCGCAGCCATATTCATTCATTCATTCATTCACGGCTAGCGTCTATAGAGACAGCGCAGCCATATTCATTCTTTCATTCATTCATTCACGACTAGCGTCTATAGAAACAGCGCAGCCATATTCATTCTTTCATTCATTCATTCACGGCTAGCGTCTATAGAGACAGCGCAGCCATATTCATTCATTCATTCATTCATTCACGGCTAGCGTCTATAGAGACAGCGCAGCCGTATTCATTCTTTCATTCATTCACGGCTAGCGTCTTTAGAAACAGCGCAGCCATATTCATTCATTCATTCATTCATTCATTCACGGCTAGCGCCTATAGAGACAGCGCAGCCGTATTCATTCTTTCATTCATTCACGGCTAGCGTCTATAGAAACAGCGCAGCCATATTCATTCTTTCATTCATTCACGGCTAGCGTCTATAGAAACAGCGCAGCCATATTCATTCATTCATTCATTCACGGCTAGCGTCTATAGAAACAGCGCAGCCATATTCATTCTTTCATTCATTCACGGCTAGCGTCTATAGAAACAGCGCAGCCATATTCATTCATTCATTCATTCACGGCTAGCGTCTATAGAAACAGCGCAGCCATATTTATTCTTTCATTCATTCACGGCTAGCGTCTATAGAAACAGCGCAGCCATATTCATTCATTCATTCATTCACGGCTAGCGTCTATAGAGACAGCGCAGCCATATTCATTCTTTCATTCATTCACGGCTAGCGTCTATAGAAACAGCGCAGCCATATTCATTCATTCATTCATTCACGGCTAGCGTCTATAGAGACAGCGCAGCCATTTTCATTCATTCATTCATTCATTCATTCACGGCTAGCGTCTATAGAAACAGCGCAGCCATATTCATTCATTCATTCATTCATTCACGGCTAGCGTCTATAGAGACAGCGCAGCCATATTCATTCTTTCATTCATTCATTCACGGCTAGCGTCTATAGAAACAGCGCAGCCATATTCATTCTTTCATTCATTCATTCACGGCTAGCGTCTATAGAGACAGCGCAGCCATATTCATTCATTCATTCATTCATTCACGGCTAGCGTCTATAGAGACAGCGCAGCCGTATTCATTCTTTCATTCATTCACGGCTAGCGTCTTTAGAAACAGCGCAGCCATATTCATTCATTCATTCATTCATTCATTCACGGCTAGCGCCTATAGAGACAGCGCAGCCGTATTCATTCTTTCATTCATTCACGGCTAGCGTCCATAGAAACAGCGCAGCCATATTCATTCTTTCATTCATTCACGGCTAGCGTCTATAGAAACAGCGCACCCATATTCATTCATTCATTCATTCATTCATTCACGGCTAGCGTCTATAGAGACAGCGCAGCCATATTCATTCATGCATTCATTCATTCATTCATTCATAAACTTTTAATATTATATGTAGTTGTGTATGTAGTGGTACGTTATATCCAGCTGGTGAATGTTGTGAGCATTTTAGCTAAACACATAGCATCAATAATTGTGGGACTGTGAGAATTGTTATTTCGCTTGAAAGATAGTTCGTTGTATTGGAATAGGGCAAAGAATAATGAGGAAAATGGAACGTCGGAAAATCGGTAGTTAAAGATCAACTGGCATAACATTTCATGACAAAAATATACAAGTTGGATTATTGGTACGACGCCAAATGTGTTTTCGGTAAAGATAAAAAGGTCAATTTGGTAGGGATGAACGAACAAGAACGGTTTGATTATTAGCACCCGACGTGAACTTATTTGAAAATAATGTTTGCACTTAGCACGCCTATGACAAACTTCATTTCTGATTAGCTTGAATCATCCAGAATATAAAAAATCAAGTCTCGATTCACTGAATACACGGTCGAAATTATTATTAGTATTGGTGTTGTAGCACGTTAGCGTGTCGCTATCAACTGACGAAACGGTTTTCCGGTTGTAATGCGTTATTTATAGTAATTCACATCCTGGTTTAGGAGTATGACATTTAGTAGCGCGTGTGAAGGGAATAGGTAGTGCTGTTTTCTATCATCAGTTAAACGTGAAATATTTCAAAAATGGCAAGTGGAATCATTGCAGGTACTTATTGACTGAAGTTTAAGAATTAATCGACCTATCTATTATCTATCACATTCTCTCTCCTCTCTCTCTCTCTCTCTCTCTCTCTCTCTCTCTCTCTCTCTCTCTCTCTCTCTCCCTCTCTCAATTGTGAGATTGACTCATACTCCAACTAGCATAATACGTCTGGAAGGTACGAACTTGCCGCCACTCAGCTTTTTGTTATTGTTATTAGACAGCCATTTTAATGATCCGTCCTCACTAAATTTTATTATTAATCAGACTGTAAACGTTTATAGAGACTTATGGGTGAAAATGACTTACTGGAAAGAGAGAACAGACCGAAACATTCGAAATAAGATACACATTGTTTACGGCAAGCGTCTATAGAGACAGCGCAGCCGTATTCATTCATTCATTCATTCACGGCTAGCGTCTATAGAGACAGCGCAGCCGTATTCATTCATTCATTCATTCACGGCTAGCGTCTATAGAGACAGCGCAGCCATATTCATTCTTTCATTCATTCACGGCTAGCGTCTATAGAAACAGCGCAGCCATATTCATTCATTCATTCATTCATTCACCGCTAGCGTCTATAGAAACAGCGCAGCCATATTCATTCATTCATTCATTCATTCATTCATTCACCGCTAGCGTCTATAGAAACAGCGCAGCCATATTCATTCATTCATTCATTCATTCATTCATTCACGGCTAGCGTCTATAGAAACAGCGCAGCCATATTCATTCATTCTTTCATTCATTCACGGCTAGCGTCTATAGAAACAGCGCAGCCATATTCATTCATTCATTCATTCATTCATTCACCGCTAGCGTCTATAGAGACAGCGCAGCCATATTCATTCTTTCATTCATTCATTCACGGCTAGCGTCTTTAGAAACAGCGCAGCCATATTCATTCTTTCATTCATTCATTCACGGCTAGCGTCTATACAAACAGCGCAGCCATATTCATTCCTTCATTCATTCATTCACCGCTAGCGTCTATAGAGACAGCGCAGCCATATTCATTCTTTCATTCATTCATTCACGGCTAGCGTCTATAGAGACAGCGCAGCCATATTCATTCATTCATTCATTCATAAACTTTTAATATTATATGTAGTTGTGTATGTAGTGGTACGTTATATCCAGCTGGTGAATGTTGTGAGCATTTTAGCTAAACACATAGCATCAATAATTTTGGGACTGTGAAAATTGTTATTTCGCTTGAAAGATAGTTCGTTGTATTGGAATAGGGCAAAGAATAATGAGGAAAATGGAACGTCGGAAAATCGGTAGTTAAAGATCAACTGGCATAACATTTCATGACAAAAATATACAAGTTGGATTATTGGTACGACGCCAAATGTGTTTTCGGTAAAGATAAAAAGGTCAATTTGGTAGGGATGAACGAACAAGAACGGCTGGATTATTAGCACCCGACGTGAACTTATTTGAAAATAATGTTTGCACTTAGCACGCCTATGTCAAGCTTCATTTCTGATTAGCTTGAATCATCCAGAATATAAAAAAATCAAGTCTCGATTCACTGAATACACGGTCGAAATTATTTGTATTGGTGTTGTAGCACGTTAGCGTGTCGCTATCAACTGACGAAACGGTTTTCCGGTAATGCGTTATTTATAGTAATTCACATCCTGGTTTCGGAGTATGAAATTTAGTAGCGCGTGTGAAGGGAATAGGTAGTGCTGTTTTCTATCATCAGTTAAACGTGAAATATTTCAAAAATGGCAAGTGGAATCATTGCAGGTACTTATTGACTGAAGTTTAAGAATTAATCGACCTATCTATTATCTATCACATACTCTCCCTCCCCACTTCTCTCTCTCTCTCTCTCTCTCTCTCTCTCTCTCTCTCTCTCTCTCTCTCTCTCTCTCTCTCTCTCTGTGTGTGTGTGTGTGTGTGTATGTGTGTGTGTGTGTGTGTGTTTCTCTGTCTCTCTCTCTCTCACACACACATACATAAATACACTCTCTCTATTATATATTTATATATATATATATATATATATATATATATATGTGTGTGTGTGTGTGTGTGGGTGTGTGTGTGTGTGTGTGTGTACTATATAAAGTTATAAATTAAAAACCAGGAAATAAAAGCGCTCGGCTTTAATCTTAAAGGAGCAGTATATACATATAAAGATATTTACGACGATATTGTAGTCTACAAATCTTAATAATAATTTGCTCCATTGCTGTTATCAACATGTCCAACACTCTTTACTTACTTGATTTGATGATTGGAAATATATTCTTGTATGAGTTATATTGGCAATTGCCTAAAATTAAGCCTTTGAAAATCGTCTACATGATACCCTAAACATTAAATTGTAAATCTGGGTATCGTTTGTTTTACTTTCCCATGTTCTTCCTCTTTTAATGGCGCTGAAATGACCTAAAAGTGTTGTAAGCGCCGTAAAACCCTTTAACAATGAGAGGATCGTAAGTGCATGGCTGTCTATGTCTACAGCGGAGCTTACACTTGATTGGTTTATTTTAGTTTCAACCCTTTGTTATGGCATAATTTTGAAATATTTCGATTACAGTTTTTTGAAATGAAATTAGTTTGTTGAAGAAGGGCATGAGTCAAAGCTTGAAGTATTTGTGCTGATTTTTTTTCGGAACTTACAGCATTTTGAATGCTTCTTGAATACAGGATTGATCTATCGGTAGCACATGGACAGTGGCGATTATTATCTACATATTATGTCAATGAAATCATTGTCATTTTGGGAAATTGCCGGTTGATCTTGGTTTGGTAATACGATTTATTTGGGTTTTTATGATGTTGATGATGATGATGATGATAATGACAATGATAATGATGATGATGATGATGATGATTATTATTATTATTATTATTATTATTATTATTATTATTATTATTATTATTATTATTATTACTTTTATTATTTTATATTATTATTATTATTATTATTATTATTATTATTATTATTATTATTATTATTATTATTTATTGTTGTTGTTGTTGTTGTTATTATTATTATTATTAGTCCCAGAAAGTTGATTGTTCAATGGCTTTACATACGATTTCATTGATGCCCCAAGAAATAAGTGAAGCCATGCAAAAGCTCAATAACAACAACAGATCGTCAGGTTTAGATTGTGTTAGAGCAGAAGAGCTAAAATGTCTTGACGACGAAGGCATGCAAATACTGGCTGATATGTATGATAAGATATTTAAGACAAATCAAGTTCTCAATCTTGGAAGTGGAAAAGTCTTTCTGCTAAACAGAAAGGCCCGTAAGAAAATTTGCGACCAATTGTTTTATTATCCACGCTAAGAAAAGTTTTAAGCACCTTCACGCTCAACCTAGAGGAATATCTTTCACCATCACAAAGTGGATTTAGAAGAGATAGAAGCACCGCGGACATAGTATGGGCCTAAATATTGAAAATTGGCTAAATATTGGCTGAAAGCCAGAACGGAAAAATATAAGGAAGAATTTACGATACTTGGAATAGATATGAGTTCTGCTTTCGACACCATATGTAGAACCAATTATAAAGGAACAACGATGGAGGCTATTTGGTCACTTCTTACGTCGAGAAGATAACATCCCAGCTAAAACTGCAATGACAGAATATTTCCTTCATGGCAAAAGATATGTAGGGAGACCACCAACATCAATAGTAGCTACCCTGAACCAGGATCTCTCTCTACATATCAGAAATTTCTAGATTCAGATGAGGCCGAATTAATCCCTGAAGAACTAAGAAAAACTGTAGTGCCCTCCGTACTAAAGTCACAACACGATCTTGACAGCCTCAAAACTCTGGCCCAGGACCGTGACCAATGAAAACAATTAACAACTTGGATGGAGAGAGCAGCTATACTCATCGAGGTTTTAAAAAACATAAGAGACTGAAACACACAATTCTCAGCAAGCGTCATTCAGATTTCTAGGCTTAAAACTACTACTAAAAGGCTGTAGGAATTTTTAGAGTGGCGGCTTTTAAAATTGAAATGCATGTTTAAGGAATTTGAGCTGGAAATATTAATTAAGTATTGGCGATATCTCAAATAGATAAGATTTAAGAGTTGGTCAATAAAATGAATTATCCAGTATTGTTCAAATGGTGCTAAGGTACAACAGGCTATATTATGGTCGTTTCGCCATATTCCGGATACAAACAAGAAATGTTTGGAGACAACTGTATTATTATTGATTTTGTTTTCTTATCTGGATATATTTTTTTCTGTTCCCGAATTTTAGCCCAGATTCTGCTGTTCTTCCTTTACTTATGGGATGGAAATTTATCACAGGCGAGGAATCTTGACCAAACACCAAACACACGTCCTATCATAGGTTTGTTAAAATCTAAAAGTAGTATTAGAAGTTGTAGTAACAGCAGCAGCAGCAGATGTAGCAATAGTAGTAGTAGTAGTAGTAGTAGTAGTAGTAGTAGTAGTAGTAGTAGTAGTAGTAGTAGTAGTAGTAGTAGTAGAAGTAATAGCAGTAGTAGTATTTGTAGTCGTAGTGGTAGTAGTAGTAGTAGTAGTAGTAATAGTAGCAGTAGTAGTTGTTGTAGTAGTGGTAGTAGTAGTAGTAATAATAGTAATGGTAGTAGTAGTAGTAGTAATAGTAGTAGTAGTAGTTGTAATAGTATCAGTATTGATGATGGTGGTGATGGCAGTAACGGTCCAGTATATGTTCGTTTGGCAATAGAGTTTAATTGGGTTGTTTAATTTTTATGCTGATGATGATGATCATGATCATGTTACTGCTTCTGCTGCTGCTGCTGCTGCTGCTGATGATGATGATGATGATGATGATGATGATGATGATGATGATGATGATGATGATGAAAATGACGATGATGATGATGATGGTGGTGATGATGATAATGATGATGATGATGGTGATGATGATAATGATGATGATGGTCTTCCTAAAAAAGACACCATTTACTATATTTAGGCATAATCGCATTGGACACTCGATCTCAACACGGCAAGAGCTTCATCCCTGTCTCCTACGTGACCTACCTACAAGAGGCCGGAGCACGTGTTGTTCCAATAAGGTTTGTGTTTACTACCATTGACAATGAGTAGCAAAGCAGCCATTTCCTAAGTGTGCATATTATTCATATGAATGTAACGTATCGTCTCAAATGTTTTTTGTTGAAATGGAACAGCTGCCAAAAAGTATCTAGTTTTACAGTTAAAATGACGAGAAATGTGAAATTTTGTTTTTGCCACAAAAAAAGACAATTCTGATCTATTTTTTTTTTCAATGAAATATGTAAAATGTAACTCAAGTCACATATTTTTCATTGCACTTCAATATTTAGGCCTCTAAATCACACCGGTATAATACAGTTTTGAGGCGGGGTCAGCTTATGAAAGCCCATGGCAAGTCATTATGGGTTGAGGCCAGGGCATATACATCTTAATCTTAGCCTTGGTTGAGGTTCTTCGTGCCACTGCCAAGTAAATTACGATCAAAATGTCATGAGATTTATTAGGGCAAAATATCATATAAAATTGACCAATTTAATTATTTCTGTTTTATATGATTGTCGCAAAAACTGTGTAATGTGTAGTCGTCTTTAGATAACAGATATAATATGTAATTTCATGGAGGAAAATAAAAATGGTTACTTTAAATAGACGAATGTGCCCACGGCCGGAGCAACTTCGTTCCATGGTGGGTACTTTCGACCACCCTGAATAAATCATTAAAAAGCACTGATTTAATGATGTTGATTACTAAACACCTTAGTATAATATGGACTGTTCGGATTTTTTAAAAGTTATTATGTATCAATTACATTAAGACAAATGGGGTTTTTTTGCAATCAACTTAAAATGAATAGTTGATAATTTAGTTTGATTACGGGTTGGCTGGGATGATTCATTGCAATCATGACAAGGGAAATCATGGTTGTTATTGTTATCGAAGCTTGATAAGCGTGTCAATCATGAAGAGAGGAATTTTCCTTTGGACATATTCAAAATAATGCTCGACAAAGAGTGAATCAAGTCCGACATAATTATGACTATTCAATTTTTTAAAAATCGAAATCGGAAATAATATCGACCCGAGAGCCAAAATACCGACAAGGTCTTTCCTTGAGGCCAAATTACCGTTTGCGATTAAATTCTTATTATAACACCTTATTCTCGTATCTAAGGAAATTAAAGTATACGAAATGGTAAAATTAAAGGGTATACAACATCAAAAATTATTTGTTTGCGCACCACGCATCAATCAGATAACACTATTAATCAGACCCGTATTATAATGTTTGGAATAAAGGATAAAGGTGGTGTTACACACGGTATTCTAAAGTCATTTGACACACTAGTAATCCTTTATATGATATGATGATTTTATATACATGAATGGCTGGTGGAAACCAAAAACTCCATGATTCCTTTATTTATGGCATTTATTCTTATATTATGTGCTTTTAAAGTTTTATTAGTAATAATTCTTAATTGTTTTCAGGGGAGGTTATCCAAAACGTTACTATGACAGTATGGTCAATTTTACCAACGGGTAGGTAGCCTACATAGATGTTTTATATCATGATTAGTTTCTCAGTGATTTTAGATGACACTGGTATTTACTATAGTAGTCAATCCATATTTATTTTAAAATTCATAGAATTCGTTTTCAAACTATGATTAGGAGCAAGAATAGTTTTTGTAACCTAGCAAGTCCCTTCTCACACACACCCTTTCCAAATTTTTTTTTCTCCAACGACGTCAAAGAATAGAAATAAGCTCAGATCCAAACAATATTTTAAATATAAAAATGGTGTGAATTGCCAGCTAACGAATTATTTCTCTTTATTTACTGTTATTCCAACCAAGTAAATCAGCATTTTGCGATGAATAGAGGTAATTCCTTTATTTTACTAAATCACAACTTAATGATGCCACCGTTCAAGCGAACATTCGAACGCCTACTGCAGCCGTCCGTTCATTCTATCAAATAAGGAGTTTTTATTTGTATGTTTGCTTTTGTTTGTCTGTTTGTTACTGTACTACAGTTGAAAGACGAAAAGACTTCAATAAATGGCTTCATCCACGATGATAAACCACTGTAAGTGTGGCATGTGCCGTGTGGACCCTGGTTCAAAAAGATATTTCAGCCCTCTTTTTACTCGGTGACAACATTGTTTTGTTATGTTTTTTTGTTTTTTTTTTTAGGGGGGGGGGGGGTTCGTTGTTGTCGTTTTTTGGGAATCATAAACAATGTTATCAGGTGCGCCACCTATTGTTATAATTGAATTAATTCTACTGATTGCGAGACGTACCTACTGTTAACTGGATGTGTTAGCTTTGAAATAATCTAAATTTTAAGAAATTATATTATACATATTATATTATCATTATTGAGTGTTAAATTTGGTGGTCGATCTTCTGATCCTATCTAAAATATTATTTTGATTCAAAGTTTAGATATTTTACTTCGTAAAGGTACTTGTTGTGAGCAGTTATTTAAGGCGCATATAAAATAAAAATGTTCCCTCCTCCCTCGCCTTCTCTCTCTCTCTCTCTCTCTCTCTCTCTCTCTCTCTCTCTCTATATATATA
>NC_088364.1:54752329-54769829 GCF_034508935.2 Berghia stephanieae | reverse complement strand
AAAACAGATTCAAGAAACGTTTCATGGCCCTTATTCTTCACAAAGGGTAAGTCACTTTTATAAAATAAATGGTAGAGCTCAAAACGTTAAAGAGGTGAGCCGGGAAGGGGGACGAGGAAAAGCTCTTGCTCTTTACGATCATTGAATAATGTGATTACCTTAAGCTTACACAAAGGTAAAATTCTTCATCTAAGTAGACAGCAGCTTCTAGTGGTCTCACACTATAATACGCTCGTTACCGCATTTGTATACAGTCCGGTACCCGCCCGTCACAATACAACACTCCATCACAAGATTAAAAAATAGTTAAGCTTTTATAGAGAGCAATATCCACAAAACGTACTCAAAGCGTTTTACAAAGGGTCCCTAACTAACAGCAACACGTAACATAAAGAACACGACATGACGCTTGTTAAGCGATAATACATCCCCCCCCCCCACGAAGGCAACGCTGTTAACGGCCAGGTACTCATTTTACACCTCAGTACGGTGAGAGAATGCGAGTAAAGTCTTTTCCAAGGACTCAACTATGCGCCAAGCGAGGCTCGAACCCAGGACCTTCCGATCCGTGTCATACCACTAGAACACATAGCCGCACACTTTGTGGTTTCGGGTTCTTTGTCGCAAAAAGGACACGTGGGACAAGTGAAACGTTCCCATTGGTGTAGGATGGCCACTGTGAGACAAGTTCTAGACCTTAGTCTGTTTGCAGCCACCGGTGCCTCCTCTTGCTGGAACAGAAGCCTGGCAACTTCTCTCCCAATCTCGAGACGAGGGAGAGAATTTCAGTAGGCGTGAGGCACAGTGTTAAAGTTACCTTTAAATTACAACTGCTTCCAACAAACTAATGTTAGCCTGATTTACCTTTAAATTAAATGTAGGGAATAACATCGGTGATCACCACTTGCCTTTGAAATCGGAAGATCCCAATTTGAATCCTAACGGAGATGCTGGGGGTTTCCCCCTTAGATCCTGGAGTGTTCATATCTTTGTATTATTCTTTTATTATTGTCGTCAACATGTGACTGTGGCGGGATTTTGTGCTTGTTGTGGGTTCGAGTCCAAACGATAAGCTCAATGATCTGGGTTCGAACCAAGTATGGGCGCTATGGCTATCGCCACTAGCTGCGCCACTCAACCAACACGACAAACGGTGATTAAGAATAGCCTTAGGGTCCCTTGCAACTAATTGTAATAATACAAGAGAGTCAAGACAATAGTAACACACAATACAATAATAACAATTCTATACAAAAGTTTAATTAGATGTCACAAGAATAGATAGAGAGAATAAATGGAAGGTAGTATGAAGATTATGGATTATGTATATTATTTGACAATTTTAATCCCGTATTTATTTGGCCCCAGGAAGAATGGCTCTAATTGAGCGGATCTAATTTAATTCATAATATGATCTCTGGGTTTTGAATTGGCTTATCTTTAATCCAGCCGGCTTGCTTGTTTGGTATCCTTCTTGGGACGGGACTATATCAGCAAGTTCAAGGGTTGATTTTTGGATTCCGGGGACTATGCACTAAATCATTTTATTGTGAATAAATATTCATAATCGAATCATATATTTCATTAATGGGACAGGAGACATCATTTTTGCTTCCAAACACAAGCAGACAGATTTTTTCTTTTCTTTATTATCTACCAAGGAAATTTGTTTTGTGTTACCGTGAGAGAGTCAAAACAATTTTAGAAAATGACCTCAAGAGATTTTTTTGAGATTTGATTTGTTAATTTTTCAACACAGTCCCTCTCTCGGCGCATAGTTGAGTCCATGGAAAAGACTCTTTACTCACATTCTCTCATCGTACTCAGATGTAAAATGAGTATCTGCCTGTTAACAGCGTTGTATCTGTCGGAAAAAATGTAATATCGCCTAACAGGCGTCATGTTTCATCCGACTTGATAAGTATTGCTGTTGGCCAGGGACCCCTTGTAAAGCGCTCTGAGATCGTACAGTGGATATTGCACTATATAATAAAAGCTCAAAACTGATAAGATTCGAAGGGGGGGGGGGGGGGGGGCAATCAGGCTTTGACAGCAGAATTTTAATTCTATGTCAATCTTGTATCGATCGCATCTCTTGGCTTCTTTCATTGAACCAAACAGGTAAAATTCTGATGGAGAAAGATCAGGAAGATACGGATGGTGTTGAAGCAACTTCCATCCAGATGATCTCATTTTCCCCTTATCAATACTTTCGAATGTGGACGCCACTCTCTTTTCCAAACCTAGTTCAAAACGGAAAATTCTTGCTTTGAAACATTCAGTAGTCTAGATACGTTCATAGTCTGTCCAAGGGGTAGGAAAGTTAAGTTAATCGCATTTTGTATGTCCATGAAAACAATTGACATAATTTTGATAACATATTTTTATTTATTAAATTTCTGTCTTTCTTTCTTTCTTTTTGTTAACCTGACTTCAATTGTAAGAATACCGAATGTCGTCTTAACTAAGGCTTGTAGTGATAGACACATGCTCCATCTTCAGATCTCCGATAAAAAATTGTATTGTTTGTTTACTGCGCATGTCTAAGGAGCTCCATGAATCAGCGTCCAGTTTCTGTGATATTCTCAGGTGCAAATAGTCTTGAATCATTTGAGTTTGGAAACCCAAGCGAACTAGCAAGATTATAAGCAATTACGTATAATATAGCTTTCATCCAGATCTATTGCCCCAAAGGAATTATCAGTTCCGATTAACTTATTTGTTTCACTTCTGCATGGAGGATGGCCCTTAGGAGACCTATTTGCAAAGGTTGTGGAAAGCATCCATTCTTTATTCGAGCATTGTTTGCATTTTCTATAAAAATCGACCCTCCTGCAACCAAAAAAAACAAAAAAAAACCAAAAAAAAAAAAAAAAAAAAACAACAAAACCTTTGAAAGCCAGTGCTTATTTTTGTGTAAATTTTGACGTGTTCTGTGGATATTTCTGACTTCTATCACATATCTCTGTTTTGTATAAATATACTTATTTTACTGTAGAATTTTGAAATGACGATAACAAAACATGTAGAATCCATATTTCATAAAAAGTGCGGAATAGTAGTACCAGCAATAAAGATCAAAGTAAACAATAAAAAGAATATGGTGAAATAGTTGCTCTCTCTCACTCTTTCTCTCTCTCTCTCTCTCTCTCTCTTTCTCTCTCTCTCTCTCTCTCTCTCCCAAATTTAGTACATATATCTTATCCTGCACACGATCCTTATAATCTCAAATTTATAAGGAAATAAAAAGAAAGAAAAATTGCCTCTTTATGGCAAGCATCTCTCCGCCTAGTTACTTGCGTGCCTCTCATTTTGTCGATGTCGGAAAAAGATCTTTCTTTTATTAATATTTTCCATGACCCAAAGGATCGACAGTGCTTCCAACTCCAGAAACAAATTAAACCAGACCTGGTGCCCTTACACATACTTCAGCAACCTTGTCAGAACTACTACTCCAAACAATGTAACAAGATTGGGAATCTTTGTGACACTTACAGAATTCTCTACTCTTTGACTTCTTTTCTTTTTGTGTGCAGCATCGAAACACTGAGCGAGTCCTTGAAAATCTACCCCAACGCTCATTGTATCACTCGATTCAATCGGCAATATTTTAAAATCATATCGGTGTCGCGTACCGAAGGACGAAAATGCACCACCAGTCAAAACATGTCTTGGATAAGCTTGGATTTTGTATTCATTGGTAACATTCACAGCATCATCATCATCATCATCATCATCATCATCATCATCATCATCATCATCAGCAGCAGCAGCAGCAGCAGCAGCAGCATAGTGCAACCAAGTCTGTCCCCTTTTTTTTCACAACATGTCCGTTTTTCTCTAACCAGTACCTTGCCGCATCTTCTGTTATCTTTTCAAACGCTTTCTCTATCAGTACCACTTGTTGTCCACTCACAGGCCACCAATGACGTATTTCAATTAAAAAATACTTCTCACCGTCGTCCAAATAGATAAACTGCGTAGCGTTCACAGCCCGAATAATCAGAGGTCCAGTACTCACACTGTAATCCCACATCCCTGTACTAAGATAACACGAAACAAATTTTGCAAGCTGGAGCACTAGTTCAACTTTGGAAGACTGTTTTGGTGGGTGTCTGAGAAAAAGAGATGAAAATCCATTTCTCATACATTTGCCCTGAATTTTTTTGTCAATACCACAATTGAGGACGCTGCATTGAGCTTGCAAATTTTGAAAACGATCATCAGAGTTGACGGGTTTCGAAGCAGTTGATACATCACACGTAAAGTCATTAGAGAATTTGATCAAATTCACACTCAGACTGATCTGAAAATTAAATAATGAACGATCAGAAACGTTTTAGTTAGATCATAAATGAGCTTTTAAAATCAAATACAATTCTGACGCATTGCCTAAATAGAATGTTCTCGTACCATTTGTATTTGTTGTCGGGTTTTTTCTTTTCTTTTCTTTTTTTGTGTTTGTTTGTTTGTTGTTGTTATTGTTTTTTTTTTTGTTGTTGTTGTTGTTTTGTATGCGTGTCTTTTGTTGTTTCGTTTTTTTAAGTTTTTAAAAGTTACCGTCTTTGTCAGTGAACCAAGCACCAAATAATAATTAACAATGATAATAATAATAATAATAATAATAATAATAATAATAATAATAATAATAATAAGAAGAAGAAGAAGAAGAAGAAGAAGAAGAAGAGAAGAAGAAGAAGAAGAAGAAGAAGAAGAAGAAGAAGAAGAAGAAGAAGAAGAAGAGAGAGAAGAAGAAGAAGAAGAGAAGAAGAAGAAGAAGAAGAAGAAGAATAATAATTCTTCAAGTACCAAGTCTGTGTCAGACATCGGTGATTATGGTACGCCATTCATCTCTGATCAGATAACCTCAGAAAACTAATATTACTCTTCTCTTTCTTTGTCACCCAGCTGTTCAAACTATTAAATATGTTTTTCTTGGTCTACCTTTACTCTTTTTACCTCCTATCTTTCCTGTGAGAGCAAGATTTTCAATACATTTATGTCGATTTAGTAGCCCTAAAAATTGCATTTGTCTTTTTCTTATTGTACGAATTAATAACCTTTTAGTTTCAGCTTGTTCTAATATTTCTTCATTAGTTTTCTTCTCTGTCCATGAGATTCTTAACATCCTTCTAAGAAACCACATTTCTGCTGCCTCCAGTTTCTTTCTAATGTCTTCTGTAATTGTCCAGCTTTCACAGCCATATAATAATACTGACCATACATAGGCCTTCAAAACATTGTCATTGTTTCATTTAGATATTGTGGTGTTTAAAATTTTTTATTAAAACTATCTTTAGCTATTGCAATTCTTCGTTTTTGTTCTGTGCTACATAATAATAATAATAATAATAATAATAATAATAATAATAATAATAATAATAATAATAATAATAATAATAATAATAATAATGCTGAAAACTTATATAGCGCTATAACTCCGAGACACCAGACTCTAAGCAATTAAATTACAAATTATTGTGGCTGAAACATACTCATTCACACACACAAGCACACATACACACATACACACACATACACACACACACACAACACAACACACAACACAAACCAAACCTATCTTGCTTCTCATACCATCTACTAAAATCGAAACAAATATGTTTTAAGCGAACGTTTAAAAATAGACAAAGATTCTTTTTCACGAATGCTCTGCGGTAAGGCGTTCCAAATAGAGGGTCCGAAATGAGAAAAGGATCTCATTCCAGCATTTTTCCGAATTCAAGGGACAACTAGTTTTGTGGAATCACTGGCCGAACGTAAGGGGCGGGGTTTTGAATATCTTTCAATTAGTTCTGAAAGGTAGGAAGGGGCAGTACCTTCAAGACAACGATACACTAAAACACAAGCTTTGAATTTAATTCTTTTCCCAACAGGCAGCCAATGCAGGTCATGAAGTAGAGGTCCGGCAGAGTCGCACCTACGCTTCATGAATACTAGTCTGGCAGCGCTGTTTTGGACAATCTGAAGACGTTTCATATTGTATTGCGAAACGCCAAACAACAGAGCATTACAATAATCCAATTTCGATAGTACGAGGGACACAACCAGGTGCTTGGTCACATCCTCAGATATGAACCGTCTAATGGAAGCAATCTTTTTTAGTTGGAAAACGAGAGATCTAACCAAATTATTAACCTGATGCTCCATCGACAGTCCAGAGTCTAAGAATGTGCCAAGGTTTTTCACTTTGTCAACAATTTGAATAGAGGCATCCCCCAACTTCAAATCTGTTTCACTTTTCCACTTCCTGTTCCCCACATACAGCACCTCCGTCTTATCATCATTCAGTTTCAGTCTGTTCTCATTCATCCATTTCTTAACACTTTGGATACAATTTTTACTATTGGCTGATACTTCTTGTAAATTTCTCGTATTGGAAACGCAGTACAATTGCGTATCATCAGCGTATTGATGGTAAGACAGACCAAAACTTCTGATGATTTTAGACAGAGGGCCAACGTACAAAACAAAAAGAACGGGTCCAAGTACTGAACCCTGGGGAACCCCACAATCAAGAAAGATTTCCTCCGATCTATATTCATCCACCGTAATAATCTGTTTACGATTAAACAAATATGACCTAAACCAATCAAGCGCTGCACCAGACACGCCATAAGTAATTTCAAGACGTTTGAGAAGAAGATTGTGATCAATAGTATCAAAAGCAGACGATAGGTCAAGCAAATTCAGCAAAGAACATGAACCATTGTCTATAACAGAGAGGAGATCATTAACAACCCTAACAAGTGCGGTTTCCGTCGAATGATGTTGCCTATAAGCAGACTGAAATTTTTCTTCAAGACAATTATTTTTAAGATGAGACAGTAATTGTTTCAAAACAAGCTTTTCTAAGATCTTAGAGAGAAAAGGAAGATTAGAGACAGGGCGATAGTTTTTTAAGTTCTCTTTATCGAGATCAGGTTTTTTCAAAAGGGGTTTGACATGAGCAACTTTGTAAATGTCTGGTACAGCACCTGACTGCAACGAATTATTAACAATACATGTAAATGTTAAAATTACATCAATGCATTTTTTTTAAATGGCAGTATTTAAGGGGTCTAAATCACAACTTTTAGTTGGAGACGACATAATGCAATCACATAAGTCAGCTTCAGTAATCTTTGAAAAATGTGTTAATGAATCACCATGAAACGTGTCAAATGTTGTATGGATCGATTCAGACGAGAGTTCTTTCCTGATGGTATCCGTTTTTTCTTTAAAATATTGACCAAAGCGAGTTGGTAGATCTGCACGATCGATTAAAGATGGGAGAGCTGGTTGCGTCTGTTGTCCCAGCAGTTCCTTGGTCAAGGCAATATAATAATAATAATAATAATAATAATAATAATAATAATAATAATAATAATAATAATAATATATAAAATAATAATAATAATAATAATAATAATAATAATAATAATAATAATAATAATAATAATAATAATATATAATATAATAATAATAATAATAATAATAATAATAATAATAATAAAATAATATAATAATAATAATAATAATAATAATAATAATAATAATAATAATAATAATAAATAATAATAATAATAATAATAATAATAATAATAATAATATAATAATAATAATAATAATAATAATAATAATAATAATAATAATAATAATAATAATAATAATAATAATAATAATATAATAATAATAATAATAATATAATAATAATAATAATAATAATAATAAATAATAATAATAATAATAATAATAATAATAATAATAATAATAATAATAATAATAATAATAATAATAATAATAATAATAATAATAATAATAATAATCTATTATTTTAAAAATAGGGTTGGGGATCAACATTATTCCGAACAGTCAATGAAAATGTTTTATCATCGATCAAAGAATTACTGGAAATCTAAAAAATTATAAAACTATTTTTGCAGACTGAAATACAAGTAACTTTCTTTTTTTTTCTATTTCGGGCTAATTCTATCACGCGTTAACTCAAATTAATACGAAGAAAATCTGCTAGGTCGTAATACCCAGTCCTTTTTGACGTTTGATTTTCATTGCGAGCATAATTTATTCTACTCAATTCTAGCATATCCACACACAAAATTGATGACGTAATTTTAAATATCTCTTGATACTATCAAGTAGTAATAATCTCATCCGCAATAAAAAAAAATGATGAAGTAAGTTTAAATCTCTTTTGATACTATCGATATCAAGCAATGATAATCTTTTGAATCTATTCTTTTTAAAAATAGGATTGAGGATCAACATTGTTCCATAACGCCAATGTTAATTCGTTTTTTATCACCGAGCAGAGAATTACCGGTAAATCTAAAAACAGTAGTATAACAAATATAATAGATGATCGCCTATTTCTAATAGCCTTTATTTCTCCGCAAATATCGCGGGTTCCCCACTTGTAACAATAGTGATAATAATAATAATAATAATAATAATAATAATAATAATAATAATAATAATAATAATAATAATAATAATAATAATAATAATAATAATAATAATAGTTCAAGTTCAAGTTCACGTTCAACGTCTTTAGCTGCAAAAGGAGAATTACCCATCACTGCAGATTTTATACAATTTTGTGGTGATTTTCTTCATTATTGTGTCATTGAGTTAAAAGATAAATGTTTAATAGTTGATCAAATTTGTTGTTGTTGGTTATATCTAGGCTATAGGATATCTGGTGGGAGAGTGTTGCGTTCCCTGATGGTTATTGGGAAGAAACTGTTTTTATGTTGATTCTGTGAGTTGGTATTTGAACATTTCTTGTGAATGTACAGTGTTGTTTTGTAAAATGTTACTGCTGTTTTCTTGCATTGTATTGTCCTGTTGAGAAGATGGTGGCCTTTTTCTTTCCGTCTACTCTCCAATGTTTTCCACGGCAACAACTTCAGGGCCTCAGTAACGCATCCTGGTTCGCGCAAGTAATTGTTGGTGACAAACATGGAAGCTGCCCTTTGACCTTTTTCGATTTTCTTGATGTGGCCTTGCTGATAAGGATCCCACACTGTGCACGCGTATTCAGATATGGGTCTGACTAAAGCATTGTATGCCTGTTCTTTCACCTTTGGGGGGCATTGGTACAGGTTCCGCCTCAGGAAGCCAATGGTACGATTTGCTTTTGCCAAAATATTATCAATATTGTGGTCCCATTTCAGTGATTTGTTTAGTTGGATTTCCTAGCAGGGTATTGTGTCCACGGTCTTTGATAATTGACCGCTTATTTGGTAGTCATAATTATTTTGTTTTTTGGTATGTTTTTTGTTTTGTTTTTGACACTACAAAGCATTTCTCGGGGTGGTTCATCTGCCAGGTTTGTGCCCTTGATAGAAGTGAGTCAAGATCATTCTGTAATATTACTGTGCCGTTCTGGATGTTTCAATGACTCGAAACAAGAGGCTGTCATCGGCGTTTGTTTGGGCTTGGTAAGAGTTGATATAAGTTTCTTCCTAAGTTGTTAATGAGTGTTAGAAAGCAGAGCGGTCCAAGGACAGTTCCTTGAGGTCCCTCCGATAAAACGCTGCATTTCTCACTTCTATGTCCACTCAGGACAATTTCCTGAGTTCTATCGCAGAGTCAGTCTTCAAGCCAATTTATTTATTAGTAGCTTCTGTTCCTTCTGTTTTGAGTCGTTTTCTTGATCAATGGTCTTTTCGGGGGACTTTGGGTCGATGTTTTTAATTCCACTGCATTCCAGATTTCTGAGGGGTCGTCTATGGGGCACACTATCAAAAGCTTTCGAAAAGTCTAAAACAACTAGATCTATTTGTTCTCTGCTGTCCAATGCCTTTCCTATTTCTTCTATGGTGTTTACGAGCCGGCTTTCACAAGATCTATGTTTTTGGAATCCATGTTGGTAATCGACAAGCACATTGTGTCTTTCGTAGTGCTCCATAATTGAATGAAACACAATATGCTCGAGTACCTTATATGTGACACACGTAATCGACATTGGTCATTATTTCGAGGCAATATCTCGTTTCCCTTTTTTGTATATGGCAGTAACTAATGCATGCTTCAATTCTTTGGGCACACGGCCTGGGTCGAGTGACTGTTGCAAAATAATGCATAAATAAGGAACTATTTCTGTTGTGCATTTTTTGAGGAACCTGGTGGGTATCAGATCTGGGCCAGTTGTTTTAGAAGGATTTAGACCCTGGAGCTGTCTGGTTATGCCGGTTTGGCTAATGTTTTTTCTTGACATTGGAGGAATGCTGCTTCCATTTACAGTAGGCAACGTCGTGTTTTCTTTTGTGAATGTACTTTTGTACTGTGTGTTGAGGATGTATGCTTCCTCTATGGTATCAGCAACTCCCGTTCCATCCGGTTTTTATGAAACTGCTATACCTGATGTATCCCTGCGTTTAAATTTGATGTATTTCCAGAAGCGATTTGTGATACCACCGTTTAGGTTTATATTAGAGAGAATGTATCGTTGCCAGGTGCATGTTTTATAATGCTAGCGCGACCTGTGTTCATTCTCACAGAGGTCTTTGTTTTGAAGATAGGGTGATGGGGGTGTGTCTTCTAGATGTTCACACTTAATTTCCATTGTCCAGTATGGGCTGAGTGTGAGCGACGAAGGTAGATTAAGAGGGGTTTTTTTTTGTATTTTTTTTTGTTTGTTTTTTTTTTTGGGGGGGGGGGGGGGGGGAAGGGGTTCTCACGTAGGTGTGAAGTATGGATCCCTCGCTAGGGGAGTAATTGCGTGTCAACCCATTTGACACACGGTTGTTGTTGTATGCCGGTATATGCCATGGCGATATTTTCCACTTGCTAAGTCTGGTCAATACAATTTGGTGGGAATTAGTCATAAACATGGATGGCAAAAAATAATAATAATAATAAAGACCTGAGTGACGTAAACTTCGTTCTATCTATACAATATCTTAAATTGCTATAAAATACGATTTCCTATTTCTGGTTATTTTAACATCAAAATTCAGTATTCAGCATTTGTTAACCCGGGCACAATACCAGTTTGAGACGGAGGGTCACAAAAGATTATTGGAGTTACCTGTAAACCAGTGGCACTTTTACGGTAGTTCATCAAGACAGACATGCCAATACCATTGAATCTCTCGGAGGATTCCACGGGGGTCCCATGTGATCCATCCGTTCTGTTAACATTGCAGATGTAGCAATAGCGATTAGCATACACATGGCGATGGTTTTCAAAAGCTTGAGCATTGGAAGAAATAAAAATAAGATTGTGTTTGAATGAACAACATATCTAAATAATGAATGCGCACTTTTATATAAAACATTTTCCACCGGTAGTGTCTTGGTAGACTTTGTATTCTTTATCCATCACTGCCCACGTGCACATATCTGTAGGTCAGATAACCGAATGCAATTATGGGCTTGATTTAACATTGATGTGATGATAGACCATGTATTTTTTATTGAGAGCATTTCCATTACAACAAGAGCTCATAAAAAGTTGTGTTATAAGACCTGCAAATAAGCACACGACGTTCATTGCCAATGGGTAGAGATTTTTTTTCACATGAGATCAGACCACGTGAACAAGACCATTAATTTGATATCAGAGTGAAAGTTTGACGCAGGCATTGTCTGAGAAATTTGGTTTCTATATTATACTTTTATCAGATTTTTGGGAGGAGCTAAATCTCTTTAGTTACTCTTCCACAAGTAAAGTGGGATAATTGGTGTAAAAGACCTAACCCAAGAACATGACTCCGCAGTTTTACGATCATTACCACCTTCCGATCAATAAAACGTCCAATATTATAGTCAGATTTTTAATAAGTGGCGCGTGTTTTTCTTCTATTTCTCAGCTGCCCCTCAATGCACATCTGCAAAAGTTTGTATGACCCTCTGAATCAATTTGTCTTAATCAAAAAAATAGTTTTACATTAATTGTAAAACAATAGGAAAGGATTTCACTTATAACAGTTATATTAAAATCGATGACTGGTAAAGATCGTAACTCACAGATGATTTACAGTATCAAAATTATGACTTTCCGCTTATCCATTTTGAAGGAATTCGTTAAAATGGAAAGTTCGTTTAACTGAAACTTAAACGTTATACATTCAGTAATCTGATTATGAAGGAACGAATGGCAATCCTTAACTATCGTACATCTACATTTTATAACTATCAATACACATTACTGATGAATACAAGTGAAAGTGAACATAACGCATTTTCAGTTTATTGAGTATGACGTGAACTCAAAATCATTAGCCGGAAACACTATGAATTCATGTAATATTTTTGTGGTGCGTAACTTTTTTACATTTTATACAGTGTAAAATCTCGACTTTTATGACAGCGGTTTTAAAGTTTTATAGATCTCAAAGAAGAAAACTTTTTTGATATGGCATCAACACGGTCCAAAATCTATATTCAGTTAAGACAAATTGATTCAAAGGTTGAAACCAATTTTTACAACTTTTGATAGAGGGACAGCTTAGAAAAACCAGAAAAACAAGCGCCATTAATTTTTAAAAATCTGACTATAACTGTCTATTGCAAGGGTAGAGAACATGGCCTGGATTGTGTAGAGGATTTTAAAAACATCTCAATTTATAACTGAAACCAATTTGGGGTTAATTTTCTGGTATGCGATGTTGCATTGTCGTGCAGCAAAATGACACATTGTATTCTCTTGGGTTTTTTGATGGATCGGTTCTCTAGTGTTTTGACAATATCTAACAGTTATAACAGATTTACCACGGGGCAGAAAGTTCACGAGAAAAACACCTTTAATAATAACCATAATGCTAATGATAATATATTAATGATAATGATGATGATAATAATAAAAATAAGAAGAAGAAGAATAATAACAATAATAATAATAATAATAATATAATAATAATAATATAATAATAATAATAATAATAATAATAATAATAATATAATAATAATAATTATAATTATATTATTATTATTATTATTATTATTATTATTATTATTATTATTATTATTTATTATTATTATTATTATTATTATTATTATTATTATTATTATTATTATTATTATTATATTATTATTATTGTTATTATTATTATTATTATTTTATTATTATTATTATTGTTATTATTATTATTATTATTATTATTATTATTATTGTTATTATTATTATTATTATTATTATTATTATTATTATTATTATTATTATTATTGTTATTATTATTATTATTATTATTATTTTATTATTATTATTATTATTATTATTATTTTATTATTATTATTATTATTATTATTATTATTATTATTATTATTATTATTATTATTATGACAATAATGATAATAATGATAATAATAATAATATTAATAATAATAATAATAATAATAATAATAATAATAATAATAGTAATAATAATAATAATAATAATAATAATAATAATAATAATATTAATAATAATATTAATAACAATAATATTAATAACAATAATAATAATAATAATAATAATAATAATAATAATAATAATAATAATAATAATTAATAATAATAATAATAATAATAATAATAATAATAATAATAATAATAATAATAATAATAATAATAATAATAATATATAATAATAATAATAATAATGAGAAGAAGGAGAAGGAGAAGAAGAAGAAGAAGAAGAAGAAGAAGAAGAGTATTTATGAAGCTCTTTATACCGGTTTATCATACATCATCATGATCGACGACAATAACAACAATCACAACAGGAATAATGTTTATAAAATATTAAGAGATCACACTAAACCGTAAAATGGTATGAACAACTTGTAAACTTATGGAAACTGATATCATATTAAAATAATTACTGGCTCTGCTATTGGGTTCCCTGTAAAAAGAAATAAACTTCCCACACAGGTTCTCAGGGTCCAGGAGAGCAAACTCTTTCTTGCATGTCTCAACGGCCTCCCGACATTTATGACCTTGAAGAGCGCGAGTGGGTGGGTAGAATTTTGCTGTTTTGGGGTCCAAAGTTGATAGAACATTTTCAGGAGCGTACATATTATCTCTGAAAGCTTTATTGTCATTCAAAGATAAGGCGATATCCCAAGGATGGAGGAACTCTGAGTTGTTTCTGTAACAGTTGTAGATACTCCGGTTTTTAAAAAGAAGGCCTGGGGGAGCATATAAAATTAGATAAGTCCTTGGATTTATACAATGTTTACAAATTCTTACAAAAAGTAGATTGCATGCTATAAGTGTTCAAAATTTAAAATAGAAATAGAAAAATAGAAAAATGAATACTTTGGAAAAATTATATATCGATTTTTGCCAAAATGCAGAAATTATCTAGTTAGTTAGCTATCTAGTTTTAAGCCACAAATTAATAACCGATACTAGTAATAAAACTGGGGTTGATAACATTGACTAACATTAAAGAGATACGAACATAATATGACTAGTTTACCTTGCTGAGTGACGATCACATATGATCTTAAAAAATGGAATCCTCGTTAATTGCAACACTATATTGCCGCTCTTTCAACTAACAATTTAATGTGAAAGCTTCTCATTATAAATCGAAATAAACCAGCGAAGTCTTGGATAAAAACAAGACAAAATACCATGTATTTAATCACACAAGTCTTTTGCCCAAGACAATGTAGTTATTTCCCTTTGCTTTTTAACTTTACGACCTGATCATCGAGCGAATTAAGGGATTGTTTTAAATGTGCTGTAATGGAGTGTTGCGTTGGTTTGAGTGTATTTTTTTCCCTCCATTACAATGAATTCATAACAATATGAGTTATCAGACCTGTAAAAATAGTGCACTGGCTTTGTGTTATTTGTTAAATTTTGATATTGACAAGAGTCGCAGTCTTCCATTCCAAATATTTTTATATTAATAGTTAATAGTTCAAAGACTGATTTCCTCAAAACACTATTACATTACTTCATTAATCCGGGTTTGTTTGTTTTTTTAATTTTGGTTGTTCGTTGTTTTTTTTTTTGTTTTTGGTTTTAGTTTCTTTTTTTTGTTTTGTTTTGTTTTCTTCATGCTAGCTTATTTTCCTTCACTATTTTTTATTACTGTTTTTTAATATTATATTTTTCAGTTCAGGAAAATCTCACACCACCCCCTTGACACCAACTAGCGTCCCCCTAATCACCAAATTTCGCTACAGCCCCCCCCCCCTCCCCCAACTATCACCTTCGCCCCCTCTCCCTGTGGGCGGTAGCGCCTACTTTGAAACTACTGTTGTTTTTACAAAAGGGTTACTAGGCCCATGGTCATTATGTCTCGTAAGGTTTACTTTAAGGTAAACGTTAGTTTTGCATCTGGATATTGTAAGACATACAGAGTCTCACGAAAATAATATGATCACATTGGTTGTTTTATTTTTTTAAATTTCCACGCTTATAATAATGAAAATTATTCACCATTATATATCATGATAATTAGTTGAGTCTCCCACCTAGTATACTTTTCTTATGTTTTGATACTCTATGAATTTAAAATGTCGTATTTTATTAGTTTTGTCATGTCAATACTTTTAAAGTGGTGATTTTGTAATAACTCAGGACGTGAAGGTGTTACCATTATAATTTCATCGGGAGTTTAAAGTTTCTGATGTTCCAATGCATTTTTCTAGGTGGAAGAAAAATACAGGGCCTAAATTAACATTTCATTGTAACTTTGTAATACCTGCCGAAAGGCGGCCAACGAAGGACGACAACTATATGAATGGATTGAATCATCGTCCAACTGCCATATTCGAAATCGATTTCTCACTAATGCTAAGACCTATCGACTGTACCAAATTATATTAATGCTCACTGTTATAATACGTGAACCTATGGTATTTGTGTACAGATCTGTCATGAGATGTAATCTGACACCAAATCAGATTCGAAATTGTTTGGACTGGGTTCAAGGCCATCTGATATTGAGCTAGAGACTCTCGAACACGATTATCTTCATACATGAGTCAAAAAGTCTGGTTTACCGAAATGGCGGAAAAGAAAGGGTTTGGCTGGAAACTATGACAAAGGTTTCATCAAACTTTTATCTGCCACGTGGATCGTTTTGATATGGGGTGGGATTACAGTCCATCATCGTACACCATTGATTAGCATTCATGGAGCATCTCAGAGGAAGATACTGCGAGGAAATTCCCCCATACCACAATATCGCAAATCACTTTGAATTGTCTCAACAAGACCACACGGGGACGAAATATCACGAGATATCTTCCACGACCAGTAAGTCAATGTTCTAAACAGACCATCACAATCCTCTGACCTCAGCTCAATTTAGCATCTCTGGGATGAACTTGACAGAAGAGTGAGAAGGTCACAAACACCCGAGCACCGTTAGGAGTTGGGCGCTGTTCTTCAGTGATAATGGCTGGCAATGCCCACGGCCCGTTTTGAAAGACTTAAAAAAAATACTGGTTAATACTGAAATGTCTCTTACAAGGCTATTGAATTACTTTCTCAAGTACCTCTACTTAAGAATGGGACTCGATTACCATCAGGGATCTCTTTCGGTCCAAAAAACAGTCGATATGCAACAGTGGTGTAAACTAAAGTGGAACCAACGAGTATACAATTTACAATATCCTTGGTGGAACACATATTCGAAAAGAGGAAATAATTAGCTTGGTCTAAATTAATTATAATCCGAATCATTTGTCTACTTTTACCGTTGAAGTTCTTTGATGTTATTCATAAGTTAATATGCTAACTCTCTCCTTACGACCATTTTAATGATTGTTTGTTTGTTTGTTTTTGTATTGTTTTTTTTGGGTTTTTTGGGGGGGTTTTGGGGGGGGAGGGGGGTGTTTTTGTTTTTTGTTGTTTTTGTTTTTCGGTGGATTTTAAAATAAATTCTACTGAATGATGCACATTAATTAACTTAACACAATATTCATATTTTCTAGCTACAAGCTTCAATAGCACACCAAAGTAAACCCTTTTATGACGGGGAATAAATAATATAAGTAGGATATAATTCTCGCCTGTTTCATTGTCGTAAACAACAGCCATAGCATCTATTGTCGACATAAAGTCTCCATTTATTTCCGTCCCGAAGTCTGTGACTGGTGATGGGGAAAGAGAGAAATAAAACTCAATGAGTATTCATGGCGATGAAGACGATGGTGATGATGATGATGATGATGATGATGATGATGATGATGATGATGATGATGATGATGATGATGATGATGATAATAATAATAATAATTGTAATAATATTTGTAATAATAATAATAATAATAATAATAATAATAACAACAACAACAACAACAATACCTCCTCTATAACTTCGCTAATAAACAGCCTAGAACTACCAAAATGAGAGACAAGTATATTGGCTGCCGTGTCATAGAGAGTGACGCAAGTCTGTTGTACTTTTGCTCCATGTCCAAGTGTATTCAAAGGAAAATGGCAGAGCACAACATTGATGCAACCTTCTCACGTTCGGGTTGTCATCAAATTTTCAACTCTTCTCGGCAAGTGCTGTCGAAATACACG
>NC_088364.1:54737329-54747329 GCF_034508935.2 Berghia stephanieae | reverse complement strand
AGCCTTTATTTCGTCTTAAGAGAAGTGATGCAAGTTCAAATGCTTATGAAATAAAATGAAACATACTTTTTCTATCATTTCGTCTTTATGGAAGGGGTGGGGCGGGGGGGGGGGTATAGGTGTAAATACGTTGAGGACGTCTTAAGAGAAGTTTTATAGCGATAAAACCTCCGGCAATTTTCCTTAGTTTCGTTTTTACCAACTAATCAAAAAGTTATCTTCCTTTCGTTATTACTAGCCAATCGAATTGCGCTAAATGTCAAAACAATTCAAAATTGTAAAAGCAAAAATAGTTCAAGGCACGGGCCAACAGCCTAAGGATATGTTCACATATAGTTTTGTCATAACTAACCAATCGAAATATGGTAAATGTCAAAACAACTCAATATCAGCATTTTCATTGTTTGTGTAAAAGCGAACGTATATAGATCTAGTTTAAGGCAGCTCACGGAAATGTTCGTATATCTATCTTCCAACAAGCTTGTTGGAATTATGTACAGAAGCTTGGGCTATCTTGATTTAAAAACGTTTGCCCAACTTTATAAGTCTGTCATTTGACCTTATCTAGAGTATGGAAATAGTATCTGAGGTCCCTTATTTATGCGACAGTCTGTTAACATTGAGAACGTACAAAGACGCGCTACGAGACTTTTACCTGACATTCGACATCTGCTAATCCTGCTTAAAAAGATTAAAGTATCTAATTTTGCCTTCACTAAAATATTGTAGAATAAGACGTGATCTTATTCATGTATTTAGACTCGTGCATGGTTCTTACAATATAGATTATAAGGATTTTTTAAAAATATTCGCATGTTACAAACACAAGGGGAGATTTAAGATATTTGTTGCAAGATGTAATTCGTCTATAAGGAAAAATAATCTAATTCAAAGGGCTGTGATAATTTTGAATAATCCAAAGTTTGAGACAAAGAAATCTAATTCAATTATAATTTTAAGAATGCCATTGATAAAGAGCTTACCAACGTAATATTTGATTTTGACGAATAATGTAACATGACAGTAGATATTATATTTTATATATCAAGTATTTTAAAGTCTCGAATGTACAAGTCGGACATGTCAAACGAATGTAAATAGATTTAATTATACTACGAATATTGAATATGACACTTATTTTTGTATTAGATATTTAATTCTCAATATTATCAATTAATTTACATTGAATACTATTTATATAATTGGTAACTTGTATCTATGCATAAAAGTTAGACAGCGCATTTAAAGGTTTTTAGAACCTGTTAGCACTTACAACACGATAACTGAATGTATATCGCCTCTCTGGCTATGAATACTGAAACGTCTTTTAAAAAGAGAAATCAATATCCCATCTTATGATATGTTCCCTAGATAAACAGGATCTCGTGCTTCGTATATAAACAGCCAAGGCTTCAAAAAGTAATATCTATTCTATGTTTGAAAAATAAATTAACAACATGATATTTTGCTTCAGTAAGTTTTAATCATTCTAGATGCAAACAAATGTAACACTACTTTTTTTATTATTAAAATGGTCTGATTTTGTTGATAATATGCCGATGCTATGACAATGACAAGTATAATGTACCAACATAAATGAAAAACAAAATGAATGAATAAATGAAAGAGACATAATCACAAAAACATGGACTAATTTTATCTTGCTCTGTCACACCCCAATCAAATAGACATCAACAACCAACCTTAAAGATAAAGCAGGCGTAGTCGCAAGAGCAAGGACTAACTCTCTTCTCGCCACATCTATTTCGGCAGGAGGGGATCGTATGGTCCTCCGCCTTATACTTAAATCGTACGCGGCCTCGAGATTTACTTCCATTTAGATAATTTATAATTAAGTCTGATAAAGGTTGCAATATGTGATTATCATTGCCTAAAATGTCTGTGCTTTGACAGTTTCCATCACTTATGAAGCCTGCATCTGAGTTATTCTCATTCGTCAAGGTATTTGTCACGTGACATCTAGACACCCTTGTATTAGTTGTATTGGAAACACTATGCTTATTTGCCATAGTTTCTGTGAAATTATATTTCTTTGCAGCGATGTCCGTATCGTAATCTTTATTTTTCGAGGTATCTATAGCAAAATCTTTATTTTTCAAAGTAGTAATACCATTATATTTGTTTGGAAAGGTATCTGTGTCGTAAATTTTATCTTTTACAATCACTTTGAGAAAGAGATGTTCATTAATAAATGATGCTCTCGTTTTCAACATCTCTTTATTAATGTTGCCCTCTGTTTTCTTTATTGGAATATTTCCAAGCCGTAAATTTTGATATACCGTCTTGCCGTTGGTCACAGATGGCAAAGAATAAGCGTTAGAATCAGTTTTTGAACTTTCTGTTTTCTTAACATGAATATATGGCGATATTCTTGTCTTAAAATTTTGGTTTACATCATTTCTTGACATTGAATAAGAGTTTTCCATTTTGGATTTTGTATTGTTTTTGTCTTGTTAACATACCAAATCCCTTCATCAGTTGGTTGGTTTTGTGTGATTGACAAGAAATGATAGTTGTCAATAGAAGAACGTAAGTGAAAGAACTTATCACAGATAACATCGTGTCTGTCGTGTTTGAGTTAGTACACGTTTTTCGTCTGATTGCTCTCTTAGTTCTCAATTTCAAATAAAACTCTCACATGATAAATTTATATGGAAAAATTGGTCCTTCAGCGTTGGAGTCCGTGAAAGATTTTGCATGCTTTTATTGTTTCGTTTTCTTCTGTCTGTCAATCACGTTTTAACGTTACTCTTGAACATATCAATGTAAACATCTACGGCACACCTGACTACTTGAAAATGTTAAAAATTAGTGATTTTTAGTAGCTGAAAATTTTAGTTGCTATAATTAAATTTAAAAATCAACAATTTACCCTCTAAAGTATTAAATAACACTTCAAAATCCTTACATTATGTAGTCTGACATCAACTTTCATTTTCAATAAGTTTTAATGACTTAGAACTAGATACGCTCATGAAAGTTTTAAAATAAAGTTGGAGCCAAAATTACGTAATTCTCCGAATTTTTCGTAGTAGTAGGCAGGTCTGGTCTACAGATGACTTAGATGATTGTAAGACTTAACAAAAGTTTGATACAAAACATAATATTCTATATTCTATTATATTTTTATGTGGTATGCCAAGACGCAAACTTATGTATACACTTCTTGTATATGTATTCTTATGTATACCCGCACGATGAGCCACAATGTTAAAGACTCATTGTTTTATTTGAAAAACTTTCAAACAAAGCTAAAAAATATACTCTCATTTGTGCTGGGTTATAAATAGAAATAAAATGAAACATACTTTTTCTATCATTTCGTCTTTATGGAAGGGGGGGGGGTATAGGTGTAGATGCGTCGAGGACGTCTTAAGAGAAGTTTTATAGCGATAAAACCTCCGGCAATTTTCCTTAGTTTCGTTTTTACCAACTAATCAAAAAGTTATCTTCCTTTCGTTATTACTAGCCAATCGAATTGCGCTAAATGTCAAAACAATTCAAAATTGTAAAAGCAAAAATAGTTCAAGGCACGGGCCAACAGCCTAAGGATATGTTCACATATAGTTTTGTCATAACTAACCAATCGAATATGGTAAATGTCAAATCAACTCAATATCAGCATTCTCATTGTTTGGGTAAAAGCGAACGTATATAGATCTAGTTTAAGGCAGCTCACGGAAATGTTCGTATATCTATCTTCCAACAAGCTTGTTGGAATTATGTACAGAAGCTTGGGCTATCTTGATTTAAAAACGTTTGTCCAACTTTATAAGTCTGTCATTTGACCTTATCTAGAGTATGGCAATAGTATCTGAGGTCCCTTATTTAAGCGACAGTCTGTTAACATTGAGAACGTACAAAGACGCGCTACGAGACTTTTACCTGACATTCGACATCTGCTAATCCTGCTTAAAAAGATTAAAGTATCTAATTTTGCCTTCACTAAAAAATTGTAGAATAAGACGTGATCTTATTCATGTATTTAGACTCGTGCATGGTTCTTACAATATAGATTATAAGGATTTTTTTAAATATTCGCATGTTACAAACACAAGGGGAGATTTAAGATATTTGTTGCAAGATGTAATTCGTCTATAAGGAAAAATAATCTAATTCAAAGGGCTGTTTTATTTGAAAAACTTGCAAACAAAGCTAAAAAATATACTCTCATTTGTGCTGGGTTATAAATAGACTTTAAATGAATACAAGTAGCTATATAGGAGAGTCCAATCATTTAAACCCGTGCGCACGGATTATCGCAAATGCCTCCAAAGTTACGAAATATGGCGCTGTGACTGTTTATATGTATTATTATTGCAAGTGAGATTACTCATTTTGAATACTGGTAGTGATAGACTTAACAGTTTTCTCACAATGTCGATTTCCTTTGATCTTTTAATCATTTGCAATAAAATATGACTCAAACGTTAAAATGTTTACAGTAATGGTATGTTGATTCTCTTTCCCGTGAGGAAAATATTCACAACAAAGTTGTATTCAGTTGCGTTGCTTAGCAAATACTTTTGGGTGTTTCAAATTGTGTAACAATATATGTAATTTAAATAGTACCTAACAGTGTTGAAAAAAGCTCGTAGCGTTTATAATTTATCTCTTCCCTGGTGGACAACGGATGACACAAGCAGCCCGTTAGGTGCTTATACATATTTGGACATTGATGTCATTGATTTAAAAAACCGGGGGGGGGGGGGGGGGGGGGTGTCTTTCAAATGTTTACGCACGTCTTCGATAGGACGAGGAGAAAAACCTTTAACAAAGATATAATCCCCGACCATCTGTTGAACAAGACAACTCACAAAGGTCGCAGAAGACATTTCACGAAACCCACTGGTCGGTCACCCATCGTACACGGTACTTGTTTTACATTCTTGAATTATGTTCACTGGGGAGGGGGCGGTGGCGCTTTGAATGTAACAATGTGAAATATTGAATCTAAACTTCATTAACACCATATTCATTGTAAGTTTTGTACAGTATGATCTTTCAAAGGAACTGAAGTTTTCAAATACAAAATGACATAATTATTAATTTGACCTCTCCACTCTGAGGTCCTGGTTGGGGAAATCTTTTAATAGTATTGCTATTCGCCGCATGCCATGAAAGAGAATTTCATGCTTCGCCTCTCTGGAAAAATACTTAGACTTGTAAATTTTCCTCATTGTGACAAATTTACATGTTTATTCCAAATTGTTATCAGTTTTTTTATGAATGTAGAAATCACCACGCCTTTGGCTTTAAACTATTAAAATGTAACAATTGTTTATGTCAAGTGTGTATTAAGTGCACAATTTGCTGCGTCATTTTGAAACCAGGGTGACAATGTTAGTGAGTATGAATCTCGTGAAAAGTGAACCCCCGGTCAAGCCTGTGTGGAGTTCAGTGATCGTAATCACGGCAGAATTTACTGTGTATAGATAGTTCGAAGATGACGTCACTCAGGCCTTTGTTATTGTTTTTGCCATCCGCGTTTGTGAGTTGTTCTCACTAAACTGTATTAACCAGACTATAAAAGTTCATGGTTACACAGAGTTTGCGTGTTGGTCCGTTATACTTCCGGATGGCAATGTGTGAACTCCTTGGCCAAGCGCATTCTATCTATATTATTGTTAACTTAAACCATCCAATTGTTCACTCATCCCCGACCTTTCGTTTTTTATATACCTTAAAGAAGAAAAATCCCAAAGTAGGTACTGTAACCGATATTTGCCAAGCGTAACAAATAATTCTAATGTTCGAGCCAGTTATCATTAAAATCCATCAGAAGGTTGTGAAGATTTCCACGTCGACGCGCACGGGTTGTGGAACGGACTATACCTCCGGCCGGAGCGCCATATTGGGAACGAGTTTGAAATTTTAAACAAGGATTACAAGAATCCTTTAATTATACCCGTCCAATAACTTTATCATTGTTTTTTTTTTTTTTATCTATTTAGTTTCCGCAATGTTTTGACCTAAATAAAGGCTTGACGATTTGATTTTAAGAATAATTACGATTGAGCACGTGATCAATAATACAATATTATCCGTCTACATCTCTCTTAAGTAAAAGCGCATGCTTGCTGGGTAAGCATTACCTGACCGACTCCGTAGGACTTATTTGTTTTACAAAGAATTACTGGAGTGCCTTATAAGATTATGGCTATGTAAATAATATAATGGTAAAATCAGACTTTCGTCAAAACCAATGACTAAAAAAGGAACGGAATTGACGTCACTCAGCTCTTTGTTATTGTTTTTAGTCAACCATTTTTATGGGCAGTTCTAACTAGATTCTATCAATCAGACTATAAACATTCAATGTTACACATAGTTATGTATGTTGGTTCGTTATATCCGACTGGGGGATGTTGGGAGAATTTTGGCTAATCGGACAGCATTAATATTATTTTATGATGTTTAAAACAATGATAGAGATATTTCTAGAGCCTCTCCTGACGGACTCTGAAAAGGGAAAAACACATTTTTATAAAAATTTGAACTCATTAAATATCGATCGATTAAAATTACCCTCATCTTGTCAAAAACACTCAAACCTGGGACTTTCTTTGAGAGATTTTGTTAAGATGAGGGTCATTTCTTTCGATCGATATTTGAAAGACGCGTTTTCTGGCCAAAATTTCAAACATGAGTTGTTTTTTTTCAGAGAAACGACAGGAACATCTTTCTATATCAACCCGTGGTCAGATCACTAATTTATGACAAATAAGAGACTTAGTTGGGATAATTGGCTAACACTTAAATGTTTGACATCGTGTTATGTACTATAAAGTTGTAAATGTCTATTAATATTTTGAGTTGACCGGACAGTAATATATTGCATGAAACCGTATTACATACGAATATTCAATTATTGTTCTATTCATAAAAAGGGAAAGCACTTCTTTCTGACATATTCAAGAGTTTATCGTGACGACTCCCCGAGCTGTCTGTAACAGATATTGAGAGTTCGTTTTATTTATAGAATTTCAAAAACAATTGAATGTTTTTTAGAGTGCGTCTAATTTATAATTAGCTACTGTAACTGAATATCTTTCATTTCAATATTTTTCTGAGGAAAGCTATAAATTGGGAAAGAATTCTATCTACTGAAAATGTTTATCTCCTAATTTCTAATTGCGTTTGTTTTCCTTCCAAATAATATTTAAATGCCATTGACATTTAAATGAACATAACTGGAATGGGAAACTTTATAAATTGTGTTTCGATTAAGATATTTATTTAAATGAAACATAACCATTTGACATAAGTAAAAATAATAACACCTTTGTATTGCGTTCATTATTTTTGAAAGATGTAATTAATTTCCTTTGCTAATAAACAGTTGTAGGAAAGATTACTTGTCGAAGATCAAATCATGAAACGTATATCTTTGTACATTCGATATGCAATGTCGTGTCACAAGTGAAAATCTCGAAAAATAAAAAGGTTGCATAATAATATACGATTCTTACAGTCTTGCTTTTTGGAATTCGAGATGTGCTCCCAACCGCTACACGAGCTTGCGAGTGCGCGTTAGGAGCAAAGTTCGAATTCCAAAACGCAAGAGTGTAAGAAATCATTTCTTCTACCCCTCAATCGATTCCTATCATCTTTCAATAAAAGACATCTTCAAAAACATTTAAATGATATAGATACCCTCTTTTTAAAGAATCTGATTTTTAGTGAAATTTACGCTTGATAAGCTGACGTCACAAATTATTATTGTAAACATAATAGAATTACGCGTTACTATAATTTAGGGAGAGGGGTAGAATAATGAAATATTTGCAGAGTTCTTGGTCCCGTAATAAAGTAAAAGCTCGGTATTAGGCGCAACGAACGCATCTCTGTGAGGTCAGAATGACCGCCTTTCGATCATGTTTTTGTATGGACGATGCTAGTAGAAATTATCCCTAACAAAATTATTTGCCTGAAAACGTTAATGAATTCTTTCTATTTAAACCACAAAACAGTTAATATTTTTTGTAAATGTCAAAACACGAGCAATAGCTCATGAAATGGGAATGATAATCATTATATCATCTCCATGAGGACATTCTGACATGGATTTCGACAAATCACAAATTAAATGTGTAAAATGAGAATGTAACTATTGAATTCTTGTAATTATAGTTTTTACGATAATTAATGAAAATACATGTAATTAGATAAAGATTCTTTAAAAGTAATTGTCTTCAATGTGTAACACTAGAGGTAAAAAAAAATAAATTCTGAGCAAATTACAAATGGCATTTGTTTTTGTTTAAAGCAGTTTTCTTTAAGACAACGTGATATGTCTAAAGTTATAATAATAATAATAATAATAATAATAATAATAATATATATTAATAATAAGATAATAATGATATAATAATAATAATAATAATAATAATAATAATAATAATAATAATAATAATAATAATAATAATAATAATAATAATATATAATAAATAATAATATAATAATAATAATAGTAATAATAATAGGATGACTGATTTGTTTTGGAATGTTTTGTTTTTCTTGTATTTTTCTTTCTTGCTTTGTCTGGCACCGTTTCATATATACTTGTTCAGATCTTTATCTTAAACCGGTAACTTCTCCCTAATTTCTCAATTTATTTTTTTCAACAATATTAAGTGTCATTCTACCCCTCCCTATAAATAGTTTGTAACGCGTAAAGATATCAAGTTTACAAAAATAATTTATGACGTCAGATTATTCAATCGATTAATGTCACTAAAATTTGATTCTTAAAAAAGAAGTCTACCATTTAAATGTTGTTTGAAAATGTATTTTATTCAGACATATCAAAATCGGAATGGATTAACTCACTCAATCCTAGATATTTTTCTACTTTTCAAAATTGGAAAAAATATATTAAAAATTAGCATGTACATAGAGTTTTATTCAACTACCGCGAAAACTAAAAACATTAGCTTTGATACGACGCCTATAATTTGTCTCAGAAAAAATGTAATAAATAGGCATGGGGTAAAAGTAACCTGGGTAAACTACTGATATAGTCGGTGCTGGGGTTGAGTGAGTTAAGGGGTAAAATCGACGTGCACTTATTTGCATATATGTACTCGTCGGGTAGAATAAAACATTTCTTTCACTCTTGCCTTTTGGAATTTGAACCTTGTTCCAACCATGGAGATAAAAGAAAGTGGGCGTGATCTTCTTTTCGTTTATTAAAATACGATGACTTCCGCCATGCGCAAAGCCATTTCCATTTTAATGGAGGAGTGAGTCTAAATCTCAACTGTTTACCTTACATCATAAGAGTTGCTATGATATAAAACTTTATCTCAATGATAACGGTTAACTTAAGGCTTATAAAATTCACACTACTTTTCCCTTATAAACGCTACATTAGTTTAAAACTAGATACAAAAATTTCTGTGGAACAGTGGACCCGCCCCCTTTACTGCAGACTTTTAAGCAAGTCATTCTTAAAAGTTTCATTTCAAACTTATATGTATGATTTGTATGATTTTTCCAAATAATAATTGTCACGAATTTTTTTTTTCTCTCGAAATAACATAAAGTATTTATTTTCGATAGCAATACGATACGACATAGCAGAAATTTCCGATATCACGATATAGCAGCGATACGGATATTTTAACAAGAAATAATTATTATCACTGCCCTCGTTTAATCTAATCTAATCTTTAGAAACGGCGACTGCTATCATTCGCACCTCGACTGTTGCATTTATAAACGCAATATGTATGAAGCACGATGGCTTTGTAACTATAAGTCAATAACTCCGTGAGAAATAGAGCTAGCCATATGATGACACCGTCAAAATAAGACCCAAGAAGAAGAAGAAGAAGAAGAAGAAGAAGAAGAAGAAGAAGAAGAAGAAGAAGAAGAAGAAGAAGAAGAAGAAGAAGAAGAAGAAGAGGAAGAAGAGGAAGAAGAAGAAGAAGAGTTTTTGAAGAAGAGTTTTTTTTTTAATTCTTTATTTGCATTT
>NC_088364.1:54612329-54734829 GCF_034508935.2 Berghia stephanieae | reverse complement strand
ATGTATAAAATGAGTACCGGGTCGTTAACAGCGTGGTCTCTGTCCGAAAAAAAATGGAATATTGCTTAACAAGCAACATCTCAGGTCCTTTATGTTAAGTGTTGATGTTGGCTACGGACGCCTTGTAAAGCGCTTTGAGCACGTTAAATGGTTATTGCGCTGTATAAAACCTCATTTTTATTTCCTTTTTTTTCAATTCTTTTTTGTTGTGGGTTTTGTTTTGTTTTTTTGGAGGAATTTGTTTTCTTTTTTATTTTATTTTGTTTTTTATTATGTGATCGCATGAAATGGATTCGCTAAATGTAGCTCTACAATGTTTCATACCCTAGTTTGGCAGACCATTACAGCACATGAAAACGATTTTTAAGAACAAACATAGAATCGGATGTTATAAATGCGCCGAGACCCAAAGTGAATATTTGTTTCTGGTAGATTCACAAAACAGTAATAGGCACATCTTTCTTTACCGTGAAAACGATTGCTGTAAATGTCTCTTTAGACATGCTAAAATTTTATGCTACATCCCATTTTCGTACATATTACCCATAGATAATTTTTGAGTCAGACGGTTTCCTCCACATTGAAGACATGGCATTTGCGAATTTCTAAAACACAGATATATGGATTGGGGAAAATGGACTCGTTGCCTGGCCACCAGGTTGACCGGGCATGTCTCCGGAACGCTTTTTCCTACGTGATTACATCAGATACATTGTTTGTTCAGGTCCCATGGCAGATGTTGGAACGTTTACCATGAAATAAAGGAGCTATTATTGAGTCCATCACGCCACAAAAGCTACAAAACACGCGGAAAGAACTCGAAAATATGTTGAATTTGTAGTAGTAGTAGTAGTAGTAGTATCAGTAGTAGTAGTAGTAGTAGTAGTAGTAGTAGTAGTAGTAGTAGTAGTAGTAGTAGTAGTAGTAGTAGTAGTAGTATAGTAGTAGTATAGTAGTAGTAAGTAGTAGTTAGTAGTTGTAGTAGTAGTAGTAGTAGTAGTAGTAGTAGTAGTAGTAGTAGTAGTAGTAGTAGTAGTAGTAGTAGTAGTAGTAGTAGTAGTAGTAGTATTAGAAGTAGTATATTTTATTATTATTATTATTATTATTATTATTATTATTATTATTATTATTATTATTATTATTATTATTATTATTTGCAGCCAAAAACTACCCGATCTACGGCTCACAGTGGCACCCGGAAAAGAACAATTTAAACTGGAACCCCAACTACAACATCAACCATGGGGACCACGCAGTCATGGTCAGCCAGTACATGGCCAACTTCTTTGTCAGAGAAGGTCGGGTTCAGTGTGTGTGTGTGTGTGAGAGAGAGAGAGAGAGAGAGAGAGAGAGAGAGAGAGAGAGAGAGAGAGAGAGAGAGAGAGATAGAGTATAGAAGAAAAAGAAGAAGAAGATGAATGAAGAGTGTGGTGGTGGTGGTGGTGGTGGTTTAGGAGGGGGAGGAGGAGGAGATAAGAAGAAGAAGAAGAAGAAGAAGAAGAAGAACAACAACAACAACAACAACAACAACAACAACAACAGCAACAGCAACAGCAACAAGAAAAGAACAAGAAGAACTAGAAGTAAAATACGCTAATTTTTGACAAAACACGAGTCACATAGTCCTCACCATAGTTATCAAGGTGAACACACATTTTATAAAAAACCCTCAGTGAATCAAAGGTGTCAAACGCAACATACTCTCAACTGAAGTGTTCTTCTGGAATCATGAAAAACAAAATAATTGACTTCGTCATCAACGGAATTCCAGTCACGACCCTTTTGATCCAATGTACAATTGACGGAATCGGTGTCCAGCATCTTCTTGCCTTACCTTACAGAGGCTTCTTCTCATAGAGGTTGGATGCCATGGTCTTTCACACGTCTCTGTCTAGCGCCATCTCCGAGCAGTCCATCATACTCTCAATCATATCTTTTGTTTCCCAACCAGCTCTTTCAGAGTTCTGCTTCAAATCCTCGGAAAAATCGTTCGTATCAATGTTTTTGTCTCAAGGAAATCGAAATGGCGGCGGCCTTATTTACTTCCGACACAAAAGTGCACCACTAATTTTATCTTATTTCGCGATTTGTTGATTGAAGACCTATCCTTCGCTTAATATTATATAAAGCGTTGTATGATGATTTAGAATTACAAAGAGGCATCAAAAATAATAAATCATCCTGTTGATGAAGTAGAAAGAATTCATGGAAAAGCAATAGAAAGGAAAGCATCCTCAATTACCAACAATAAAAAAACATATTTTATACCATGAATTTGATCTTTTGCCATCTGGGAGAAGTTTTTGTCAGATTAAATGTGGAACTAACAAGTATAAATCAACGTTCGTTCCATCAGCAATAAAAATGTTGAATATTTCATATGGTACAGCAAAACCAAGGATTGATGCGTTGACTGATTGACTGATTAATTTGTTTAATGTTAGGCTAGATGAAGTGACCAATTGATAATGATGATAATATTTGGTGTTGAATTGCCAAGAATGTAACGAATTGAAAATGAAATGAAAATGTTAATGTTGTGTATGTCGCATGCGTGAAAGAAAGAGAGGAAGAGAGAGGGAGAGAGAGAGAGAGAGAGAGAGAGAGAGAGAGAGAGAGAGAGAGAGAATGGGTAGGAGTGAGGTGTCTGTTCAATGTTATAGTTATCATATAACGTTATGACAAGTGTAACTAAATGACAAATTGCCATATTTATGGACAATAAAGATCTATTATTATTATTATTATTATTATTATTATTATTATTATTACTTTCATTGTACCCTCTCCCTCTTTTCCCATAATCTGAAGGGCCTTGTCTATCGCCATAGTATGCCAACTTTCTGTGCTTTACAGTCACCAGAAGAATATTCTGTACTTATTTTTATTATATTTATTTCATCCAATAAGTAACATACTGTTTGATTTTTTCTCTTTCCATGAGACTTTTCCCATCCGTCTGTACACCTCATTTCTAAAGCATCTAAATTGATAAAAATGAATGGTAGACACGTAGCGCGCTTCCACTTTTCCCCGTCCTCAATCCGCTTCACGATGCTTCATTTATTCCCTCAGCAGGAAATATGGAACAAAATTCCATTTCACCTGTCAGAGGCCCCTTTGTTATAAATACTCTTACAATATCTGTCACTTTCTATAGCGAAGCATTCATTTACACCCGAGTCCAGTGAGGGTAATATGTGTAAAGTGCCTTACCCACGGACACAACCTCAGAGTTTTGTGATATTTGGTACCCATTCAGTCACTGACCTTGCTCAAAATACTTAACATTGCAACAAGGTGAAACAACGCGCCAGAACGTTATGATAATAGCCTATGAGTTTTATTTTGTTTTTTATTGTTTTTGGGGGGTTTGGGTGGGGTGGGGGTGGGGGCGTGGTTGGGGGGGGGGGGGGAATTGTTTCTCCTTTGTTTTGTTTTGTTTTGTTTGTTTTTTCATCTGTTTTTGTTTTGTTTTACTTGTTTTTTTTGTGTGTGGATTTTTGTTTGTTTTATTGTTGTCTTTTGTTTTTTTGTTTTTTTTTTTGTTTTTTGTGTGTGTTGTTTTTTGTTTTGTTTGTTTTTTTTTTTGGGGGGGGGGGGGAAGGTGATATTTGATTTATTTTTTAAAATGATTTTATTCATTTGTTGTTTTTGTTTTGTTTTGTTTTGTTTGTTTGTTTTTTTTTTGTATATTTTTTTTTCTTTTAACTCACATCCTCTCATCCTTTCCTCTTTTTCACCAAACAGCCAGGAAAAGCAACCACCGATTCCCTGACGTGAAGAGTGAGGCGGAGAATTTGATTCAGAATTACAAGCGGGTCTACTTCAATGATGGAACTTTCTTCGAGAATTACTATAGTTAATTGAATAATACTGTATGATTGATTAAACTTTCCATGACAACATTGTGGAATAAAAATAAAAAAAGACGCTGCTTTATTACAATATGAATGTAAGAAAAATGAATACACGCACATTGCTTTTGACATGATATTACACCCTGTTGCTTTGTTTATTTGTCTGTTTCTTTGGGTTTTTTTTTGTTTGTTTGTATGTTATGGGTTTCTTTTTTTTCAGTTGTTATTTTTTTTTTGGGGTGGGGGGGGGGGGGGGGGGGGGACCTTGAGGGTTATTTGTTGTTTTTTTAATTTTGTTTCGTGGGTTGGTTTTGTTGTTGTTTTTTTTTTTTTTTTTTGGGGGGGGGGGGTTGTATTTTTTTGTCAGCTAAAATGTCATTAGTTATCATAAGACAGGAAATAATAATCATAATAATAATGATGATGATGATGATGATGATGATATATTATTATTATTATTATTATTATTATTATTATTATTATTATCATTATTATTATTATTATCAATATTATTATTATTATTATTATTATTATTATTATTATTATATTATTATATTATTATTATTGGTGTTGTTCTTGTTATTATTATTATTATATTATTATTATTATTATTATTATTATTATTATTATTATCATCATCATCATTATTATTATCATTATTATTATTATTATTATTATATTATTATTATTATTTATCATTATTATAATGATGATGATGATGATGGTGATGACGACGATGATGATGATGAGGAGGAGGATGACGACGACGACGATGATGTTGATGATGATGATGATGATGATGATGATGATGATGATGATGATGATTGATGATGATGAGGAGGAGGAGGAGGAGAAGAAGAAGAAGAAGAAGAAGAAGAAGAAGAAGAAGAAGAAGAAGAAGAAGAAGAAGAATGATAATAATGATAATAATGACGAGTAATAATAATAGTAATAATAAAATAAATAAATAAATAATAATGATCATGATCATGATGATGATGATGATGATGATGATGATGATGATGATGATGATGATGATGATGACGACGATGATGGAAAATTGAAAAGATTGTTCACCTATTTTACGCAATGTCTTAGTCTTAGGTTTGACAAGGATTGATTGGTCATTGCTTGACCTCAAGTTTCTATTGGGGACATATATGTTTAGAAGGTCTTTAATATAGGAGGGACTGTTGATGCTCAATGATTTGTAGACAACATTACAAATCTTATAGTCAACTCTTATCTGTAAATCAATCAAAACGCGGTAGCAAATTTTGTCAAAATAATCCGAAATCTGCCTTCTGGTTGGTAATGTAGAGATACGAAAGTCGACCAAGACGACGTGGCCACTTCATACGAAACAGGTCCATCATGCCTGAACGTGTCTCAATTACAGTAGACATTTGCGGTTGAATCAAGTGCTCATAAGAAGTGGCAAAAAAATAATAGATTAATTATTTTTAAATAGTTTTAATAAATAAATAAATATATGTATCACAGTCCCTCACCATACTCGATCTAAAATGAAGAGAAGATCAATTTATGCCTTTCAAAGTTGGGTATGTTGAGCTGATGAAGATAACTTTAATTTTTTGTTGTTGTTGGACATGGCCGATGTGCACATATCATTACCACACATTGGTCATTGAGGTGGAGGCGTGACTTATCTTGAAGATGAAATATTATTGACTGGTGATTTCATCATGGAGACTTTCGGCAGTAACTTTGCTACAAAAACAAAATAGATTTTCTTTCTCCGTGATCGTGATACCAAGCCTAATTAACTGATATATATATATATATATATATATATATATATATATATATATATATATATATATATATATATTATATATATATATAAACTATATATATTAAAAAATAAAATAATCAAAAAAAGGACAAGTCCAAAAACTTTTCACAGATCTAGCTACCATTGACTTGTTTTATGTTACCATTTATGTTTTTCAAACACAAACACATACACACACAGTCCACGCACCCATATATTATAAGCATTAAAGATGTGTTGTAATAACAACTTGTTATCTGCTTGCACCAACCGCCACCAAAAAAGACAAATGTATTTACAATTAAAAACATCCTCTCAGAACGTCAAGACGTAATCGACAAGTATTCCAAAAACAGACCTTTAATCATAAACGATTTCAATCTACACTTTGATGATGACAGGATAGAGCCCCGATTGTACAGAAGATGTAAAGCATCCTGTCTTCCAATAGTCTAAGACAACCGATGAGTTTGCCAACCCATAGAAGAGAACATAATATACTGGACTAGGTTGTGCCAGACATCAATAATAATAATAATAATAATAATAATAATAATAATAATAATAATAATAATAATAATAATAATAATAATAATAATAATATAATAATAATAATAATAATAATAATAATAATAATAATAATAATAATAATAGATCTTTATTGTCCATAAATATGTCAATTTGTCAATTAGTTACACTTGTTATAGATATTTCAGTCCTACTTATTTTCTCTCTCTCTCTCTCTCTCTCTCTCTCTCTCTCTCTCTCTCTCTCTCACTCTCTCACACACACACACAGACTCTCTCTCTCTCACACACACACAGAGACTCTCTCTCTCTCTCTCTCTCTCTCTCTCTCTCTTCTCTCTCTCTCTCTCTCTCTCTCTCTCTCTCTCTCTCTCTCTCTCCCTCTCTTTCTTTCACGCGTGCGATATACACAACATACACATATTCATTTCGTTTTCAATTTATTACAATTGTGGCAATTCGACCTCAAATGTTAATATGTTGAGAGAAATTGAGGGAACTATCAATGGTTATTCCTAAATATTTAAAATATATATATTCAACTATCTCAACATCATCTTTACCGATCGTCACACACTTTAAGTCGTTTTTATTTTTTTTACACCAAACACCTGTTCTTTCGTTTTTTCAACATTCAATTCAAGCTGATTTTGTTTACACTAATCGGTGAATATATTAATTTGTTTGAAATAATTATTTTCGGTAACTTTATCTTTTAATAAGCCAAGAATAGCAGTATCATCTGCATATTTCACTATAAAACAGTTTTCAAAGGATGGTCTGCAGTCGTTGGTGTATAAGATGTACAGGATTGGGGAACTCACGCAGCCTTGGAGACATCCGTTCGACAAAGTTCTTTTGTTGGAGATAATTTCACCCAATTTTACACATTGCGGTCTATGGGTCAGAAACTCTTTATACCATTTAATAAGGTAGTTTGGAATATCCATGTTGCACAACCGTTGAAGCAAAATATATGTGTTCATGGCATTAAAAGCTGATGAAAAGTCGACATACAGGATTCTGGCGTAATTCGAGGGCGTTTGGTCAAGGTGTTTTGAGATCGAATTTGTGGCGGTTAAAAGTGCGTCTTCTACACTGGGATGTTGCTGGTATGTAAATTGGTACGGATCTAGCAATTTCAGGTCATAACATTTTTGTAGGAGCAGGGACGGCTGGTAATAATGGGCAGGGTGGGCAAATACCAGCCTGTTTTTTCAAGTTATATGCTGTATTACCAGGTCCGAAATAATCTAATTTAAATTAGATAATTTCAAAAGTTACTACTTAAACTTGATACTTCGTACTGAAATCAATTTGTGTTTATTTTTGATAGATTGCGAATCACCATGCACCCCGTAATGCATAAACCAGGATACGCTCCTGTTCTTTTTTATCACCCCCCCCCCCCCCCCCCCCAACCACTCCACTCCGCCCAAATCGTCATATCATCGTCTCGTCGCCTGACGGCGAACTAACTCCGAATTTTGCTGTCTGGCCTCTTTAGTACTAGGTCGGGCTAATTCAAATGAGCCCACCTTATTAACCAGTGAACACTTAATAGAAATTTTGGCAAACGAACTTTTTCTTATTTATTGTCTTACTTGTGCTGGTACCATTGATGTAATGACGTTGGGAAGGTTCCAGTATTGAATTAAATTTATTAATTTACTAATTTTATATCAATTTAGTATTAATTTGTGTTGTTTTTATATATTTGTTTATCCATTTAAACTATTTCTTTTTTCCTCGTTTTGTTTAGTGCTTCTCAAAACTCATTTATTTAAATTGTTTTCTTATTTGTTTTGTTGTTGTTGTTGTTTTTTTTTGTTTTTTTTTGAGGGGTTTTGTTTTGTTTTTTTAAACAAATTAATTTGTTAGTTCTTTTTTTTTTAATTCTTAAAGTAATTACCGCTGTGTTTTTATTGCCAGACAAAATAATTTTGCAAAACAATGTAATTTTCTATTGTATTCCCTCTAATAAAACAAAACACTTTTATTCAAAAGTCACGACTAAATAAATATATAAAGTACAACCACCATTTTGGTTTTCTCAACAATTGAATTAGTATACGAGAAATACTCTTCTGAGTAAGGAGAGAGTTGAATTCTAACTAAGTTATAGAGGAAATAGATACGTTTAAAGGAAGGGTGGGCAGATTCCGTACTTGCCCGTCCTGAAGTTAATACATACATAAGATAGTTCGTGATAAAGAGGTGGGAAGCTAGGGGTTGGTTGGGTAAGGAGTAAAGATAACACGGTCGTTATTGTGACAGTCTAACGAATGCATGAGGAGAGATTGGTAGCATTATTCTGTCTTAATTATATTGTATGAAGTATTGGCGAAAGCCTAAGATTAAATAAACTTTGTTTTTGTTTGTCTTATTTTGACTATGGAACTGATACTTGTCATAGCAGACCTGCCTACTTGAATTAGGAAAATAAAAATCGTAATTTTTAGGGCTAATAAAATCGTATATATTTTAACTACCCTTTAGAAAAATCACCGGAATTTTTGTCTGTTTTGATAGATATCAAATTTTAAAAAACGAGAAAAAATTATTGGAAACGTAATAATGATGGTGATGGTGGTAGTAGTAATGATGGTGTGGTAGTAATGATGATGGTAATATTATTATTGTTATTATTGTTAACATTATTATTATTATTATTATTATTATTATTATTATTATTATTATTATTATTATTATTATTATTATTATATTATTATTATTATTATTATTATTATTATTATTATTATTATTATTATTGTTATTATTATTACAGTACTACAATAGCAATAAAAACAATATCAACATCATCATACAATTTCCGTCATCGTCTCCACAACTATCATTCTAACCAACAGCACCACCAAAACCACTACCAAAATTACATCCTCCTCCACCGACACCACCACCGCTACCACTATTCCAACCACTACCACCACCGGCACAATCATTCTAACCACCAAGAGAGCAGTAAAATGATGCAATTTGAGCTCTGAATGAAACTCGTGTCATATCGCTGTCGTTGCTTCTCGATGAAAACTTTAAGGTTACTACATACTACTGAAAACCAGTAATGTAACAGAATTATTAATCTCGCCGTTGTGGGATTAAAGCATCTCTTTAATTTTTCGAGTGAACGAAATGGACTTGTATTGTCAAGGTGTTGTTGCATTATGCCTCGTCGCTTTATTTTTTTGTTGTATTATCTTTCGTGATTCATTTTTGATTACGTTTGGAATAATTAAAATCTACTGGTATTGTCATTTCATTGTGAATGTGATTATTTGTGGTTGAAATATTATTTTTTAAATGTGAAAAAAAATAATAATAATAAAAAAAAAAGATAATTAAAAAAAAATCCAAAAAAAATACACACACACACACACACACACACACACACTGGGTGGGGATCCTGACCTCCCATAGCGGGCAGGGAGGTACATACTGTGTCTTCTATCCCCTTATATCTGTTATCCAACATGCTTTCTGTCTTTGTCTCGGAATGAGATTACTTGGTTTTGTCCTGGCACTGGCCGGAATCCTAGCTGGGAGGGAAACAGTCAAATGCAGTTATTGTTTTGGGAGATGATATTTTTTTCCTTGTAAATCATCTCTCTGTTATGTATTATTATTTTTATTTTGAATGTATAATGTAAGCATTTGAGTGTGTTCCTCTTTGTTGGATTTTGTGCTTGTGTCTGGATGAGACTTGTAGGTGATTTCAAACTAAGTACATTGGTGGTGTGCTCTTGGAATCTACATCTGATCCCTATTTGTTCTCAATTCCCCTTTGTCTTACTTTTTCTTGGGTGCTTTAATTGTAATTCTAGAACTTTTTACTATCCCATTTTCTTCCTTTTTACTGGCGCTGATATAACCTAAATGTGTTGCAAGCGCCGTAAAACCCTTAAAAACAAAAACAAAAACAACAAACACACACACACACACACACACACACACATATATATATATATATATATATATATATATATATATATATATATATATATATATATATATATATATATATAAAACCGAATCATCTTTGCCCCACCACTGTAAATAGGCTAGAACCGCCACTGTGTAGGAGCTCACATTTAAAAAAAATTTTCTAAACATTTCATAGGCCTACAAGCGATGTAAGCGCCACTGGACGGAAGTCGTTCAATACGGTTGGGCAACGCTGGACTGAAAACACAGTTCCTTCATAAAGACCGTTATCACAACCTCAAACGGTACCTTTTTCACTTTGAGTTCTTCTTCGTGAGAAGTTTTCAAAATCGCAAATATCATTCAAGATGGCAGCCCCCATCGTTTTGAGTATAGCTGTTGCTGTTGTTAGTATTTTATCCTTAGGATTTTATGACCAACTGACAAATTTCGAAGAAAATGGATGCTTAATGACTTGGATGTTTGAGTACCCAAAATACAAGGTAAATTTTTTCTTTCCATTTTTGCATTTGTGCTGAAACCCGATGACCACAGCCGGCGTTCCGTGTAAGTGTAAGATACCGGAAGAACTTATTTACTTAGCTACACAGTACACAGTACAGTACAGAACAAAACTAAACTGAATGGTCTAATAAGAAGCCTCAGTCTCAATTTAATTTAGACTTTTGACAACTTTGGTCTTTATCCATCTGCAAATCAAGTGGACAAAAAAGACCCGAACTCCTAGTATCTAGATTGTAACTCTCAAAACAGCTGACCTTTCCTTTTTACTTTTACTTTTTCGTGTTCACGGGTACAGCAACATTGCCTTCAATTCAAGAGTATGAGTATGAGTATGTGTGAGAGTGAAATTGATGTTACACATTGTTCTCCAAAACAACTGTTAATGATATGCGTCATGTTATACATTATGTTGAAAGAGAGGGAATGTAGACTACATTGTAGTAGTAGTAGTAGTAGTGATGATGTGGTGGTGGCTGCAGTAGTTAGTAAGTAGAGGTAGTTTAATTGATGGTAACTTCTATTATTTACAGGAGCACTGAGATCTGAATCATGAGCAACGGTGAGAGAGAGAGAGAGCGAGAGAGAGAGCGAGAGAGAGAGAGAGAGAGAGAGAGAGAGAGAGAGAGAGAGAGAGAGAGAAAGAGAAATTCCTGGAACTTTATAAAATATATTTAACTAACTGTAAACAATACAATAAACGGGGACGGAACTATTCTCATTCTTTTCTTTTCATCTCAAACTGACACTCTCTCTTTCAGCATAAAAAAAATACTATTTGCAGTTCTAAAGTACTACTGAACTGCAAATAGACAGACAGTCCTATCATAAAATGTATTTAGTTTAGTGCAACATGATTTTTACTAAACAATGTAAATAAGATTTTAAAATTCCACTCTTATCTTATCTTCATATTTATTCATCAGCATCAAGGTATAATTATTATCATTATCATTGGGAGAAATTCCATGCGTCTGCCACTTATGAACAATAAATAAATGTAGTTAATCACTATATAATTTTATTTTCCCAAAGAAGGAAACTGGACTGATAAGATTTTATTTTACAACGAAGTGGCAATTCGGACCCGAGTCTGAATTGCTTCCCGTGGCAATTTGGACTCCTGCCACAATACACCTGCGCAATCACAGGAAGTGTTGGAAGTGGAAGCTGGGTCGAAAGTGAAGCATGGTAGGGGGGGGGGGGGGAAAGCTGCTCGTTCTCAGTTGTCAGTTGTCAGTCGGTAGGAGGGCGAGTGAGCGAGCAAGTCACGTTTTAGAACTCCCGAAGATGGCTCCCTTCAAAAGCGGTGATCTATTTTCTTCTTTCAACGAATTCATGCAAACCTTGAAAGAATTTGAGAAGGCGACCTGTGCTTGTGTCAGGATGAGACATTTAGGTGCTCTCAAACTAAGTATATGGTAGTGTGCTCTTGGAATCTGCATTTGAACTAATTCCCTTTTGTCTTACTTTTTCTTGGGTACTTTTTAATTGTAATTCTAGAACTTTTTACTATCCAATTTTCTCCCTTTTTACTGGCGCTGATTTGACCTAAATGTGTTGCGAGTGCCTTAAAAAAAACCCAAAAAAAAACTAGATCTAATTATTCGTGGTCTTTGGGAGATTACAATTGTGGTCGTAATTTGCCCTTGCATAGATAAAAGAGGGTCTTTGTGTAATGATTGGAAGATGTATTTGATTTGCCATGAGCGTGTTGCAAAAGATACATGCATGACATTTCTCTACATTAATATAATTTGCCATTTGCAGCCGCGAAAAACTGCGGGGAAAGGAGAATAATATGACTTTGGGCATTGAGTGTTTTATTTAAAAGGCAGTATGGGTCGGGCTTTGACAAAAGGCAGTATCTTAATTCTTTTTTAATTTTAGAAAATATGCTGTTTTATTTCTAAATATATAAATAGAGGCGATTCTTGGCAGCAAGCCACTGGGGTAGGGGCAGAGTACTGTCTAATACTATTATTATTAGATAATACTGGACTAGGTGCCTATTAATAAAATAAGCACTGGTTGAATGCGGAGAGAGAATGATCAACTGGTAATGGGATTGGTGTTGGGGGGGGGGGGGCAGGGGGTAACCCACAAATGACCAAGGCGCTGGACGCAGGGGAGAACATGGTGATGCGAGATCAAAGAGAAAAAGCCGCCGGCTCTTGGGTTGTGGAAATGGTTGTTGGGGGGGGGGGGGGTGATTATTCTGTTTTTAATGACTTAGAGATACTCATGAGTGTGTGTGTGTGTGTGTGTTTAGGAGGACTAGTACGGTTTCTATAAATGCAAACGGAATAGTAACTGAGAGTTTCACTAATGATAAGTTCATCATTCGGGCACATTGCATTGCAGTATTCTGAATCGAAGAGCCATTGGAGACTATTCGGACTCGACCCTGGTTAGCCACGGAGTTCTATTTAGTTTAGACTCGGAGTCCGGATTGTCATGGGAAGCAATTCAGACTCGGATCCGAATTGCCATTGGAGGCAATTCAGACTTGGGGTCCTTTGTCTTTACAATATTAATCAGATAAATCTTGCATCTACAAATAAGGTCTGTATTTGCTCAGGGACTCTCAGTGACAATTGGTACCTAACCAAAATGGACGCACAACTTTCACTCAACTGAAAATGTATAAAGATGAAAATAATGAAAACTCATTTTTTAGAGGCTTCATTGAGGTCAATTTGTTTCTATCTTTTGATAATTTTAGATTAATTCAAGGTGCACAAATATGTGTCATTTACTGTTTGGACTGTAAATGGTGGATACAAATGGAATTTCTACCATATCATTATTATCATGAACTTCATCATTTATTATTATTATTATTATTATTATTATTATTATTATTATTATTATTATTATTATTATTATTATTATTATTATTATTATTATTATTATTATTATTATTATTATTATATTATTATTATTATTATTATTATTATTATTATTATTATTATTATTATTATTATTATTATTATTATTATTATTATTATTATTATTATTATTATTATTATTATTATTATTATTGTTTATTATTATTATTATTATTATTATTATTATATTATTATTATTATTATTATTGTTATTATTATTATTATTATTATTATTATTATTATTATTATTATTATTATTATTATTATTATTATTATTATTAATTTATTATAATTATTATAATTTGATTATTTCAGGAAATTTCTTTCAAGGAGACAGAAAAAGAATTCCCACACTATGGGCTCTATATATATGGAGAAGGGTAAATACATCATCTTTCCATATTCTAATTCACTGCACATGATACATAACTCATACCTGGCCTGTCTTAGTTTTATTCCAGTACCTATCCTTCGTTACCATGACCATGTCACAGGCAGGTTAATTTTTGCGCTCGTTGTTTATGTGGTCAGCTTGTGTATCACTCGCAATTATCTGTAATTTTAAAGGAATTTCACATGCTTGTTTCAATCATTAAATTAAAAATAAAATGATCCAAAATTTTACACATTGCAAGGTCAGGAAATTTCTTCTCATCTCCTAGCAAGAATTTCAACTGACCCTTTAACAATTTAAAAAAACAAAACAAATGCAGTGTAAATTATAGCGAATTTTAGATGATACAACTGAAATTAAATATAATCAAATTAACAAATGTAGGATCACACATGAATAAACGGTACTCTCAATATCTAGATAATATGAATTACTAATACTTTGTTTGAAGGTCTTTAACATAGATTATATTTCCAACAGTATTATACAGCTAATAAAGAGCTTTCATCTTTTATATTCAATTAATTAAATGGTTCATGATTTTTGACTGTAGATAAAAATTAGTTGATAACACAAAGAAATGACACACTTTTGATGTTCTTAAAGCTGACAGGTTTTTAATGACATTGATATCTACATGTCAAGAATAGGCCATATGGGACAACAGGAGTCAATACGTAGATAACCAGTAATAGTCAATACGTAAATAACCAGCAATTAAGGAAGAATGCAAGAATTCAGAAGAAAATAAACACAGCCCAAAAAAAAATATATTATTTACATTAACGCCAAACAAATCAAATATCTATGAAGTGTCTAAGGTAAATGGATCAACATGTAGATGTCCTTTTCTCTGTTAGCTGGTTTGTGTCAGCCTGAGAGGTACTTGCTCAAATCCCACCTATGCAACTACCTCTGCTTTTATTTCTGGTACTGCCTTATAAGATTTAGTCTTAAAAATTGTTTATAGTACAATAAGTATCTAATTATATGTCATCACCACCATAGTTTAAATGATAAACGGGACAAATTTATTTTCCTCTGGCTAATATCCTAAATAAGTCAACCATCTAGCAGTTTATCATTTGAACGCAATATTCACCAAAAATTTATGGGAAAAAATTCAATCTTTTATATGTTGTTTTGTCTGTCATTTTCAACTTAATTATGACATTATTAAGAAATTATAGAATATTTCACACACAAAATTATGGTTTATACTGTGAGAACAAAATGCAGAAAATTATGAATTATTAAAGTTGAAAGCTTGGTTGTAACTGTTAAAAGGAATAAAGTAATAAAGGTTTGGTGCAAAAATGTTAGTGTTATTGTGTGGAATTCATGCAATATTATAATTGCAATTTAAAGGCTGACAATAAGGAACAGATTTCTGTACTTGACCCTTATGACCTGTCATAAATATAAATGTGAAGACATGTGGTCTAGTCTTATGACATGCACCTTCGGATCGGAATATCCAGGGTTTGAATCCTACTCTGAGCGGTGCATAGTTGAGTCCTTGGGAAAGGCTCTATACTCACATTCTCTCACCATACTCGTGTGTAAAATGAGTACCTGGCCATTTACAGCATTGTTTCTGTCCTGAAAAAAGTGAAAATGTAATATCACCTAACAGGCAGTTTGTCTCGTCCTACATGTTAAGTGTTGCTGTTGGTTAGGGGAACCTTGTGAAGTTTAGTGGATATTGCGCTATATAAATACTCAAGTGAAATAAATTTCTGGAAACATAATTAAAACTGATAGGATGAGTAGGGGGTGGATTCCACTGTCTGTTCCCTAAGTGGTAATGGTTTGTAGTGAGAAATATTTGCTGTTACTGCTAATTAGGATGGTGGCACCATTTTGTGTTTGGAACTTTAATTATTATATATCTTACCAATTGTTTTATGAATTCACCATGCTCAGACTTGTCACAGTGTATCATTTAATCCCCCAGCAGGCTGTAAGAAGTCAAATTCCATTTTTAGTAATATTCAGTATTGAGAATGTCAGTTCTTATTCACTCAAGATTCAAGAAGTTTTGGAGGGGCAGTCATCCATAAGGACCTATGCCAGAATATGGAATCATTGTAATCAAAAGCCAATTATTACACTCAAAGTTGCTTACAAAATGAGACATGGCAATGACTCTATCAGTGTCACATTTGTTTCTTAAACTATGTAATGATAAGTTCAGTTGCATTCAACAAGCATTATCATTTTAAAAGATTGAACGTCCTCTCTTTTCTTTGTTCCAGATCTTACTATGACTCATTCCGGTAAGTCTTAAGGTGTTTCATCTTTATCAATCATTGTCACTACAGCAGTCAAAGTGAATACTATCCTGCTAGAAGCTGTGGACTTTAAAAAGTGATATGCAAATGAATATAACCGCTTTAAGAAGAACAGAATACCAAACACAGTACATTTTGGGCTCAAAATACATTTTCAGCCAATAACAAAAACATTTAAAAACATTATTACATTACTTTAAGTCTAGAGAGATGGTACGTCTCATCAGAAAATACAAAGTTGAAACGTCATTTTTACTTCGTGTTTGCCAACTGAACTTGCTGAATACTTTTCTCCCATCTGTCTGGATTTAAAGTTTTTACTGTTTTTGTTATTGGTTGAAGAAGGGTAAGGAGTCTGAAACATTCTTTGTTTGGTATTTTCTTAATTTTTATTTTTGTAAGTCAACACAGCATGTGTCCGGTAAACTCATAAATTGAAATTTGATTACAATAAAAATACATTTGTCACAATTGAAGGATAAGAAAGCAATAACAAGAAGTCCTTCAAAGCCTTATATCCCTTGGAGCTGTAGTAAATCATGCTTTCCTTAAAGTTAAACAATCAGTAATAATTGTTTTGTTTAACCTTTGGATAGGATGCTAGTCTATCCTATACTCTATAATCAAAAGTACTTTTCCCCAGATCCAACAAATTTGCTGGGGGTCCTGATAGCTCACTTGGTAGAGCATTCACTTCACAAGCAAAGGGACTGATATCGAATCTCACATGCAATCGAGATTTTTTTTTTCTGACCCGTCTTTCCACTCAGCAGTAATTGGGTAGTCAGATCTCATAGATCTGTCAGAAAGCATTTTGCAATAGATTAGCATCTTATCCAAATGATAGCAAGCAATTGATATTGTCATTTTACACTATAGAAACCAGGATAAACTCCACTCCCAATGGCCAAATGGACTACTAACAAATCCTGCCACCCAATCATTACTATGTGTGCAGACAGAGGAAACTGTCTACAATTTCCCTTTCCCAGAAGCATACCTTCAATGTTTCAATTCACCGGCCTCAACCTGCAGAGATAATTTAAGTCGTATTGTTAATCCGTCAAACTTCAAAATGCCAATAACAATGTTACCATGTAATATTTAACAAGTAACCTACAAGGTGCAAGGTAAATAAGGTGGCCTAGAAATATCTGGAGGAGAGGTAAGCAAAGGATAAATGAAGAAAAAAGAAAACTCATGAGAATAGACTCTGAAGATAGCATAGAGAAGGACATGATGGAGAGGGTGAGTCAATGACCCGTACTTTTTTGGGAGTGAAGATTCTAAGTAAAATTAAGTAGCCCTTCAAAGCCATAAAGCCCTTAGAACTGGAGTTTATCCCAGTTTCTATAGCATAAAATGACAATATCAATTGCTTATTAGCATGTTGCCCATTAGATATGATGCTATTCCATCTTAAAGTACTTATTACCGTATTTAACAGACCCAGCTATCGAATGACTGTTGGTGAACAACGGGTTAGAGGAAATTTTGACTGCATCTGGGATCAATAGCAGTCCCTTTGCTAGGTTGGTGAGTGCTCTACATACTGAGCTTTCAGGACTGTCATTATTCTGCTTAATTTCCGAGATCACTTTGATTAATCTCAATTTTATATCACAGCCCAGCCAATTGTGATTATTCTGTTAAGCTACGAATTTTATTTTTTTATTTCCTATTTTTCTTTTTCACTCTGATTTCATATTTTTGAATACTGCTTTTTAATTCTTAAAGTTTGTAATACTTTGAATTCAAGCCACCTTTCCAGTGTGATTTGTATTGTTAATTGCAGACATGTGAAGCTCTCTGGAATTCCAGTTTTGTTTATTCCCGGTAATGCTGGTAGCCACAAACAAGGTATATATATATATATATATATATATATATATTTCATCCAATTTTTTGTACTCATATTTCTTTCATGTTCTACACAATGTATTGAATTACTTATATTCATAAATGAAATGGATAGGTAGATATAAATTAAAAGATGTTCTACACTCCACATATGAATTGGTGTGCTATAGAACTTTATGAGAAGCAAAAATAAGACCACCTCCTTTGTAGATTTCATCATACGCAGATTCCAAGGGGATTATTTGAAAAAAATCCTTGGATTTTTTCCCTCTTCCATTTAGAATTTTGCGGTGTACTATTTTCCTTTTTTCTTTTTTTTTTTGATTGCTTGGACTGTTATCAAAAACATTTAAAATGATAATTTGTATTAAAAGGGGGAAAATTTGCATTCTAAAGTTTAGATTTTTCTTTGAAAAAAAAAATATAGATTATTCTGTTTGCTACTTAATGCATGTGTAAGAAGGTTTAAGTTGCAAAAAAGCACAGCAACGCCAACCCCCCCCCCCCCCCCCCCCCCTTGTCTTCCACTGCAACAAAGACATTGGGATGATTTTTTTTTTAAAACGCACACAACTGATACTTTGAAAGACTACACATACAAGGCATTTATCATACAGTGCAGTAGGCTACTCCACTCTGCGATTATATTCTTGTATTTATAGGTTTCTGTTTGTTTGTTTGTTTTTTTTTGGGGGAGGGGGGGGGGGATATGATCGAAATTTGTTTAATCATTTTAGTGTGTTGTTTGTTTTTTTCCAACTGTTTCATTGCTACTGCCATTTTTCTGTGGCATATGTGAGGCATCCTGGTTATCTTGACTGGCAATATGTGTCAATGAGACAGCGTTTCTCTGTATAGTTTCTAAATCTTGTATCTTTTGTTTGATTGTACAATGAGCTTTTAAAAACATATGCATTTATATAGGGCAATATCCATCGAATTCAGAGACCCCTATTATTCCGTCTTGCAGACTCATTCCGCAAAGACTTTTCACATTCTGCGATCCGATGCTCAAGGCTGATATTCCACGTTTTGACAAAAAGGATCATAAAAGGAAAAAACTAGAATTATTGAGAGAGAAAAATGGGCCTGTATTGCTTGCTGCACATCCAAAAAAAAGAAAGCACTCATGAGCATCTTATTGTCACCAGATCAATGCCCAGGCATTCAGACTGCTATTATTTCAATTTAACCCCCTATTTACATTAAACAATTTCTAGTTTCCCTACTTTTGCCTGTCTTGGATTACTTGCAAACCAATCATGTCTCCACTAAATAATAAAGCGGTAAGTTTTTAAGTTGTTGATTCCTCTTTGCGGTGGAATGGGGTAGGGGTCTCTGTTAATGTGATCAATATGCTTTAGAAGACATTCTAGAATATCATACACAAGCTTGTATAAAATCAAAAGTTTTACACTGATGTGAGAATTAGATTCAGAGATAATGTATAAATGCATGAGCTGAGAAGAAACAAAAAATTTAATATGCGAATTGAATTGCACAGCATTGCTTCCAATGCATTTCAGCTCACTTCTACTTTTGACAATTGTGCTAATGCCAATGTCTGAAAGGAAAAGGTCTCATTTTGTATTTTGAGATTAAAGTAGTAGTTAATCTTCCTGTTTGTGAGTGTATATCACTGTGTTTGGATGCATTGACTCATTGATTTACACTTATATTGTGCAACACCACCCCTTTTTATATGTCCAAAGAAAAATACAAAAAAATATTGAATCTAGAGGGGCTACTATTTTGCATGTGTTTGAGATGGCTATGCAATAAACACATATTTTAGTATTGTTGTATCGAGCTCACTGCACGCTTGATAGGAATGATATATTGAAAAATTACTAATATATTACCTTGTGTCATCATCTTCATTCATCATTATCTTTTAAGAATCAGTATTTTTTTTATTACGGGCAACCAAATTTAAAACAATTATCACCATATTTGTTTTGTGTTCTGCTGTGAGTCGTTTTGTTTTGTTTTTTATTTTTTTGTTTTGGGGGGGGGGGGGGGGGGCGCTTGTTTGTTTTTTAAATTTTGTTTTGTTGTTGGTTTTATTCAATCTATTTCTCTTTGTTATTTGCTGGGGTTTTTTTTTCTTTTTGGGTTGGGTGGCTCTTTTGTTATTATTTTTTCTTTTACATTTTTTTTCTCGGGTTTTGTTTTTTGTTTTATTTTTTTGTGGTATTTTTTTTTTCCATTTAAAATTTTTTAAAAACCTTTTTGGGTGTACGACAGTGTTGTTACTACATGACTAGGTAGGTGTCACTGATTTACAATCTGTTATTTTCTGGTCTCACTCTTGTGTCCTTGGATTAGTCACATGACACACAATAGTCCAATGGGTGTGAATAAATACCTTTGCTAAAGTGACATAATGTAAGAATACGAGTACAGAACAAACACCTAACAGGTGACTTGTAGTTTCATATTACACAATGCAATGAGAATGGTTCAACCTCTGAAAATGTATTGTTAACGTGAATGTTTATTTTATTTTATTTTTCTTGCACAAGCAATTTTCAAAACTTTCAATCTTTTTCAGTCAGGTCATTAGGCTCAGTGGCTCTCAGAAAGGCACAGGAGAGACCGGATGGCATCCATTTTAATTATTTTGTGGCTAAATTCAATGAGGTTAGTAATATATTATTGGTGGGAATTACATATTTTTTAAAGCTTAACTTCAAGAACAAAATTCAGAATCAATTATATTTTATATCTACTGGTAGATTAGGTGGTTAAGCACTACAATATATATTTCACTTTAACCCTCTCCTTATCACTCATAGGAAAATGTCACATTTGTTACAATGCAACCGACAATTTTCTCATTCTGATTTCTCTTGTACATCACAAAATTCAAAGAATTGCTTTGATTACAGATATAAATACTAAACACTGTGTTATAGAGCTCATTTGTTACTTTTTGTTTGAGTAAAAAAGTCTATTCTTGTGTTGGGTGGGAGTTAATTTTCGGGGCAAATTCTAAAAATAGCTGGTAAGGAGAGAGCTAAAATCAAGATGTATCACTTATCATGAAGCGTTCTTCAGACAAGTCACCAGAATCCAATGTATGCTCTTTTCATCGTTTCTCAAAATCTTCGATTTTCAACTCCCATCCATGGTTTTAAATTTGGTGACCAAGTATTGAAATATATATTGTTTTTCAAAATGTTATGCAATCAAGTATATTATGTATTTGAAATCTTTAAACGCATTCCTTAACTCATTTCATTTATTTCATTACCTTAGGAATTCTCAGCACTCAGTGGTTCTATTTTGAAAAGACAAACAGGTATTTTATTGTTTTGTGTTTAGATATATTTTTGGTGGATATTATCTGTTTTAGGTTTGTTTTTGTTGAATTAAAAAAAAAAATGTTTTCCCCCATTTTGTATGGTTTTTTTTCCCATTAGGCCTTTAAGTACACTTTAGCAGCTGAAATAAAGTATACTCATTGTTTGTTTGTTTTTTGTTTTTTTTATGGGGGGGGGGGGGAGGGTTAATTCTTAACATATATCATTTTATTAAATATATATCAAGTCCTATATGTTAATGCTAATAAAAACGTTTTTTTTCAGAGTACATCCAAAAATGTGTAACCAAAATTTTATCGTTGTATGATCATATGAAATCGCCTCCTAAAACAGTGGTTCTCGTGGGACATTCAATGGTAAGTGGGTTTTTATTTTTGTTGGGTTTTTTTCCGTTTTACTATAGACATTTGACAGTGATACTTTAAGGCTCTTTGAAAAATCATGGTGATGGTAAGATGATGATGATGATGACAACAACAAAAAAAGTAGTCCTTCAGAGCCTTTAGACTCATGAACCCAGAGTTTATCCTGGTTTCTGTTATGTGAAATGGACAACAGCAATTGCTTGCTACCTTTTGGATAGGACACTATTCTATCATAAAGTACTTTCTGCCAGATATAACAGACCCAGCTATCCAATCACTGCTGGGTGGACAGGGAGGTCAGAAAAAATCTTGACTGCACCTGGAATCAATCTCAGTCCCTTTCCGTGTGAAGCAAGTGCTCTACCAACTGAGCTATCGAGACCCCCAATGATGACAAAGTGACTATATTTTTATTTTTCCTCCTTCATTTCTTTTGTGGCTGTCTGCTCTATCAACCACTATTTGAAACAATGATTACATTGAGGTTTAATTTGACTCCATGATTCAGACAGCAGCTATAGATCCGAATTGTCAATATAAACTTTTATGATGCATTAGATCACACTTATGCAACTTTTACCAATGAAATCAAATGGTCATTTTTTTTTACTCTGATCCAAATCTAGATTGTTATTCTACTTTAAACCACAAGCAACTTATTGTCATGCGTTTGCACTAGCTGCCTTAGATAAATTCTCTTGTATTCATTTTTATGCAATTACAGGGAGGTTTCATCGCCAGAGCTCTGTTTACAATGCCTGGCTTCGACCCTTCCACTGTCAACACCATCATCACCCAAGCCACTCCTCATCAAAGGCCTGGTAAGGAATACCTTTTGGCACAGCACAATGCTCATTTCACATTGATCCAATTCTTTTTTTTTCAGGGTTGTGATTTTGGAGATTTTGTTATTAGTTTTGTTTTGGAATCCATTATGATGTTATTAGAATGCTCTCTCATCGATTGCAGCTTTTGTTTTTCATTTTTTAAAAATAAATTATATTTGTATTGTTTTTAATAAGTCAAAGGAATTAATTTCAGTACTTGTTTTGTGATAATGATGATTACTATATAAAGATGTCATTGATTACAGCTTTATTGAAAAAAATCAATTTTTATCTTCACAATCCTGATAAAAAAATATACAAAATTCTGATACAGTCCTGCTATAGATGTGTTAAATTGTTGGCAGGTAATATTCTCTATGAGTCATGTGTACTTGTTAGTGGTCATAGGGAAAAATACCTTTTCCAAATAAAAAAGAAGTGCACAAAACAGCTAAAGCTAAATATCGTTTTCTAATAATCACACATTTAAGAACACTTTTACTAAGTGCTTAGTGCTCTTATTAGGGATGATACATTTTAGAATTTACCTGTGTTTACGTTGTCATCTGATGAATGTTTATTATTACTCTCTTCATTATGAAATGTTATTCCAGTGACACTTGTGGATGCAGTTATTGTTTCTCTCTACAACTATGTCAATGAGTTTTGGAGATCCAACACGGCTACCTCTCTACGACATGTGACTGTAGTCAGCACGGGAGGTGGATTTAGAGATTATCAAGTTCGATATGACCTGACATCATTAAAAGGGGTTTGTATTTCTTTTATGTTGCTCTTTTTTTTAAAATCTGTATAAACTCTATTACTCTTTTTATTTTCAGGTATTTTGATATTTGTGTGACGTTAGTCATCATTACTATGATTGCAGAACTGGTGTCCTGCTTGTTAAAAAATAATTATACATCCTCAACTATAAACAAATGTTATTTAACATGTGACTAGAACAATACAAAATTTATAAACAGAATCCCTCATGTAAAATTTAGCTAAAATTTATATGAAATATATTCATTTGTTCTAATGTTATTGTTGACTTTCTCTTTATTTTAGATTGTGGACCCATCAAGAAGCGTTAGTGCTTTGGTAAGTATATTTTTTTTTCCCTCTCATGTAAAACTTTTCATATCAATCAATGACAGGCACTGTAAACTCACAATTTGTCATGGTTGCAAGGAAGGGTTGGAACTTTTTATTTCACATGATGGCTCAAAGATTGTCTTATATCCCCTTGTATAATATGTTTTCCCTCTCCTTAATATTTTCTTTCCTTGTTCTATAATGAGATAATAGATTTCGCTGTAGTCAACACTGGGACCCTTACTGAGAGGGAAAAAAAGATATAATTCGATTTTGTGGGTGGAGATGTTTTTTGGGTTTTAAAAAAATTATAATGAGGGGGGAGGGGCAGCATGTAAATCATTGAGCTGTTACATACTGTTATATACATCATTATATGGATCATTAGCTATTATTTGGATGAAACTTACAGGTGGTCTGTAACCAAAAAAAGATTGCTCTTGAAATCTACCTACGTTCCCTGTTTTAATTAGTCTTATTTGCTTTACTTTTTATTCAGTGCTTTTAAATGCTGATCTTTTGCATAGTTCTCCTTTTACTGGCACTGGTATGACCTTAAGGTATTGTAATTGCCCAAAAACACATAAAACCGAAATTGAAGGTTGTAGGGAATTTGGAATTTCTTTTATAAACAGAATCAAATTCCTAGACTTTGTTAATTTATTCCAACTAATTGAATGTTTCATTTTTAGAAAAAAACAAAGAGTGGCTATTATAATCATTATGAACGGTGGTGTTTACAAAAAAAATGAAATAGCACAGGTCCAAAACCTTCAAAGAACAGTGATCAAATTATGATATTTCATCTCCATTTATTAGACCAATGACTAAAAAAATTGTATATTCTCCTCCAGACATCATCAGTGCCCAAGTCATGGGTGTCTACAGATCATCAGTGTTCTGTGTGGTGAGTTGTGGTGTGGTCTAAGAAATAATGTGCGAAACAACAATGCGAGAATTTAAAGTTGACTTCATTTTGATATCAATAATTTATTTCAGTTTTAATTATATTCATATCAATGTATTTGGAGTATTTCATAGAATCTACTCGTGAATCATCACCCTGTAAAGGGTGATAATTTGCATAATTTCTATTTTTTGCCAGTTTGAAATTGATACTCGATTTATTTCAGTCTTCACAGAGAACAAGGAAGTTTTCAATACCTTTAGCTAGGTCATACTTTGGTAATACAGAGTTAAGCACATAGAGATTACACACAATTAAAATTCTTTGGTATGATTTTGATTAGATGGGATGAAGTTATACCGATGTTTGAGTATATCACTGGTTGATTCTCTGATTAGACTAATGAGTTTTAAAGGTATTGTTTTATTTTTATTAAATTATTATTATTATTATTATTATTATTATTATTATTATTATTATTATTATTATTATTATTATTATTATTATTATTATTATTATTATTATTATTATTATTATATTATTATTATTATTATTATTATTATTATTATTATTTCACGACTACGGGGTCTTGTGGTACGACACTCGTCTTCGGACTGGAAGGTCCAGGGTTTGTATCCCACTCTGAGCGTTTCATAGTTGTGTCCTTGGGAAAGACTATTTACTCACATTCTCTCATCTAACTCCAGTGTTGAGTAAGTACTTGGCCATTGACAGTGTTATCTGTGTTGGAAAATTTTGTAATATCGCCTAACAGGCATCATCCTCATCAAACCTGTTAAGTATTGCTGTCGGCCATGGGACCCCCTGTGAAGCATTTTGAGCATGTATAGTGGATCTATAGATGCTCATAATTTCAAGTTTTAAAACTTTAGTCTTTTCTTCCCATCCAGGTGCCGGCAAATGGTATTTGTAACTAAAAGAGCTATGTTTGATCTTATAGACCTCAAGACTAAACAGGTTTGTTTTTCTGCCATTTTATTGTTTTAAAGCTTCCCACATCATGTCAAAAGTGGGCATTTCCTTATGCAGAGAGAGAGATATATAAGGGGGGGGGGGGGGGGGGGGCGGTATAGAGCTGGTTCTTACAACAACAAAAAAAATAAGGAAAGTGAAATTTTTGATCAAGTATAATACACATTGCTATTTTAAAACACTTTAAAAAAATATAAAATCAAGTTATGTTTTTGCTGATTACACGTTTTTACCACTGTGTTTTTGTTAGAACCGAGTTTGCATAGAAACATTGTCAAAGAATGTAAATCATATGACAAAAACTTTTTTAGAAATAAGAGCTGGAGTTAAAAAGTCTATCAATGATTATGATTGCATCAATCACGTCAATCTCCTTTAATATATTTTATATATTTACCCAGATCTATGAAGATCCAGAACTTCGTATGAAAGTGATCCGCCACTATTTTATTTCCAACAATGGAATGCAAGATTATTTATCCCATGAGAAAAACAAAACTTTGAAGTTAGACCCAAAGATTGAATGGGAGACAAAGCTTGACAGACTGTGGAAAGTTAAAATGAAAAAGGTAAGGAATTATATAGAATTTTTTTAAAAGAGCACTGAACAAATCACCCCAAAAATGTTGTAGTATAATCATGTCACATTAGATTGAGTACCATGAAACAATTACATTACTTAGAGGATGATTTATACTCTCAATTTTGAGAGTGGTTCAGCAGTGGTAGAATATCATGTTTTGTCTCATTGTGTGATGCTAAGCATGGTCAATGGCAGGATGGGTGACAGTGATACAAAACTCTGGCCCATATACTGTTTCTTTGAGTAATGCAACATACTTACAATACCCGTCTTAACTTAGTTGTGAATGGGTATTTGGTTATAGGCAGTGGCATATTGTAAGATTACTAGTTTGAAAAGGGTGCCTAATGACTTGTGCTGCATGAAATGGATATTTATAACATTAGATGAGATATTGTGAATAATATTGAGCATGGTGAAACTACTGAAATGCGTTATATATGCATTTTTATTTAAAGCACATCAAATGCAACTTGGATACTGGTGATGTGACATTTAAATATTATCTGTTATTATTTCATATGTTATGAAGAAGTAAAAAAATATTTTTATGTTTATGAAAGCATTGCCAGAAAAAGTTTGCAACCAACGTGACACCTCATATTGAATTTGGTAAGAGGTGCTCTTTCAAACATAAGTCTGTCTCAAAGTACTTTCCTCCAGATCCAAATGACCCAGCTACATTCACTGCTGGGTGGACAGGGGGATCAGAACAAAATCGCGACACTACCCTGGATCCGTCTCAGTCCATTTGTGTGTGAGGCTGGTGCTCTACCAACTGCGCTATTGGGAATTATAAAATTAGACATGTTTGGTTCTAGAATTATCGTTACAAATATATTTTATATGATCTCAGCATACAATCATATGGAGTCGTGATGTTGCAGACTCTTTATCAAAATTTGAAAAGCTAGTTCACAATAAGATAAAGATCTGAACAAGTGTGTATGAAAGGTGCCAGACAAAGCAAGAAAGAAAAATAGAAGAAGAAAAAACATCCCAAATTTTTAGGGATGTTTTTTTTTTCTTCTATTTTTTCTTTCTTGCTTTATCTGGCACGTTTCATACACACTTGTTCAGATTTTTATCTTATACTGGTGCCTGCTCCTTAATTTCTTAAATTTGATATAGTTCACTATCAATAAGCAGACCGATTCATGTTTGGAAGATTTTAGAACTTCCTCAAGTGTCATCAGTCCCTAAATTTTGTCTGTCTCTGCTAATTTATGTAATTTGGGGAATGAATAATCTCATGGATTGTAATCTTCCTACAATATTTTATTCTTAATTAATTTTCCACAGAGTAAATCCTCAAAATACATTGCCATGCCAGTGTCACTAGAGGAAGGAAAGGATTCTGTGCTTATTTTGTCTAACCTGGTGAGGCCACATATTAGCATCATTTATCTTTAGATCATTTATTCCACTTTAAATACCAAAAAAAGTAGTCATTCAGAGCTATAAGGCCCATGGAGCCAGAGTTTATCCTGATTCTGTAGCATGAAACGGACAATATCAATTGCTAGCTACCCTTTGGACAGGATGTTAGTCCGTCTCAAAGTACTTTCCATCAAATCTAAAAGACCCAGTTTCCCATTCACTGCTGGGTGGACAGGGGGATCAGGAAAAAAGCTCGACTTCATCCTTGATCAATCTCAGTCCCTTTGTGTGTGAAGCAAGTGCTCTACCAACTGGGACCCCCTTAAAGTCCAAAAAAGGTTACGTTATCATTTATTAATAGCCTTTATTGTCTCCAACATAAAACAATAAGAGTTGAAAAGTGTGGTTTTGGGTATCAGATACCCTAAGCATAATTTTTGTTTAGATACTCAGAAGTGTTCTTTTGTTTTTCTTTTTCTTTTTTTTGTTTGGGTCATAGAAATGCTGGCCAAGTGTTATAAAGGTCAAGAATTTAATAAAAGAATATTACACAATGATATTATTATTATTAAAGCCCTAATGTTGTTGAAAAGTTTTGATTTAAAGTACAATAATTTTCATACGTCTTATTTAGTTTGTAGTTTGTTTTGAGTTGTTTTTTTAATCCTTCAGTAAATAATTTGATATCTTTCCCTTGTGCATGAGAGATAGATATATCAATATCGTAAAAATATTTTCAAGGTTATAAACTGGCTTTAGTTTGACATATTTCTTTATTTCAGACGAATGGAGAGTGGGTGTGTTACTGTGATATTCCTAAGGGACAAGACAGGTGGTAAGTATATTTTAATTCAATCATGGATGAAAAATCTTTTTGATTCATTTAACAGCTTTTTCTATTTACTGTGATGAATGTAAGTAATATGGAAACAACTCTAGTAAAAGGTAAAAGTCTGAATGATACAATACCAAGTAAAACTAAGAGAAAAGTCATTTTTTAAATTAACCATTCACTCAGGGATATAAAGCACCAGCCCTGATTATTATTATTATGGGGGGGGGGGGGGGGGGGGGGGGGGGGGGGTTGGTTGGAGTGAATTTTTCCTTTTATCTCAACTGGCACTATATATTACACTGTTTTCAGATGTTTATAGCATTTACAATCTAGTACCAATAAAAAGGAGTGAGGCAAGGATGCGTTTTATTTCCAGACCTTTTACATGTACACTGAAATAATCTTACGTGAAATTGAAGACATAAGGTAGATCGCCCCAAATCTGTACGCTTTTTCTATACCTCAAATTCTAATAGTTCTGGCTGCAGATTAATTTAACTAAACTCTCCACTTTTTGAGAAACTCAATTATTTGACGTCTTTTGATTGATTTGATGTAAACACATGTAAGGCCAGTTAACCTATTAAAAAAACAGAAAATATATCACCAAACCCCCTCGCCCCAAATACATACGCTTGTGCCCCAAACTCGTACACGGCTTGCTTCAAACCCTTACGACATTAAATTTGTAGTTATACAGCCTAATATATTTTCAAAATAAGTTTATATGACAATGATGTGGTAGAATTTTAGCGTCAGTTTATATAAATGGATGAATTATGTGAACGTTTCAGATTCCCCCCCCCCCTTTATTAAACGACAAATTATATGACACAATAGGCATGATAGTTCTCTTGTTACTATTGTTTTTGAACCCCTAGTTGTTTTGTGAATAACATTTAGTGGATATGCGCTGTATAAATGCTGACCTTTTGAAATTAATGTGATCTTTTGGATACTTGGATTAACAGTTTGGATTTGGGGCAAGGCATATATGGTTTTGGGGCATGGGGTAAAGTGGCATGCCCTAAATCCATTTGAGACTATAAAAACATTTTATATATTATATTTTACTGGCAAAACACTTATGTAAATGACTAATTTAACATCTCTGCTTATCATTAAAATCAAAATTGTACACAAATGATAGAGGAAAGTACTTTTACAGAATCAATTTATTATAGTGGTGAAAATTAAAAGATTGTGTGTTAAATCGTAGTAGATTATTCAGTTTCAACTTAGAAAAGTAACCAAATTTCTACCCGATTGGTTAGCATAATTTATGACAATATTTCGAATTAAAGTTGATAATGACTGGTATGAATATTGATTTTTATGCGAAGTTCAAGATCTTCTGATTATAAAAAATTCCATCCACTGTGAAAAAGAGTGTTATGTAAACACAGGAAAAGGATTTATGTGACTTACTCTGAAGCGTATGGATTTAGGGTGACCTCCCTACCAGGCATTTGTGTGGGGGGGTGAGAATTTGACAAATCTGAGATATGCGGACGATGTAATTCTTATGGCTTACACCCCAGAAAACGTTCGGATCATGCTTGACAAATTAGTGGCTGATTGCAAAGTAAAAGGACTTTTGCTGAATTTGAAGAAAACCAAGTGCATGGCCGTCAACAAACAAAATCAAGATTTATCATTTCACCTAACCAGCAAAGGGAAAACCACAAACAAGTTAAAATGTTTAAATATCTCATTGCAAACATCACGAACGACGCTAGAGATTTTGCAGAGATAAAACAAAGAATTGCGATCGCTAAAAACACTTTTCACAATTTCAGACCAGTCACCTCTGCCACCAATGTTAAGTGAAACACGAAACTCAAGATGATCTGAAATTACATTCTCTCATCTCTCCTCTATGCATGTGAAACTTGGACTCTGGACAAAATCGAATGTCGAAACCGAAAAGAAGCTTTCATAATGTGGATTTACAGAAGATTGCAAAACATCAAATGATCAGAAAAAATAACAAGAATTTTTGCTTAGAATAGGGAAACCCATACAGATTGTGAAAACCATCAGAAAAAGGCAAATGGGTTTTCTTAGCCATGTGTGATGACAAGGACACATTCAAAGCCTAACATTTAGAGGCTACAGAGAAGGAAAAAGAGCTCATGGTCGTAAGAGATTAAACGTTCCTGACCAGTTTGAGGCTGTCAACAAGCAACATCCCTGCAAACTCTTGAGTACATGAGGGAGGCAGAGGATAGATCTTTGTGGAGGCATATGATAGACAACATGCACACAAGCGCAACCACAGATAAGTAAATAACCTAATCCTAACCAAATCAAAATCATTTTCAACTCCATAGTTATCTCTTAATTTTAGGCATGAGGTCAACATACCTTTCTATCTTTTTAATATGTCTGGACAACTGGATCCTGAAGACAGACTTTAAGGTATTAATTATGAACTTTAACTTAAATTGGGGGTCCTGATAGTTCAGTTGGTAGAGCGCGCTTCACACACAAAGGGACCAAGTTCGATCCTGGGTGCAGCCGAGATTCTTTCTGACTCCTCTGTCCACCCACCAGTGTATGGGTAGCTGGGTCTGTTAGATCTCTGAAATTACTTTGTGATGGACTAGCATCGTATTCAAAGTGTAACAAGCAATTGCTATTGTCCGTTTCATGCCATAAAAACTGGGATAAACTCCGGCACCATGGGCCTCATGGCGTCTTAAGGACTACTTTTAAACTTAAATTGATAACATTGAAGAGAATGAATGTAGTTTCTTAGACTGAAAAATATAATAAAAACAATGTTTTCTTTGTCATAATTGTCAGAATCAGTGATGATACTTTTCCGCGGATCCGCGGAAATCCGCGGTTTTCTTTCCTTTCCTCGGTTTTCCTCCTCAGATCCTCGATCCGCGGATATTTCCTTCATTTCCTCCTTTTACTTTTTTTTTATATAATAAATCTTTAAAAAATACCTCCTTTTAAAAAAAAAAAAATATATAAAAAATTTCCTCCTTTTACTGGACTCCGGGCGTTTTAAAATTGTACTCAAAAGAAGTCATCCTGCCTACTTTCCTGTGGTGCAAGAATGTTCTAGGTGAGTTTTCCGTTTTTCCAAGACTTTTCCTCCTTTTTGACTTTTTGTGAGTATCATCACTGCAGAATCTCATTTACGCACATGATACCAGATGGGGAGAGGGGGGGGGGGGGGGTGAAGGCGTAGATTGTGTCACATTTGTATTTTAGGAATAAATCTAAAGCTTATGTTTATTTCAAGCACAAAAATTGAATATCAGGAAGTTGTGGGCATTTTAATGGATGATTTGGATACCCATCAATTGGTAAAGTGCCCCTGACCATCTATTATTATTATTATTATTATTATTATTATTATTATTATTATTATTATTATTATTATTATTATTATTATTATTATTATTATTATTATTATTATTATTATTATTATTATTATTATTATTATTATAATTGTTCTTGTTGTTGTTGCTGTTAATTATTATTACTATTATTAATATTATTATTATTATTATTATTATTATTATTATTATTATTATTTATTATTATTATTATTATTATTATTATTATTATTATTATTATTATTATTATTATTATTATTATTATTGATAATCTTTTGCATTTTATTCTGACTTTTCAGCTCTTCCTGTACAAGCCTGTCAGATCGATCCCGTCTGCTACCACCATTGCTCTCGAATTCTAAGGTATGGATTTCTTTCGTGGGTCAATAATAATTAATAAACTGATTGTTTCTCATCACATCACCATTTTAATAGCTCTATCCCATAACACTCTGATGCAGACAAACGTTAAAAATAGAAATGCTTTCTTTTATGCTGAACAACTTTGAAGTTTTCCCATTTTATACAAGATGTTACCAACATCAGGAAACCAATTTTCTTTGCTTACGTTTCTTTTAGTTTATTTTCATTTTGATATTTTAGAAGAAGAGATGTTTTCCTTTGTATTTGAATAATGTCATGTAATTTGTTTTAAATTAAAATTTTATTGTAGTTTGACCTTGGATTTAAGTGGCTCCAAACTTAAATCCTCTCTTTTAACTTTTTAAAAATTATTTTTTACATTTTCAGTATGTGAGGGTCAACAGACAGGATATTCCTATCACCAGTGAGACTCATATTGTTGTTATCATTCCAAAGGGTGCAAAAATGGTGAGTTTATTTATTTATTTTTGCCATTAACTGGTCGAAATAGTGCTTAGTAGCTTTAGTCGCTTTGTCTTTGGTCTCTTTTGATTCAGCAATACATCAGAATTTTATTAGGGTCTTCCAACCTCAATGCAGTAAATGTGTAGCTGGATTTAATTTACCTGTTGCAAAAAGTATTCTGGAAGATCATTTGTCATATCCAAAGGAAAGCAAGCAATTGTAATTGTCGTTTTGCTTTTCTATTATGTGCCAGCATTCCTTAATTGATTGACATACTGGGGCACAGCGTTGCTCAGCAGTACAGTCTTTGCTTTGTACCCGAAAGGTACGGTCTTTGCTTCGTACCCGAAAGGTACGAAGCTGACGCCTGGGTTATTCCAGTCTATTCTATTGGAATAGACCCTAGAGACAAATTTCCCCTAAGGGATGAATAAAGGGAATTTTATTTATTTATTATCATTAATAATGATATATTGTTACCTCTTATAGACATGGACTAATGAGTTACTCTTAAGAAAAAGTTGCTTACCTTTATTTTACTTTATTTAGCAATTAATAAGTTACCATTATCTGAGTGACCTTTTTTAAAATATTTATCCTACTTACTAAGCGTAGAATCCACTCTTTGTATTCTATCACTCCAAAACACACTGTTACCTTAATAAGAATATGAACAAATTTTCTACATCTTTTTCCAGGTCAGCATTCAAGGTGATCGCTATAACATGGATGAACGTCACTTGATTTACCACCTTCCCAACACCTATGACAGCATCATCTCCTTCCCCATCTCTGCCACGGATGGAGCAGCCATGCTCAAAGTGTCCAATGCTTCCTCTTTCTACAGTCTTCATCTGGCTGGTATGGCCCTCCCTACCAACACTTACATGGCTAAAGTTTCTCCAATGGGGTGTAAGAAACATCATGCTGGTGAGAACTGGTTTTGAATATTTGTTTACCAATTGAAGGAGATGTGATATTTAATGGAATTACACTTGATATCTTGAACAAATATCAATCTAGCAGCTTTAAAACTGAACAAAATGCTTAATATATAGAATATTGAAATTTGCATTTACATTTTAATAGATTCCAATAAACAAATATATAGAAGCAATCATATTAACCTCGTGATTATAGATTTGAAGATTTTGTTGAATAATATTCATTTTGAATGTTCACTCATGCAGTGCACCCAGCATTTTTTTAAAGTATTGTTTTTTCTTCTTTGGTATATAACAGAGGACAATGAAGGCAGTGTATTACGACTTAATGTTCCGTGGAGTGTGGAAGAGACTTATGCTTTTTCTGGGTGAGTAGACTCCATAGATTTTGTCAACATATCCACTTAACATGCTCAAAGCCCTTTACAAAGGATCCCTGACTAACAGCAGCATGTAACATTTAGAACGAAACATGACGCCTGTTAGGCAATATTACAAGTTTTTTCCGACAGAAACAATGCTGTTAACGGCCAGGTACTCATTTTACACCTGAGTACGGGGAGAGAATGTGAGTAATGAACCTTTTCCAAGAACTCAACAATGCGCAGAGTGAGGCTCGAACCCAGGACCTTCCAATCCGAAAGCAAGTGTCATACCACATAGCCACATTTTATCATAATGTCTGTGTTAAGAAATGCACAGTATATGCCCATGTTTAAAAGCATTTTCTTCTTCAAAAATAAGGTGCATGAAATCACCCTGAATTTCACTCCAGTTAAGTTACTGTGAGGTGTGATGTCCTGTTTTATTACTACTGTAATTGTATATTTATGTGTTGCATAAATTACAGTTTGAAATGGCTATCACTCTCATGTGGTAAACACTCTTCCAAATGTTTGGGGGTTTTTTCATTAGGTCTAATTTTTATTATAAGTAAGAAATTGCGTCCTTGTAAAAATTTCTACAAACTTGATGTCATACCAGTCATACCAGACATCAAGTTTGTAGAAATTTTTATTGTCTCTTTTATTTAAATAATGCTGTGTTGGATAAGAATCCCATGTATTTTACATCACAATTTCGTCCCAGACTCGTGGTGTTCTTTCTATATCCTTACACGTCCGTTTTAGTTGCATTATTTTTGTCTACGAAAATAATCTGAAATCTAAAATATTCTCATTTCAAACTGCAAATTCTGCCTACTCACACCTTTCATATAATATAAAATATATATTTTAGACTTTATTCAAATTGTTCCATGTTCAGTAAAATATCCTTGAATATTTTTTTTATCATTTGGGATCACATGATCATAGTTCTATTAGTGTTTAGATTACTACTATTGAAAAGATTTATATTATCATGATATTATTTTTACCATTACCAATATTGCAATGTATAGGTACAACAAGGAAGTGAGCCTTCCAATTAAGCTTCAGTCAGGAAGACCGTCAGACTATGACAGAGAGATTGATACCATGGAGCCACATCTTGAGATGTTCTTACATCCCTACTGCCATTACCAAGTCAGATTGCTCGTCTCAAGCAAAGACACTGTAGGGCAGGTAAGTGTTTCTTAATATTTGATTTGAAAAATTGCGACAGGTTTTAAGTGGCTCTTATCAGGGTTCTGGTGACTCAGAAGCAAAGGGACTGTTTTCTGTCATGGGTTGCTCCAGTTTTTTGTTTTTTTTGGACCCCTACATCCAAGAAGCAAAGTTGGTAGTTGGGTCTGTTTAATCGGGGGCGTATATTTGCAATATACTGGCATTCTATCCAAATGGTAGCAGACATTAATTATAATTCATTTAATGCCACAGAAACTGAAAATAACCTATAGCTTCATAGTCTTTATGCCTATTATTTCCTAAGTGTTAGTTATAAGGTTAAAGTTTTGATTCTCTCGTCATTTTGAAGTTTTAAAGGCAATTTCCCAATGGCTCGAGTTGATTGATGTTCATGATATGAAATAAGAAGTTTTGACCAAGCGTTAAACTGCAAATTTCGAAAAACTCAAAATATAATAATTATTTGTAATTTAGTCATTAATTATTTTTGCGATATGATTTGTATCTAGATATAAAACATAAAGAGAAGAGATAGAGGTATAAATACTATTTGAGCATGTCCTCAGATTTACGGAGTTATACTTTAAATTTTTTTATTTGAATTCACTTCACATAGGGTTACCAATTGCCACTATTAGATGATCTTATTTTGATATTTTAAGACTGCAGTAAATAATATTATACTCTTGTCAAGGCAAAATTGCCACAGGATTAAGACAAACCTGTTCATTATTCACAAAGGAGTTTTCATGGAGAAGGGGGGGGGGGGGTTGTGATAAAATTATTAATACTCAATATTGATCATTGGGATAACATTGTTGATTTCTGTAAGCATTCCGCACTCATTTAAGGATTACCTCTATTTTACATTGGGTTACCAAAGCAAGAGCATTTTTCAATGCTATGAAAAAGGCTAAAGTAATTTTTATTTTCTTTTACGTTTACTGAATACTCCCTGTCATTAAATTGGAATAGTTTATGGATTACCTGCTTGTCTGCAATACTGAACTCCACGCTTTTCTGATTTAAATGCGTAAACCTGCTAATAATTGAGATGAGACCAGTTTTGATATCATCATTTTTAGGAGAGGATAAACGTACATACCATGCTAACTTTTTCTTTATATTGTCTATCATGTGTATTGTGATCATTCTCATTGTGCACAATTGATATATAACATGAAACATAACATGATCTATGGTGAAAATATATGCTCATTTCAACGTAGCAGTAATCGTGAGTCACTGGAACAAGTCAGATTGATCCCGGGGGCTATCAAGATTTTTTTCTGACTACTTTATTTATTGAGACTCACAAAATAAGAGTCAATTTACTTTAAAATAAACATGACATGCGACCCATTGTTTCAAGGCAGTGTTAAGTTAGTAAGACTTCATCAAGAAAAATACACCTTAAGGCCATAATGAAGATAACATTCGTAATTTTTTTTCACCTAGATTTTCTATTTTCATCCAAGATGTTTGATATTAAAGTACTAATTTTCTGTATCTTTTTATGTTCGAACCCAATAGTCAATACTGTTTTGGATAGATGGAGACAAAATTTTAACAAATATTTTAATTACTCTCTTTCAAGATGTCATAGTTTTGGTATATTTAATAAATCAACAGTGGGTGTTCATTGAGAAATTTTGATATGTTTGTTTTTTTGGGGGGTTTTTTGTTTGCTTTTTTTTTTCTAATGAACAAAATTTACAACTGACTAACTGATTGAATATTTAATCATAGTGTTTCATTATCAAAAATGATTTATTTAAATTGGAATATGAAAGCAAAATACAAAACCATGACTAGAAAGGGTGTTCATTCAGTGGTCTTCAGAACCCCCTTCTTGACGGATGGAAGGGAATCCAAGGAGAGACTTTTTTCTAATGTTGAGCCTGACAGCCTGGAGGATGACCTCGTCCTCACTTTCTCACCATTCACTGCACCCATTTTTTGTTGCTCATATTTACGTAAAAGTTTTTGTTTCTGTGCTTGTAAAATATTCCCCATCTCTCTCTTAAGAGCTGTGTTAATGATTTTATACTTTGGTCCCTCTATTGTTCTGGCAATAGTACAAGCGTTCTTTGCTTTTTCTGATGACCCATTCCGATCAATTCTTTGCATGATTGTCCTGTCATGAATCATTGTCTGGAAAGCTTTGGTCAGACATGCTGACTTGGGTCGTAGGTTTTTGTACTGGTTAAGATCCCCTGGTCCAAATAGAATCTTATATTGCATCTTATTGGCAATGGTAGCGTCATTGGCACTTGAGGTCTGCAGTGAAGTGACGGAAGAGTTCTGGCTGAGTCTCATTGCGATTTGGCTGTCTTCCTCCACATCATCCAAATCTGATCCAAATTTCCCCATTGCTTGTTTAACCATCTCAGCCATTGGGTTGTCAGTGACTTGATGCTCCTCTAGGACTTTATGTGGGTTGTAACGCATGCCCATCTTACAGTCATCAATTGAAAGCACTCTTAGAAGATTGTTGGATTTAGAGATGCTACTTACTTCTGGTTTATAGGAGTATGAAAGAGATAATCTTCTACTGCCCCTGCGATCAAAAGCGTCCTTTTGGACTTTTAAGTTATTTGCATCTTGACTTTCTGTGTAATCCAATGATCCACGTGGAGTTATTTCATTCTTGTTTTCTTCTTGAGAAATATCCTGCACAGGACTGTATGTTTCAATTATAATTTCTGTTTGCACATGTTTTTCTTTATCTCCCTTCTCTTTTAATGCTTCTTTTCCATCATTATCTCTCGGGCTACTCATCGATGCATTTGATTCTGAAAAATTCCCATTGCTTAGGCTTTGACTGTAGTCATCATCATCTTGGAAACTTATGTTTCTTTCATCTCCTAAGTCATCAAAAGTATTTGGAAGGGAGAATCCAGGCTTTGCATCAGCATTTCTTACCATCTCTCTTTCTGCACTGTAGTGCAATGAGTCTTCTGTAAGTCTTGTTTCTGACATTTTCAATTCAATCTTAGCACTTGTCACTCTCTCCCCATAAACTTTATCATTTCGAACCAACTTCTGTGCCAGTTCCTTCTGGATCTCAGCTTGACTTGGTCCATTGCACAATTCCCCATAATGATGATCTGATTTTCCTTGGACACTTATACCATGAACGCAGTTTGCACACGTTGCTGGGGTTGGTGGGGGCGGGGCATTTCCAGAATATATCCCTGAACATTTGTTGCAAAATGTAGGTATTACATCTTGTTCGCAGAATCTGACTGCTGCGTTAATGACTGCTTTGCTTTCCTCGTCACCACCCAGTGCTGAACTGTTGATTTCAGTTTTTACACTCCTCTGACTTGCACTGAATATCCTATTTGTCTTTCTTGTTTCTTCCAAATTTTTCACATTTTTTGTACGATCTGTAAAACTCTGATGACTGCCCATGTGCTCTTTATCACTGTTTTCCTTTACCAGATTGTTAACAACATAATTTACAGTAACTGTCTTGGCCTTTTGACCTCTACTACTGTCAGATTGTGCCTTTGTTGGGCTTGATTTCAAAGCTTCTGGAATAAATTGGGAAGACAATACAACTGATTTGTCCAGGATTTTATCTGATTGCTTATTGTGATTTGTAACTGCGCTGTGTCTCACATTTAATGAATCATGGTTAACCCTGGGGAAGGATGCTCTTTCATCTTCATTCGTTTTATTCTCTTTGGAATTTCTTACGCAGAAATCTAGGTTGTTGTAGTTTGAATCAAAACCAATGGCTCCACGTGGCACATTTTTGATACTCTTTTCTGATGCTCCACTTTGCTTCGGTAGTAGTTCTCCTCCTTTGAGGGTGGGTTTATGTTGCTTTGCCCAGTGTCCTGTTCTGGTGAATACTTCAGCTGATTTCACCCTCCTGGGGTCTGTGGTTTTGGAGTCCATGGCAGATTTGGTAGAGACGCTTAATCTGCATTTCCTAAAAAGTGGAGATGATTCTTTCTTTTTGATGCAGAACAATGTCCGGTTAACCTCAGAGCACCTGGAAATAAAAACAAACAGCAAAACGTATTTTTATCAAAGTCTGCCATTAAGTTTAGTTGATCTTGAGATTTTATTCATATTCATATGTCCATCGTAGATCAAAGGATTGATTTATTAAGCGTATCCCAAGTGTGTATAATGACCTAAGTACTTTGTAGCATTAATTTCTCCTGTTGGACAACATATCTGTGAAAGATGTCACATTATGAAACTTTTTTTGAAATGCATGCAAAATATTTTGGACGAGTAAAATGCTATTTTACACCAGAATATGCATCTGTCTCAGTAACACATGCTTGTGTGAACTTAACATCAAAGCTGAAAGTCAATATCTCCCTGCTGATCCAAATATCAAGTAACTACGTATAGCCTACTTTATGCACTCGTAATTTTTGCAACGGAATACTGGAGAAAAAAAAAGAACACCGATCTTTTCAGGCAAGTTGGGAGTCTTAATACTACCATACCAGCACACCACCACCCTTGCAAAGTACTGTGCTCTTGTTTGGTGCCGGAGCAAGATCTCTGACATTCTGGATGTGAAATTCCACAAGGCCATAGACAGATTGTTAGCAACGCTGTTGACCTTGACAGGGAATATCCCGCCCAAGGTGATGATATCTCCTGTCAAACAGCTTGGAAACTCAATGGCCATTTTACAACTGCCTGAGTGCAAGTTGGGACCCTACAAATAACTGGAAGCTTAAAAAGGCTGAAAAATATTCGACAAGCCGGAGAGTGATCTCCTACAACACGACTTCAGGAATGGCAGGTATTTGGAATATTTAGAGGCTGCCAAATGAAGACTGCTTCACACATGGAGTCGGAGATTAACCCAGTGGTTTGGTAAACGAACATCAACAACTGCTTCCTATCCTTTGGACTGCATGCTACACATTCGCAATAAACTTGCTGCCGTGTCTAACAGACCGAGCAACCTTATCACTGCTGTCAGGACAGTCTTGGTAGACGGGGTCATTAAAAAATTATTGACTTCACTTATTTGGATCTTCTGGAATCAATCATCATCATGTCCTTTTGAACTTTGTAACATTTGATAAGTCGGCCAAGATGACACGCACATGCCAACTTTATGATCCACAAAAGAAAATATTATATTCATCTTATTTTAAGACTTGGTTGACAACATCTTTTTTTATTTTTGGGTCTCGTCCTACATGTTAAATGTTGCGGTTGGCTAGAAACCCCTTGTATAACGCTTTGAGCAGGTTTAGTGGATGACGTGAAAGAAATGTTTCAAGTTTTTGTTTGTTTGGTGGTTGTTTTTGTTTTGTTTGTTTGTTTTTTAATAAATCGCCTTGGGGAACTTCAATAGTCCCGCCACACGTTAATAATTTATCATAGAGAGTTGTCATGTCATCCATGAATAAACTCATTAATATCGCTCATCGCGACTCTGTCGTGCGCAAACGTAACACATTTTTTTTTTAATTTGGCAAAAAGAAATAATTTGCTTCAAATATCGATAAAAATTTTTTTTAAAGATCACACCCAACTTGCCACAAACCTCAAACCTGATAATTCTTTGGCGTCTCAGATCAAAGAAATGTTATTTTTTGAGACTTTTTAACAAGTTGGAGCCGTCTAAATCGATAGATAATCAAAGTAAAAGTTATTTCGTTTTTTGTGGTATTTTTTTTTTTGGCCATATTTTTTTAATGTGTTATGCAATGTACGGCTGTACTAATCAAGCGTGACCAAACGCAGCGAGGGATGTGACAACCATATCCGACATGAAAACTTTTTTCCTTGCTCACGTGACTTCGCTTCCTTCTGATCAATTTACCCATAGGAAAGCTATGGTATTCCAAATGTTGTAGTTACACAAAATGTATAGCCTTCCACGCAAGTTGGGAAGTGGGAGGGGGGGGGGAGGGTAGGGGGTGTTGCAAAGTATAATACATAATATGATCATGGAGGAGATTTGTAGTTAAAATAGTTCCATGTAGATAACGTTTAATACGATGTTGTACGTGCGACTATTAAAATAGATAAATTGATTTTTTTTTAAGCAAAACAAATTTGAGATCGATAATTTTCATGTGGTCCATTGATCTAGAGTTAAGTTTCTTTGTTTTGATTGTTTGTCGTTATTGTTTTGTTTTTGTTTTGTTGTTTTGTTTTTTTTTGTTTGTTTTTTTTTTTGGGGGGGGGGGAGGTTGGGGGTCTTTTTGTGTGGTTTTCTGTTGTTTGTTTTGTTTTGTTTTTTATTTGTTTGTTTGTGTGGTTTTTTTTGTTTTTGGTTTTTTTTTGTTTTTTTTTTTTTTGTTTTTTTTGGGGGGGGGGGGGGGATTTTAAAATGGAAGATCCATTTTTGCTTGCTACCCTTTGGATGGGATGCTAATATATTGCAAAATATTTTACTCAGGATCTGACTTTAAGCTTTAGTCAGTATCAATTGGTCTGAGAGGCTAGAGACAAAAAAATGATTGTACACAGAGTCGAGTTGAGTGCTATTCCTGGATGTACGACAGCACGCCATGTTATCAGTTGGCAATCAGGGTTTCTTTGAGGTTTTCAAAAAAAAAAAAGGATTTTCTTTTCAAAATTATATCAATTGTGTCATCCAATTTTCGTCATGTTCCACTGAAATTCCCTTGTACTTATCGAGCGCTCAACGAGACATTTGAGATTGCATTGTGTTATTGATTGGAAAAGAATATAATACGGATTTTTTTTCCTTTCAAATTGTGCAGATTTGTTTGTTTGTTTTCTGTATCAGGTCATACTATTATTGTAAGGTCGTGGCCTGCAAACTCCGTTTCCATTTATTATTACTGCCTTCTGGGACGACTTCTGTACTCTTCTGCCGTACTCTGAATAAAACATAATTTAAAGATTTTAGCTAGAAAACTCGTCTTTCAAATATCGATTGAATAAAAAAAGGCGCTCATCTTGGCAAAAACTCTCAAACCTAAGACTTTCGAAGTCCCAGGTTTGAGAGTTTTTGCCAAGATGACGGTCATTTCAATCGATCGATATTTAAAGGACGAGTTTTTGGGGTTTTTTTGTTTTTTTTAATTTGTTATCTTTTTCAGAGTACAGCACTCTTGCAACGTCAGATATCCGTCCATGTCGTTTAACTATACTTCACTGGTTGAGATCATTTCGCATCGGAAGGTCCTTGGTTCGAGCCTCGCTCGTCGCATAGTTGAGTCCTTGGAAAAGGCTCTTTACTCACATTCTCTCACCTTACTCAGGTGTAAAATGAGTGCCTTACCGTTAACAGCGTTGTCTCTGTCCGAAAAAAAATTGTAATATCGCTTAATAGGCTCTCATGTCACGTCCTACACGTTACGTGTTGCTGTTGTTACAACAGGCTTTGAGCACGTTCAATGGATATTGCGCTATATAAAAGCTCAAGTTTTAAGGGGGGGGGGGTGTTTGTTTTTATTTTACCCAAACAAAACGAAAGTTTAAAAATGTCCTTCTATAGAATCCTCTAAAAAAAATTGATTGTTTTGAAAGGAGCCGCACATTTTATTTTTTACTTGTCAGTAATATTCTCAGTTGCTTTTTCATTGCAATAAATAACAATAATAAAATGGGGAGGCTCCAATTTAACTTACGAAAACAGGGTGATGTGGACGTTCCGGGCTTTCCCCTTTGTCAAAAAAACACGATGAATGAACACTAAAGAGAATAAGAGATAAGAGGGTGGCGTTGTGTCATTCGATTTTCAACATCGAAACCTTCCCCGACATAATACCGTTTTGATATGGTCGGTCGCAATTTTATTCCAAGCAGATGGAAAGAAAGTGTTTTTTGTTGGGGGTTTTTTGTTTGTTTTTTTTTTTCCTCAAATAAAAGTCCCCTTTAATTTCGCTCCCAGAGTTGAAAGAAAATATATCACCAATTAAGATCGAATAGTTAATTTTTAGGTCAAGTGAGATATTATTTGGACGCCATTTTTATTTTTACGCCTAACAATCTCTTTAACCGTGGAATGGGGTGATTAAGGCCAGTCGGGGTGACAGACCAACCCCCAACTGTGGCCCCGAGATTGAAAATTATTAATCAAATACGGTAAAATGTACATCATTTAATTGATTACACCCTTCCTCACACTTTAGAAAATGAACATCGGCCAGCCAAGTTACTTGAAATGACCAATTGCTATGTATTGTTGAATAATTTCAATCTGGGAGGCACACATACTGGGGTGATCGTAGTCACCCCGTTTAGTCACCCCATCCACGTTACTTAAAGACCATTCACTGTTAAAGAGTAAAAGGCTTAATATGACACACTACTTATCACGCTGACTTTGTGTGCTGAACGACGTGCACTTATTTGCCGGTCTGATAACCCAATTCATTATAGGTTCATTGTTGTAATGGAAATCTAAAACAAACAAAAAACAACGAAAAATATTGTCTATTACATCAGTGTTAAACTAAGCCCATAATCGCGTTCGGGTTTCAGGCCTGCATATATATACACGTTGGTTCTGAACCAAACTTGGCTTTTGATTTATTTTTTATTTATTTTTTTCTAAATCTTTTTTTTTTTTTTTTTTGGGGGGGGGGGGGGGGGGGGGGGGGGCAAAAATGAGAGCACGACGTGAACATATGAGTTTTGAAAAATTATGGGATAGCCTACTAGTCCTTAATACCGCCCAATTGTGAATGTTTCATATTTCCGGTTGATTGAGAGGAAGTTAATCATAATCGTCAGTGTGTGTATGTGCGTGCTTATGTGTGTTTGTTGTTCTGATTTTTGTTTGTTTGTTTGTTTGTTTCGATTTTTAAAATGAAGCTTTACATATTTTTCATCTCTGTTTTCCATATGCTGCTATGTGGTCTAGTGGTATGGCAGCCGCCTTCGGATCGGAAGGTCTTAGGTTCGAGCCCCGCTCTGAGCCGCGCAGTTGAGTCCTCAGAAAAGGCTCTTTTCTCATATTCTCTCACCGTACTCAGGTGTGAAATGAGTACCTGGCCGTTAGCAGCGTCGTGTCTTTTGGGGGAAAAAATGCATTATCTATCGCCTAATATTCGTCAAGTCTCGTCCTACATGTTAATTAAGTGTTGCTGTTCACTGTTAGCCAGGGACCCTTTGTTAAGCGCTTTGAGCACGTTTAGTGGATATTGTGCTCAATAAACGCTCAAGTTTGTGTTGTTTTGTTTTCGGTTGTTTTAAAAAAAATGATTTTACAAATCCAAGCAGCATACTATCTATTTATAGTTTGGGTAAATCTACAACAAATCCGTACCATTCGTCAATTGAGTGTATTTTATCCGTTGTCAGACTGCCGCTCTTGACGACGTCGTTGCTTTTACTTGGGTAGGCCGTCTTCCCAACAATGTTATTCTGGTAGTGTTGGGCCAGCGGCGGGGGTTGTTGAGATTGTAGTTTTGAGACATGTTGCTGTTTTTCTTGTTGTATGCAGTGTTGCCTGTACCAGTCGTGGAGGCGGGTGTGGTAGCTGAGAGTCTGTTTGTTCATGGTCACTGTTTGTTCCTCCCTAATCACAGCCCGAATAAGGAATACGAGCTCAGTGGAGAAATGATTTCCGGAACTTTGAAAGAGTTCAATGAATGAAATGACGTCATTGATCCATTGACAAAACGTGTCCCATTACATATTATGTTAGTGCATAGAATAGTCGGTCTGTTGCTGAGGTGAAGTCAGAACTTTCGTGTTATAGCATGAGGAGTAACTTTTCTTTTGTGATTTAATCTGTCTGCCAGAGTATCGGTTGATTCTGTGTTGATATTCTGAAATAGTAATAAAAATAGAACTCGATTAGAATTTTTAAAATTTTTGTTTTATATTTTTTAACAAATTCTTAGAAATGTCTGTTTCATCTCAAATTAAATATTGATTTCTGATGACCACGATGATCAAATGATTGAATGAATTTGAATGAGAATGACTCTTTAAAATGTAAATAAACATGAAAACATTGGTTTACATACAAAAACATTTATTTGGTTGAGAAATGTTACAGGACTAGTCTAACAGCATGTTTAATTGTCAATATTCTCACTGCTCTCTTATTAGTAAAGTTACTAGTCCTTTACGGCTGTGCGACCCATGGAACCCCCGTTTACGTATTTTTATAGCCACGAACAGATATCAACAATTGCTTTGCTACCTTCTTTTTCACTGTGCTGGTCAAATTGGAAGTAGTTTCTGCCTTGTCTAAACCAGACCCGGTAGATCTATCCACGTATTAATTGTGAGTGGACAAAGACCTTCTCTCTGAAAACACACACTCACACACACATTCTCTCTCCTGTTCCTCCTCTCCCTCCCCCCCCTCTCTCTCTCTCTCTCTCTCTCTCTCTCTCTCTCTCTCTCTCTCTCTCTCTGGACTGATCGTGGAACAGTACCCTACCTTGTCTTTTGTTTTGTTTTTCATTTCATTTCCTCATCAATTGAGCAACTGAGTCACTCAAGTGCTCTCCTTGTGACACTCAAATTTTGTTTTTGATTACACTTTTATTGATGCTGGATATTTTCATTTATCGTTCAATTGATATTGTCTTCTATGTAATTATCGATTCATTGCATTGATATCGATTCAACGAATTAATGGATTGTTGTTGTCAAGCGTTTTACGGATGGAATGGGAATCATGTTTATGTTTTTTGTTTGTTTTGCATGCGAGCAGAGAGAGAGAGAGAGAGAGAGAGAGAGAGAGAGAGAGAGAGAGAGAGAGAGAGAGAGAGAGAGTATTTACAAATGGTGCTTAAAAGAGATTTTAAAGATGATTTTGTTTTAAATTAAGAAGTTTGCAAGATAGGATGACCTTTATTAGTGTCATGGAATCTTGATTCTATGTGTTGTGATTTGTTTGGGATTTGGGGGATTTTTTTGGTTTGTTTTGTTTGTTTTGGGGTTGTTGTTTTTGTTTATTTTTTGTTTTTGTTTTTTTTTTTTTGTTTTTTTTTTTTGCTTTGGGATTTTTTGTTTTTTTTATTTATTTTTTTTATTTTTTTTTTGCTTTGGGATTTTTTTATTTCCGGGTTGTTGTTTTTTTTGTTTTTGTTTTTTGTTTTTATTTGTTTGTTTGTTTCTCTTGGGGGGGGGGTGCTGTTTTGTTATTCTTTCTTTATTTCTTCATTTTCCCTTTCTTTTCTAAATAAGATAAAGGCCACATTTTGATTTATTGATTTTGAAAGAAAAGTTACAATCTAAATACGAGACGGATTTTCAGGTATGGAAAATTTGAGGGTCACACGACATCAGTAATGGTATCAACCGAGGATGAATTTAGGTCTCCTTTTGCTGTACAGGAATTCTGTCATTTGTCATTAGCTTTAGGGATTTTATTATTTCATTTGTCACTTTTTTGGCATTTACTTCACTACCCGTTTCATTCATTCATTGATGTATTCATTCATTCGTTCATTCATTCATTTTGATATATTATACATGTCATGATCCAGAGCAAAAACCAATCGCATTGCAATGCGCAAATGGCAATTATGATTGAGACCGATAATGCCGTGGTTACCTTACCAACAATTTTCCAGATTTTCCCCATAATGTCATACCAATCCAACTTAAAAACATACTTTTTTCAAATCTAACTCTAAAGTAATAATATACATATGTCGTTCAGCAAGACAAGCCGTGTACAACACAACATTAAGATCTTATAACAACAAATGTTCAAATTTTTGTGTTAAACAAAAGAAATCGGAATGAGAAATATGTTGATTGTATCGTAAAGAATGTGACGATTTTCCTATGGCTGGTAGTGAGAGGGTTAAGATCGCTCGAGCATATTAAAAGATTAATCTTTTTTAAAAGGATAATCGTGGTAATATATTATGGTCTTTGTAATTTGAAAGTTAGTAATACAATACTTGTTTCGAACATTTATGAAAATAATTTTAAGCGGCCCGTTCATTTTAATAAATAAGTTTTTAATAATCTGTGAGCGAGATCTTTGCTTCGTTTGTGATTCATTGCCGAATTTGAACATGCAATTTATCTATCACCCACATCCGGAAAGACAAGCACGATCTTACTCGTCTCGAAACAAACAACAACAAAAAACTCACCACATCCAAACAAAGAAATGCACTTTACGATTTTGGCCATTACAACCAATTGTTTGTTTATTGTTCCGTCACATTTAATTGCCTTAGAACGTTATGCTGATTATCATTAAATACGTTGTTCCTATTTGATAAAATTATTCTATTCGTCGTATGTTTTTGAAGGATTATGATTTAAACATTTAAAAACACCTCAAATTCAAGAATCTTCCTGGTACGAATGGTGAAAGAGTTGCCCTGCTGGGTTGATTGATTTGTCTCGATGACGGCTTCAATCTCTTTCTCTGTGATATCTACTCTATATACATTATGAAGTTGAAATCTGGATACTCGCCGCGTTGAATATAACACACCGTTGTTCTGTTTTAAACGTCGCAGGGATTATCATTTTCTTGCACGAGTATGCTAATCCGCATTGGGATTATCCTAATCAGCTAGTCTTGAACCATTATTCTCATTAACTGCGATTTCGATTTCCTTAATGTTTTTTTTTTTTTTTTTTTTTTTTTTTTTTTTTGTCAATTCAAATATTTTATTTTATTTCATTATAATTAATTGTGACAAATTTTAGAAATGCTCTCAATTTACGGGTAAAAATAGTGTGGCATGATTTACTGGTTTACAGTGTGGTGATTATTGATGAGAATTGTGGTAGGGGTACTTAGATTTGTTTTTAGATTATTGTTAAGTTTGAAATAGTCAACAATTATCGAAAAGATCAATATAGAAGAAAAGGAAAATGTGCTGTCTAATGGTGAAGACATGAATCTTGGGTAAAGAAAGGAATAGGAATCGCATTCAAAAGATCAACTGCCAAAACTTTTAACAATGATCTGTAACCGAAAATTAGATAGTGTATGGAAAGAGAATAAGATTTCTTGAGACCCAGAGGTTCGATTATTGTAGATCTCGGTTGAATACCGTAGACCCTGGGAAAAGAAAACATGAGGAGAATAGATGTATTTGAAATGTGGTGTTATAGAATAATGAATCATGGAAACCAATTAGAAAGAAAAAAAAGATAATAAAAAGAAATTCTGGATAGAACGTAAAGAAACAGTTGTGGGGAAAAAATGAATGTTTCATTATATTGAGAGATTGGGGAGAAGGCACTGGTGTAAAATAAAGATCTGAACTAGTGTGTATTAATCAGTGCCAGACAAAGCAAGAAAGAAAAATACACGAAAAAACAACCATCTTAATAAGTCTTCCTTCTATTTTTTTTTGTTCTTGCTTTGTCTGGCACCTTTTAATACACACTAGTTCAGATCTTTATTTCATTATAGCGATATCTTACATAATAATAATTTAACTGCTTTACTAAATGAGGAAAAAAATGTAAAGGCTAAATTGACAGGACAAAAATATTATCTTAATTAGTACCAATGACGAATATTATACTCGCCGTACCAAAAAGGGATATTTGTCGATAGACACCGCGAGGAAGCGGAGGGGGGGGGGGGGGCGGTCGGTCTTAGAATGCAATATCAGCAATGACAGAGATATAGATATGAATATTGTTGGGTTTAAGAACCAAGTATCTAAATATATCGCCGAGTAGGCTCTTCTTTACAATCTTGAGAATGACTTCTGTGTACTATTTTTTTTTTAATTAATACATTAGGAACCCAAATCGAGCAATTTGATTAAGGTCTTAAAATAGATACACGCACAAAGGTTTACTGTAGCCAACACTGAAGTAATGAGGTTATTTATAATCTGCGTTAGGCTGTATTAATTTTCACTCATTATATTATATGCCCGGATCAAAGCTTTCGGTGATTTTCAACGACCGTGTTTGCACATAAGAGCGTCTTTTAATTTGAAAGAAGCGTTTCAAAACGAACTGTTTCTCTTTTCAAAGGTTTTTTAAACACGTTTTCGATCGCCTAATCAATGGTCTTATGCATAAAATGGTATTCACAACAGGTTGCACGCCAACTTCATATTACTTGAACTGGTCTATTATCAAATTGTTGGTAAATATTATGTTGTCGCGACCAACTATCAATATCCCAGGGCGTTTTCAATCCAGACAGTTTCTTTTTGAAAATTATCATAAAGCACACTTTACTTTCATCACACAATGAAGTCTGGAGCGACTGGCGTTAATTTAATGAATTGTAGAACCGTTTGAAGAAGAAACAACTCGTGCTTTCGTACGTCTTGGGGCAGTGAAGAGTAACCGTATTTAATATAAAAAAAGTAAAGTTCGCAATTTTTGAGTAGCAATGGGAGAGTAAAAGATTTACGCAAAAGGTCAGCATACTAAAAATTCGAAAGTAATGTTTTCTATCTGTTTCTCACCCCCCCCCCCCACACACACACACACACACATACACACAACTATGTTTATCTTCTACCACCACGCCTATCTCTCTCTCTCTCTCTCTCTCTCTCTCTCTATATATATATATATATATATATATATATATATAATATATATATATCATACTCTCTCTCTCTCTCTCTCTCTCGTTCTCCACCAACATATGCCCTCTCCGTCTGGTATTTTACAATATCTTGTTCCGACGACTTAAAAGAGTGGCCATACTTTTTTAAAATCAATTAATCGCATTTTTTCAAAGGCCTAAAACTAAATTAATCGTTTTTTAATTAAGTAGTCCTTAAGAACTATTTAGCCATGGAGCCGGAGTTTATACCGGTTTCTATAGCGTGAAACTGACAATTGCAATTGTTTGCTTTCCTTTGGGTAGGACGCTAGTCTATTTATTGCAAAGTACTTTCCGCGAGATCTAACAGACCCAGCTACCTATTCACAGCTGTGTGAACAGAGGGGGAGGGGGGGGGGGAACTGGATCAGACAATAATCTCGACTGCACTCGGGATCGATCTTGGTCCCTTGGCCTGTGAAGCGAGTGCTATACACAGCAGGGCAAACAACAAAAAACAATTGTGCTCCTTTTTCTTTTCTTTTTTAACCCTCATCGACATTAGGGGAAATTTTGTCGATCGGTTCTGATTATTATTGAACGCTACAGTCAACCTTACAAGTGCTCCATAAGGGTATAGAGCGGATTAACCCGACCGCAGTGCTAAATAGGCCTTTAAGCCGGCCGTGGAGAGTCATCCTAATAGTACACAACATATTATGATTATCCTTTTGAAAGCTGTGTGTGGTCACTCGGTAAACACCTCAATGAGATGAGATCAATCAACATGTTAACACACTAGAATACCGGCGAATGATTGTCGTATTGCCTGCTTCGTAATCGTTGTGTACTGTACTGAATTTATTAAATTATTTGTTATTGCTATTACTGATGGGTGGTTAGTTGGTGGGGCTTTTTTGCACGCTGACGCAATTAGGTTGCTGTATCGGTTGTTTTGGGGTTTGTTTTTTTTAATTTTGGTTTTTTTTTTTGTTGTTGTTTACATTATGTTTATTTTGGTCCTCCTCCTCCTCCTCCTCTTCTTCTTCGTCCTCCTCTCCTCCTCCTCTCCTCTTCTTCTTTCTCCTCCTCCTCCTCCTCCTCTCTCCTTCTCCTCCTCTCCTCCTCCTCCTCTCTCCTCCTTCTTCTCCTTCTTCTCTTCTTCTTCTTCTTCTTTCTTCTTCTTCTTCTTCTTCTTCTTCTTCTTCTTCTTCTTCTTCTTCTTCTTCTTCTTCTTCTTCTTCTTCTTCTTCTCTTCTTCTTCTTCTTCTTCTTCTTCTTCTTCTTCTTCTTCTTCTTCTTCTTCTTCTTCTTCTTCTTCTTCTTCTTCTTCTTCTTCTTCTTCTTCTTCTTTCCCTTCTTCTTTTGCCTTTCTCCTCCTTCTCCTCCTACTTCCTCTTTCTCCTACCTCCTTTTCCTTGTCCTCCTACCTCCTCTTCCTACCTCCTCTTCCCTAGCCTCTAACCTCCTTTTCCCTATCCTCCTCTCCACCTTCTCTTCCCTATCCTTCTCCTCCTTCACTACCACCACCTCCTCCACCCTCCTCCAGCTCGTCTCCCTTTCTTCTCCTGGAATAGCAAGAATCCTTTCTTCGTCGTGTAAATCTATTGTACTTTCGTCGTGCATCAATGTTATTTATATCAGATGTGAGTGGCAGGAATTTTATTCAATAACCTGTCTTTATTTCAGAGAGAATAAGACAATAATGCTGTCAACTAAGCTAAAAGGAATAATATGAGAATGATTATCTTGCTTTTTCACAGACACTATCTCTTTATACATCTTCTATCTCCAGCCATATCAATTCTTCAGGTCATGCAAAACACATTAACCTCAGGCCTACCCTTTATTACCTACCATTACTCAAAGTCTCCACAAAAGTCCCTTTCACAACTAAGAAAATCTTATTGGTTACTCAACATTTTCACCTAGACCAGTCGTATATTATAATATGTCACAATGCAAATTGCAAACCCTGGTAAAGAAGAGAAGGAAGAGGAGAAGGAGGACAGAGCGAAAAATGACCAATAAAGTTTAATTCCAAACTGTGTCCAAATAGAGTTCTTCGGTAGAGAAAATGGACAACACTCAAACCATCAAGCCTTCCTCCGTCTCCTTGAGCTCTCTGGGATTGAAACCTGAGACATCCAAACGAATTGTCTAAACGCTATATTACTACTAAATGGTCCCGATAGCTCAGTTGGTAGAGCAAACTTTTCACACTTACAGGGACCTGGATGGATCCCAGGTAAAGACGAGATTGTTTTTTTTTGACCCCTTGTCCACCCAGCAGTGAATAGCTGGTTTGGTGCTTTAATCTGACTGAAAGTTCTTTACAACAGACTCGCATCCTATATATAGAACGAAGATGACGTCACTCAGGCCTTTGTTATTGTTTTCTGCCATCCATGTCTATGAGTAATTCTCACTAAACTGTATTAAACAGACTATAAACGTTCAAGGTTACACATAGTTTTGTATATTGGTCCGTAATACTTCCGGGTGGCAATGTTGTGAGCTTCTTAACCAAGCGCATTATATCTAAACAAAGGGTTGAAAATAACTGCCACTGCCCTTTTAAATATGGGACAGGGGTCCATGACTCTGCGGGACTTTCATATAAAATATATAATTTTAATTTCGCCCATGGGTCACAAACACTTTTATTTTAGTGTAATTATGCGTACACGCTCTCTTAAGTGCAGATCTTAATATTTATGGCCACCCCAACACGCCCCATTAAGTGCATATCCATGCACGGCAATTTGGCATCGTTGATCATTGACCAATAGTGTGGACAAACAATGCACCCAGGTTATTTCAGACCCCATGTTGATGGTAGCGGCCATTACATGAAAAGGTCCATTAACGTGTATATATATATATATATATATATATATATATATATATATATATATATATATATATATATATATTGTGTGTGTGTGTGTGTGTGTGTGTTGAGAGAGAGAGAGAGAGAGAGAGAGAGAGAGAGAGAGAGAGAGAGAGATTGATTGATTGATTCATTCATTGATAGATTAGATACATACATATATAATTTGGACAATTTCACGTGATGATCTTATTTGTTTGGGTTTGTTTGTTTGTTTTTCATTTCTTTTCTTTTAATATTTATTTCTGATTTTCCGGAAAAATATAAATACAAATAAACTTATTTCGTCCAGAAGGAAATTGGTAATGTAAATGTGGATTTTTGGGCGGAAGAGAAAGTAGTTATTAACTTTTATTTTTAATTAATGTAAAACAACATAATAGCACCATGTATGTATGTTAAGTATGTATCTATGCGGGTATAAACGCTTGTTTCTTTTTATCTTTACTATTTAAATAAATTGAACATTTAGCCTTTTATATAATATTTCCAAGGATTTTTCATGCTCATTCCGCTTTATGTCGTTCAACCACCAACAGTCATTGCCAAAGGGCACCAAATTCATTTATCTTTTGTCTATAAATATTTATTTCCAAAATTTGTACTAAAATAATGTTTATTTTAAATTAAGACTTAGATTTGTATGCTCTTCAACAGGCTTTCAAATGTGGGACCCCCCCCCCCCCCCCACACACACACCCTCTCTCTCTCTCTCTCTCTCTCTCTCTCTCTCTCTCTCTCTCTCTCTCTCTCTCTCTCTCTCTCTCTCTCTCACCCCCCAAGAATGTCGTTTGATCAGTAAACTTTTTTATCTCACATATCGTGTCTATATGGATATAATATTTATTTCTTAGTTTTTAAATTATTCTTTTTTTTAGAAAGATGAATATGAACATGTAGTCTTTATAGAGGATTTCCACGGGCTTATCTTACTCAATCATCCACCAACATCCATTGCCAATGGGGAAAAAATTCATTCATTCTATAATTATTCGTTGCCAGAATTAGTTCTGACATATTTATTTTTTTAACACCAGGGGGAAAAAAACAACTTTGATTTGAATGCTCATCAACGGGCTTTCCATTGTGGAACTACCCTTCCCCCCCCCCCCCCCCCCCCCCCCCCCTTATTTCGAATGCTGTACACTGACAAATCACCTTTTCTCATATTGATCAGTTAACTTTTACATGTCGATGTAGTGAGATGACATTCAACTGGTCAACATTTCTTTAACATGAGACTTATTCAGAAAAAAAGCTTCTTTTTGTCATGTTGGAGGGGGAGGGGGGGTATCCTAATCAATCGATGTATGAAGTCAAAGTTTCTGGCTAAAATGTGACCCATCTCCTCTTAACGGTATCAATTCGGGGTGGTTTAGAGATGAGAGATATGGATTTGTGGTCAAAGATTTGAGAATTAGGTAAAGTTTTTGTGATTTATTGAGGAGAATGAATCTGAATTACTTAACTAGGAAAAAATGAAGATTGAATTTCCGGTCGTTTTTTTTTTTTTTTTTTTTTTTGTTTTTTTTTTTTTTTTACAATTTTTTGTTTGTTTTGGACATCTGGGCTTCCCCGGCATAATAGCATTTCGAGGCGATGGGTCACTAATGAGAGAGAGAAGGGGGGGGGGGGTGTTTTGTCGTTGTACAATAAAAGCGCAGTAAAGACTTAAATCGCCGACTACGATCAATCAAAGAATCGGGAATCTATGACAAGCCGGGCACAGCATGATTTGGAGATCGATGTTGATCCTATCGACCATATCGATTCCGTCAAGCGATCGGTTGTCCGGTGGTAGTAGTGGTTGTAGCCCCACTCTCAGTACTCCATGCTGCTGTAGATGGGCGATAATGGCGCTATTTCGTGACTTCCCATCCAGTCAGATGGATATCTCGTGTTCATGAAACATTTATTTTTTATCAACATGACAAGTTGAGTGAGAGATGATGGAAGTTGATTTCTTTTGATTTTCACCCTTATTTTTATTTTTATTTTATTTTTTGTTTTATTATTTTTATCATCATCATCATCATCATCATCATCATTATTATTATTATTATTATTATTATTATTATTATTATTATTATTATTATTATTATTATTATTATTATTATTATTATTTTCATAATCATAATTAATGTTATCATTATTATTATTATTATTATCATCATCATCATCATCATCATCATCATCATCATCATCATCATTTGTGACCCTCCGTGTCAAAGCGGTATTATGTCGGGATGCACTCGGTTAGGGAAATTGAATTCATAGCCACAAAAATCAAATTTGGGTTTAATTTCTTTACGTCATGCTGGAGTATAAATACTATTTTTTGCTTTGCAAAATCTTCTAAGGTCCAATTTCTTATCATTCTATCTCGAAATTCACTTTCTGGGGTCTGAATCATTCCGACATAATACCGTTTTGAGACGGAGGGTCACATTTAGTAAAATTGTTTTTCTATTTGTGTGCGGACATATATTTATGTTATAGTGTTTGGGATGTGCGAGAGAATGAATGAAAACAAGAAGGAAGTTTCAGTTTCATTTTAACAGGACTGCTTAAAGCAGCCGAGGCATCGGTCGATTGAAGGCAGATTGTCTCTCAATCAAATGAGACTAGCCATTTAAAAGATCAATCCATTTAAAGCTCGCATCCATCTTGATTTTTGTATTAGTTTTTTTATCACACCGAAGAAATAAATATCTAAGTAATGTCAGAGATGGACTTCTGCGGAAGGGGGGGGGGGGGAATCAATGGTGCAATTGATTGTGTCAACGCATGTCGAATATTTTTTTAAAAAGTAATTAAAGTTCGGTTACATTGTCCTCATATAGTGATTTGGTAGCTGAGTCTGGTCAAGAGCTGGCAGAAAGTATTAACAATAACGAGTGTCCGATAGATATCATGACAAGAATTGTTGATTGCTCATTGTCTTCTATTTACTGTTGTTGGAGTCGTGATAAACTCTGGCTCTACGGGTATTATGGAACTAGAATGGTTTAGATTCAATACTGCCGTAATCTGAAAAGACACATTTTAAAAAGGCTGGCAATACAACTCGTCCTTCAAATATCAATCGATTAAAATGGCCCTCATCTTCAAAAACTCTCAAACTTGGTACTTCGAATAGAAGGGGAAATAATTTTGATCGATCGATATTTGAAGGACGAGTTTTCTGGCCAACAATGTGTTGGGTTTGTTTTGTTTTTGTTTTTGTTTTTCAGAATATGGCAGAATATCAACAGAAAAAAAAAAAAAAAAAAAAAAAGAACATAAAGTAGAGCCCACGTCTTTGTCAGATACTTTCATTGTAATATTTTGAAGAGACACTTTTGACAAACAAATTCATTACGAATTCAGAATAAAAGATATGTAATTTGTCTAATCAAAACTTGAAATTGTGTACGCACTTGACCCTGGAGTGACGTTAGCCTCCTGTGAAAAATCTATCTACATAATTCGCCCATTGATCTACATACTTCATCCATTGTTGTATCGACGCGTTCTTAAGCACCCCCAATAATGCATTGTGAATAATTAGTAGGGTAGTAATCGTAGGCGTACATAGATCTCATCCCCCGGTGAAGATGAATAAAGCAAAGTATAATATGTCTTTCCCCTGTTTATGGAATGCCAATGTGTGGACATGAATGGTAGGACGATCGGACTGGAATAATAGAATAAATAGGTGACATCGATACCCCGACAGATAAACTACACAAGAGTCAGAGGGTGGATCTTAAGACTCTTTTATTTAGGACTTGTATAATATCAGCATTGAGGCTTTTTTTTCATAAGAGGGAAGGGAACAAAACAAAACGAGCTTTTGTATGGTGTTATACTTTCTGAATATGCTCAAATTTCTTTACAGGGGTTCCCAAGTCAACAACTGCTCTGAACATGTAGCCTGTAACACGTTATTGGGTTTTTTTTTTCTTTTCGACAGAGACAACGCTGATGCCGATAGGGTATTCATTGTGCACCTGAGCGCCATGAGATAATAAGAGAAAAGAGCATATTCTTAGGTCTCGACTTTGTGGCGCGAATAAAGACTATACTTTTTGTGTAACGTTCTGACCATACAATGAGCCCCAACAAAAAATGTTTTAAAATACCGTTTCCTGGATGTATTGTTCTTTTCAGAAAAAGTCGCCTGTAAGTTCACAACCATAAACACTTTGGTGTTGTGTGAACGTAGATTCAAGAAAAGACGGACCTAATAAATCATAACTGACAAGTACCCAAGGATCCGTGCGAAATCCGATGGGTGTTAAGTTTTTGAAGGTGGACAAAGGGTTTTTTGTTGTTAATCGGATTAAGTGTTTTGTTATTTGTCAACAGTTTATCTACACACTGCCGGTTTTGAATTAGATTTCGTGTCTTGATCTCTTGATTTTACTTCAAATAGGGGTTTTTTTCCCCTTGTCCTTAAATAAATCATTCGTTTTATATCATATTTTTACTGCTGTCCCAAGTCACCGTAAGAAAAGCAACGATTTCCACTTGTATTTGTGACAAGTTTATTTATCCAAGATAGATTGAGTTATATGTTTTAATAAAATAATGATGCATGCATTTAGCTAGAACAAACTCACAATATCCGCCAGCCGGATATAACATACCAACAAACAAATCTTTGAACGTTTATAGTCCGATGATATGATTTAGTGAGAAGTCATCAGTAATATGGCTGTCTAAAACAATAACAAAGAAATATAATACATACATATTTTGCTGACGACAGGTTTGTACCCGAAACGTCCATTATCTGTACTGTTCCCATCCGAAGACTTTCCATTTTCATCTTTTCATTAATATTTTAAGAGGATGGGCAAACTCGCCAGTTGTTGTTTTGGGCAAGGAACTCCTAGTTCAGCTGGATCTAATCGTAGACAAATTAGGGAGCAGGCGGTGGTGTAAGTTAAAGATTTGAAATATTGTATAAATGTCAAATGTAAATGTCAAACAAAGCAAGAACAACAATAAAAGGGTGGGGGGGGGGGGGGGGGCCCCAAAAAAAAAAATCAACATAAATCGACTGGGGAACGAATCTCATATCTCCTGATTACCGATCGGTCAAGGCAGGCTGATTTTTTTTTTTTTTTTTTTTGGGGGGGGGGGGGGGGGGGGGTTTCTTCTTTTTTTTTTTCTTGTATTTTTCTTTCTTGCTTTGTCTGGCACTGTTTCAAACACAATTTTTCAGATATGTTTACTAATCGTAAGACCTTCGTAAACTCATAGCCTGATACTGCCCGTATTAATAGGATTCAATAGTCTGATGTCACGTCCGCCCAGCAACGAGCAGCTTGGTTCTAAACAAAGAAAATCTGTGCTTTTTATTCTTCGTGCTGGCTAGAACTTTTTCACATGTCATGTGATCAGAATGTATGAAAGTCAAAACATGATCCGATTTATAATGTTTTTCTACTCTGGATACACTTTTATGCTCGTCGGAGAAGTATTTCATAAGGGCGTCCGCCATTGTTCCGATAGTTTAGAACCAGTTACTATGCGTCATTACGAGGGAAGTGACGTCACGATTTTTGAGGACTATTACATCACAGAGCAAGGAGACGGCCACCTTCAAGAAAGTGAGCAGAGAGCAGTATGTAATGGTTGAGTCAATGGCATTATTTGCACGAGAAACAACTCACTTTGAACATTCGTTTGATAATACGATTCAATAGTCTGATGTCACGCCGCCCGGAAACGGCGGCCATCTTGGTTCTAAACAAAGAAAATCATTGCTTTTTATTTTTCATGCTGGCTAGAACTTTTCATATGCCTTGTGATCAGAATGTGTAAAAGTCAAAACATGATCAAATTTATGTATTTTTTTTCCTGTGGATACCCTTAATGCTCGCCGGAGAAATATTTCATACGGACCTCCGCCATTGTTCCGATAGTTTAGAGCCAGTGTTACTAAGTTACCATGCGTCATTAGGAAGGAAGTGACGTTTCGACTGTTGAAGAGTATTGTCACCTTTTATCGTGGCTTCATTACTAGGAAGTGTCGGTTATATTATCACGAAGGCTGCGATCTAATAGTTTATACTATAAATATAAATTAAATCAACCGGATTCTGCCTTAACATTTCGCTGCAACTGTTTTTCGACTGAAGCATGCTGCTGTGTACCAACAACATTTATCGAAAAAGATAAAAAAAATATTTTTATAAAAATTATCCACAGAAGATGATTATATGAAGTACAGCTATTAAAGCTCAAGAATTCCGTTCATGCTCAACTCGAGAGAGACTTTTCGCTTGTTTTTTTTTTTTTTGTTTGTTTTGTTTTTTTACATACGCACTCCGTACATAATTACATTGATTGATTTAACAAGTGTAATTGTCCGTGTTATTGTGTAAGGTTTTACATTTCCATTGAGCAGTCGCAGTCTTTATGGTAGGTACCTACTTTCTGCACGTGTGGATAATAGAGGTTTTTATCTTTGATATTGCTAAGATCGAAAGGTTCAATCAGCTTACTGAGTGCCACGGTGCTTTCCCTGTGCATTATTAATCGGCCATTATTGACTCGAAAAGCTTGCCTTTGTTTTCCTTTCCGGCCCACGGGATCGTATGCATATTTCATCACGCTAAACCTGAGATGTCGTTTCAAACTTGAATAGATTTGGCTGTTTTAATTGAATAAAACATAGAATGAAAAGAGACTTTGGTTGGAGTTGTTTTTGGGGGTTTTTTTCTTCTCGATTTTAATATAACTTGTTTTCTTTCTTGTAATATGTAATATAGTAATATGAATATTAGTTTTGAATATGATTATTCATCATCATCATATATATAGATATAATCTATTCACACCTAATATTCCTTTATAATCCTTCGGTTTTAAACATATCATAGTTTAGAACAACTATTTATAATGCTTTGCTGAAAGGGATCCCCTCAAACCCCCTCCCCACTGTTCAAATAGCCTAATGGGAGAATAAACGAAACACTGTGAAGCGAATTGATCATTGGGAACCAGTTGAACTACGCTATATAACTGTTCATATTTTCTTCATAATATACAACCTCTTCCTATTATCTCTTCGTATTATTTCTTCCTGTCATGGTTATCAGTCTACTACTACCACGACCACCATCACGAATATCTTTCTTTGAAATTGCGGCAAGTCTCTATTAATTTCTGGTTCTCCTCCTTAAGCGTGTGAAAAGTAAAAAGAGGAGGCAGGAGAAGAAAAAAAATAGACATGGTGAGAGAAAAAGAGAGAACGAGAAGGAGTATTTAGAGAGGCCGTAGCAATTATTCTCCTTCTCCTCTTCACCCCCCCCCCCCCCCCCCCCCCCATTTCCTGCGCATAATATGAGTTAGTGACATTTGATCTGGCAAGCACAACTTGTGAGAATTTTACATTCCGTACAGATTCCTTGTTGATGGTCCAAAAGACCACCATAAAGACTGCGACTGTTCAATGGAAATGTAAAACCTTCCACAATAACACGGACAATTACACTTGTTAAATCAATCAATATAATTTTGTACGGAGTACGTATGTACAAAAACAAAGAAACAAAAACAGCACCAAAAGAATGTACAAAACATAACGTGAACTAAAGCCTCAAACGGCATCATGTTGGAATGATTTGAATAACATACCTCCTAAAGATTGAATTTACAGCAACAATCATGATCTTATTTTTATTTTTCTTCTTCTTCTTCTTCTTCTTCTTCTTCTTCTTCTTCTTCTTCTTCTTCTTATTATTATTATTATTATTATTATTATTATTATTATATTATTATTATTATTATTATTATTATTATTATTATTATTATTATTATTATTATTATTCTCTTCCTCCTTTTCCTCTCTCTCTCTCTCTCCTTCTACTCCTCCTCCTCCTCCTCCTCCTTTTCTCGTTAACTACAGTGCACTTGAACACAGACATAGCCTTTTCTGATTGTGTCATAATTAAAGCATAATATTAACATTGATAAAGGTAAAGGCAAGGCATGACTAACGCTTTCAGCTGTTTATATTAATTATCGATGATCGATTTTCCATTACGGGCTCAACTTTACTTTACCATATTCTTTGTTGTCTGACCCAGCCCAATCATTTATTTATCGACGGAAACCTGTAAAGAAACCTGCAAATGCAATATATTTTTTAAATTAAACTAACAAACATAATATTAGTGTTTTGTTTGCTTTGTTTCGTTTCTTTTCGGTTTCGTGTTTGTGTGTGTGTGTGTGTGTGTGTGTGTGTGTGTATGTCTCAGTGTGTGTCTTTTCTATTCTTTTCCTTTCTGTTCATTTTTCTGTTTATTTTCTCAATCAAGTTTTGTTTTCTTTCTATATGTTCGTGATGGCCGAAGGTACATTTTGCTGACGAAACATAATCAAGTTGAATTTTGAATCTTTTATGTTACAAGATTAATAGTTTCAATGTTTTAAAATTGAAATGCTCAACCGTCTAAACTCTTAATATGTACGATGATTATTTCCTTTTCTTTATTTAAAAGACTACATTCTTCTTCTTCCTGCATATCTGCAAACCACCTGGGGTGTATTGTCGCAGACTTTGGTGCCCTTGTTGGTGTTTAAAGTGGCACAGAAGCGATTCTGTCTCTGAACTGTTTAAGGTTTTCAGAGCTAACTACATCCGCAGGCAGGTTGTTCCAAATTCTAATCGTTAATAGAAAGAAAAAAAAAAAAGAAGAAAATTACTGCTCATGGCTTTGCACTCTTGCGCGTGGAATGAGGAGTCTTTGATCGTGTCTTCTGTTCTCTCCTCTGTTATTGCAAGTTCAAGGTTGTGGAGAACTTCAATCAACTTATATATTGAACGGTTTAGCGCGGTTGCTTTAGTTTGCTTCCTTCGTTCTTCCAGAGTTGGCCATTGAAGGTTGGTAAGCACGGTCTCAACGCTCTGTCTTCTGTCAAAATCGCCGAAAACGAAGCGGGCAGCTCTTCTTTGCATCATCTCAACCTTTTTTTCTTTCTTGTTTTTATTAGTTGAAGGGTCCCCTTGGACAACTCAATGGTTGCCTTTCACCTTCAGATGCTAAGGTATTTACTGGACCATTTTGATTCTTAGACATAGACACATTTAGCCAGGATTTATCCCGGTTTCTTTCTTTTTTATTTTTAATAAATCGTTTTCATGGCCTGTAATGGTCTGCCAAACTGGGCTTTGAAATGTTGTTGAGTTGCTTTTAGTGATTCCGTGTCATGCAATCACATTACACAAAGATAATTTTGATGTACTGTTGTGATTCCGAAATAAAACAAGAGAAAAATGAGTTTGGTTTTTTTAAAGTTCGAGGGCAATAGGCATAGACGTGTATGACTTTTCCTTATACAATGGTGAAAACGAGATGCAAATATCTATAATGGTTTTAAAATGATAAGTCTTTGAAATCAGGGAAAGACTGTGGACACCCTGTACACACTTTCTCAGAACTTTACTTCAAATATCGAACGATTGTGGTGACCACCGACTTGTCAAAAAGACTCAAAACTGACATGAGATTCCAAAACAATCGATTTAGATAATAATCAAAATGTCGAAAATTCTCACAGGAGTGATGTTTTGTGATCTTAAGATAAAAAATGTGTTTTGTATGTGCACAACAGAAAAGCGCCCACATTCGTATGCCGTCTTGAAACGCCCCCCAAACGCGCCAGACTGATGTGTTCCTCCAGATATTCTGCGTCACACGGAAGTGTTCCTCCTGATTATCTGCGTCACATTGAAGTGTTCCTCTAGATACACTGCGTCTTCCGGACCTGTTCTGTGTCAAGTGACAGTGAGCCTTTTACATAGCGCAATATCCGCTTGTTTTACTCAAAACGCTTTACAAAAGGTCCCGAGCCAACAAAACCACTGTAACAACTTGCAGGTCAGAAGCCGTGTTATACCACAGACTGCAAACCCGCACGAGATGGGTTAAACATGGTTCTGTTGACAGCCTTCTCGTGTCTTCTGTTGCTTCTGGAACTTTCTTCCCAGTTCGAGGAGACGATGTCCCAGACCAGAGGGACCGTATTGTTCCAAGCAAAACTTTATCCTGGTGTTGCGTTTCTTCCGCCAAAGCCAGAGAAGGTGGTTTAGGCCGCTTGGAATTCATTGGCTTGTAGTTGTAGTTGGAACACTGTCAGGATATTAGAATGCGCTTTTAACAGTTGTTTTTGTTGGGGTTTTTTTTGTAATGTTTCCCCGAGATTAGCTGGTTCTTACGCGATGCAGGCTATAGCAAAGTGGATCAATAGACAATTATTATTTTTATTGAATTTTAATGGTCCAAATCTTACCTTAATCTGATCTGTACATTTGATCTGTACAACTGTCAATTATGTTAAGTATCAAATAGCTTGACTCTAATCAACAATTATATATCACTGTGCAAAACAGCTATTTTTATATTGGCCAGAAAATAATTATTTCATCAATTAATACTCTTATTATCTCCAACATACCCAAAAGTCTGAGATTTGAGACTTCTTAGAGATAAGACGTCTCTAAAAAGTCTTGGTTGTAAGACTTTTGAGCAACTTGGAAGTCATTTTGATCTTTCTATATTTGAGGTAGAATTGTTCTGGTAAAAAGAAAAGGTTTATTGTCATTGTTTCACTGAAAACAGTTAATTGCTGCCTCATTATCTCCACCATTTTCATTAGAGAGATAGCATTGCATTACAGGCTACCTAATTGTTTGTAATCAATATAAGACGCTATGATAATAATTAATAATAATAATAATGATGATGATGATGATGATGATGATGATGAGATGCTAATAATATAATAATTAATAATAATATATAATAATAATAATAATAATAATAATAATAATAATAATAATAAAAATAATAATAATATAATATAATAATAATAATAATAATAATAATAATAATAATAATAATAATTAATTATTATTATTATTATTATTATTATTATTATTATTATTATTATTATTATTATTATTATTATTATTATTATCATTATAAATAGCATTTTTGCAGAGCATAACCATGACGATGCCTTGCTCTATGCTCTGTCTAGTCTTTTAAATTTGATAACTCTTGGAATACTTATACCACTTTTATTAGATCTCATGCTAGTTCTAGGTTCAGTACCAATACACCAAGGCATTTATAGCTTTATCGCCTCAAAAGAGCTTAATAACCATGTTGTTTTCAAAGAAATTTGCTATAGTTAGAGGTTGTGTTTTGTGTTTGTGTGTGTGTGTGTGGGTGTGGATGTGTATGTGTGTGGGTGTGGGTGTGTGTGTGTGTGTGTGTGTGTGTGTGTAGCTGTGAATAGGAATAAGAAAATATATTATTCCATTTTAACATAATGTTACCGAGTACAATATAATAAAAAAAAATTTTTTGTAAACATTCTAAATCCTAGGCTTACCATAAAGCGCATCCTCTTCCATTTAGAAATGAATATTGTGCCAGTTGTGTTTTGTGTGTGCGTGTGTGTGTGTGTGCGCGCGCGCGCGTGCGTTTACCTGTTTTTTAATAGGGGGGGGGGGCTGATATGTATGTATGTATGTATGTATGTATGTATGTATATATGTGGGTGGGTGTGGGTGTAGCTGTGAAAAGGAATAAGAAAATATATTATTCCATTTAACATAATGTTGCCGAGTACAATATTTAAAAAAATAAATAAATTAAAAAAAACATTCTAAATCCTAGGCTTACCACAAAGCGCATCCTTTCCATTTAGAAATGAATATTGTCCCAGTCGTTCCATTTCACAGGCACTCGTTACCAAAACTTAGATATAATTTCACAGTGTCATAAATAATATTATTCCTACTATTTCTCAGGCACCAGATATTATATTAAGAATAGAGAGAGAGAGAGTACATGGATTTAATCAACTTATCACTTATCATTCTATCATAACACCCCGCGTAGTGCAATGTATGGCAGCTATCGGGACTGGCACCATGTCGTTTGTGGGTTGGGCACCGACAAGGATTGTAGTGTTGCACCGCCGCTAGTGTGCCGAGCACTTATGGAGGGGATGGAACGCCGCGACTTCTCATATTTCAGTCGAATAGTTCGCCAATTTTATGGCAGCTTTATCGGATGTTTTTTGTCATCATCATCATCATCATCATCATCATCATCAGCAGCAGCAGCAGCAGCAGCATCAGCATTATCATTATTCTCATCATCCTCACCATCATTACTGTTCAGTTATTGTGGTGGTGGTGGTTGCAGTAGTAGTAGTAGTAGTAGTAGTAGTAGTAGTAGTAGTAGTAGTACTAGTAGTAGTAGTATTAGTAGGAGGAGGAGGAGGAGGAGGAGGAAAAGAGGGAATGGTGATGGTGGTTTTGACAATATCATATGTGTTTATATTCTATCATTTAAGTTTAAGACATACTCGCGCGCACATTTACACACCATCGATTGATGAGAGATGACGTATACAGATATGCAGTTTGACATCCGAACACAATAAAGGGCCTAGTTTAGCATTGTTGTAATGTACAATATTTTTTGTCTTTTTTTTTCTTTTTTTCTTTTTTTTTTTTTGGAGATTTTCATTACAACAACGAACTCATAATGAATTGGGTTATCAGACTTGCAAAAAAGTGCACGTCGATAAGAGACAATGAGAATGTTTGTATTAATGTCATGACAGGGTCCTTGTCATGTACATGGATGGATAGGGATTTAGTACCAAATCGTCTTATGTATTCCCGCTGCTTGCTATCTCAACCTCCCTCCCCCCCCTCTCTCTCTCTCTCTCTCTCTCTCTCTCTCTCTCTCTCTCTCTCTCTCTCTCTCTCTCTCTCTCTCCACTGATCCTTTTCCTCGCAATTCTCTTGTGTGTGTGTGTGTGTGTGTGTGTGTGTGTGTGTGTGTGTGTGTTAGTGTTGCCGTTGACTTAACCCCATGTAAAGCGTATGTGTGATTTTTTTAAAATGGGGATTGGCTTGTTTGGTTGTTGTTGTTTTGTTTTTTTGTGGGGGGGGGGGGGGGTTGTTTGTTTTTTTTTTTTTTTTTGTTTTGTTTTTTTTTTGTTTTTTTTTTGTTTTTTTTTTTTTTTTTTTTTTTTTTTTTTGGGGGGGGAGGTCTCTGTTTTTGAAGGGGGGGGGGGGGGTCTTTTTGTTGTTCAGGATGGGATGTCTCCGCCGTTACTCAGTTGCTTCGAGTTGGTGTTCACGTTACATTAATGTTTTTAAAAAAAACGGACTCAAAGAAGATTTTTGCATATGTTCAATTTTGAGTTTCATCGCACGTATTTAATAGAGACTAGAATTCTTATGCAATTTCTGAATTTTATCATTTCAGTTTGTTCGATTCTATAGCGTCCTTTTGCCAGCATTTTTCATTGTGGTCTGGATGCTCACCCTGAGAGGTGTCATTGCTCGCTCTAACAGGTTTCAAGGTATGTAAGAATGCATCGCGGAAATCGAATACAGCTGCATTTGCTTGCCTTATAATCTTATACAGAAAATGAGACTTTCAAAAGCACAGACATTAATTAATCAACGCAATATCCAATGATATGAAGATAATTTTAATACGTTGTCATACACAATCATTGCCTCATACTTATTTTATTTATAGCTTATTGCCAAATTTCTAATCACAGGTGACTGTGTTGAAAAAGCCCTTTCCATGTGTGACTATAAAAGCGGCATTATTGTCCATGTTTTATTCTTGGTGTCTTTGGTTGTTTGTTTGTTGATTTTTGTTGGTTTTTTAAAAAATTGTTGGTTTTTTTTGGTTGTTGTTTTTTTGTTGTTTTGGGGTTTGTTTGTTTGTGGTTTTTTTTGGGCGGGGGGGTTGTATTTTTTTTGTTGGTTTTGGTTTTTTTTGGGTTTTTTTTTTTTTTGGGGGGGGGGGGGGGAAGGGGTTGTTTGTTGTTTTTTTTTGTTGGTTTTTTTTTTTTTTTTTTTTTTTTTGGGGGGGGGGGGGGGGGGTCTTTTGCCATATAAAAGAATATTCTACATACTTACAGAACGCGGTGCTTGTTTTTAGACTAAAAAGTGATAAATACATAATTCTCTTTTTTTTTTCTCCTCTTTTATATTTGTTTAATGAAATGTCTTCAGATCCATGCAATAATAACTAGTACTTTTCTGCTATATCATCCATACATAAAAAGATAAAAAAACGATCTGTCGAATAATTAAATGTTTGTATTGATATATTGTGTTATTTCCCATTTTCTTCCACATTCTAATCATGGATCTGACAACCTCTGATGCCCACCTTCCCAGCCACCCATGGAAGTGACTCCAAACCATGTGAAGCCATGTTTGAGTATGCCAAGCCCTTTTATATCATGCCTGTTCTCCTGGCAACACGGTTTGTCTTTGGGTAAGGGCCCTGATAGTGTTCTACTTTTTATCGAGATATATTCATTATTTGATTCCAAATCATGGAATTCGTTTTAGATGGCTTCAGTGGTCCAGAGGTATGAGGTTGGTCCATTTTAAACCCCAAGTACGGCATAAGAAAACAAAACAAAACAAAAAAATCAAAATTGGGGAGCAGGTACAGTCACACAACGTAAAAATCTGAGTAGTCCGTTTCTTCATGCCATGGTTCTTTTCAGAAACATTTTGAGAGAAAAGAGGGCGGAAAAAAAGAGAAAAAAAAATTTTTTTAAACATTCCCAAAAGTCCCCAATCAAGGGAGCTGGGTCTTTCTTTTGCTTTTCTCATGTAGTTTTACTTTTCATTTTGCTTTGCCTGACACTATGTCATACACACTTTTTAAATGAGAAGAACAAAATTGTGTTTTTATTTTTTCCTCCAAAATTTTGTGAAGTGCTATTAGACAATACCGTGATACTGATACTATTTTGGAAAGTGACTTCAAGAACCTAGCCATATGTTGAAGTTAAATTGGAGGTCTCGTGTAAACGATGCCCACATATGATATTTGAACTACCATTGGCAGTTGGAAATCAAAGAGTAAACCAAAAGGCTGCTATCGAGGCAAAATGCATTCTAATTGCAAATCGCTACAAGGGGCTGTTCAGCTGTTTGACTGAATATCCTGATAGAAAGAATCTCCACTTCATCGGAGGTGACCCTATATTTGTAATGTTTAAAGTGAAATGGCCAGTTTGCAATTCTCATAATCATAATTGAGAGTCAGAAATCAAGATGTAGTAATTCTTCAAAGTCCTGGACACATGTTTAAAGTTTCCTTTTCAGCAAGCTTTATTGCTTAATGTTGTAGATGGGACTAAATTTTGTAGTTCTATAATTTTGTTTTTGTATTTGTGAATAGGTTTGATTATGTATAGATAGGAATCATAACCTTTGAAAAGAGCTAAATTTTAATGTTTTTTAAATTTAGAATATTTAAAACCTTGAATCTTTGATTGGAGTCTAAAGCAAAGTTGCTTTCACTTCTATATTATTAATAAGGTCAACATTTAGCTGATTATCAACTTGAAAAGTGACAATGAGCGCCTTACAAAGCTCACCCATGACTCACTCTCCGATGTGATTGGATCACTTCATTAGATAGTCTCAGATCTTTCAATTCTTCATTCTAATGAAAGAAGGAAAGAATTCCTAGCAGATAACAGCTCACGTTTAAAATGAACATACGTTTCCATGAGGCCTTCTTAGTCTTAGAATGTAACATCACAAAGCCCATTAAAAATGGCTTTAAATTGCTTTATGTTAATACACAAATTATATTTAATTCCACAAGCTCATAACATGGGAAGTCTTTTATATTATCTATTATTATTAATCTTATCAATTACCCTTGTCTTTTTTTCAGATTGCGACCCATCTCTCGTTTTCTTTCCCGGCTTGGCCTACCCAGAGATGATGCAAACTTTGTAGAAGAGCAACACACTTGGTTCCGTCTCCTGCCTCTACTGTTGTATCTGACTGCTTGGATGTTTTCCTATGTGCATTCTTTTCTAGCACATCACATGATGGCTGTGCTCAGCTACCTTGGAAAGATTTTGGCCTTGTGAGGCTTTAATTGATAATAATAATAATGATGATGATAATGATAATAATAATAATAATAATAATAATAATAATAATAATAATAATAATAATAATAATAATAATAATAATAATAATAATAATAATAATATAATAATATTAATAATAATAATAATAATGATAATCTATTCTTTTAAAAGATAGGGTTGGGGGTTAAAACTGTTTTGTACAGCCCATGTTAATTTTTTGTCAACGAGCACAGAATTACTGGCAAATCTAAACATGACAAAACTATTTTATACAGATTGATATATTATGTACAAGTATTTTGCAAACCTATCTTAAATTAAGCGTATTTCCATCACCTGAGATTCAAATGATTATTTATCGTCTACAAGTACCTGGCCGCCCTGTTGCCAGATTCATTTAATTATTTATAAAATCTGTTAGGGCATTATGATTAGTCACTTGACGTTGGGAATCACCATTTGGCCCAATTGCCGCCAGATCCATTTGTGTGCACCTACACACTTTATTAATGGATCATTATTATCATTGATGGCTCAAAAGATTCGTCTCAATCTATGTCAATTTCCACAATACAGTAATATAATAATCAAAAGAGATGAGTGCCTCTTAGCAATAGCCTTTAATTCTCTGCAAATATCGCAGGTACTCCACAAGTAATAATAATCATGATGACGCTGATGAGAATAATTTTAATTAATTTTTCATCAATACTATGTATTGTACAATCACTATAGTCACAGACGCTTTTGTGTAGACAAAGATGCCTTTTTAGAACATTGTAAAAAATGTTCATACCTTGATGATGTTACTGTTGTCTCTTTTGTTTATTTTCACTAAATCTACGAGAATAAAATTTCTTCCTTCCATTGGTATTTTTATTGTAAACAAACGGTCTTTTCCCCAGTTTACCGAGCTCTTTACAGAGATTGGGCCCCATCTTGAAATGGACATTTTGCATCCTTGGAGTGACCTCTTGCATATTTAGTGGCTCTCTTGGAATATTTGTGTCTAATTTTCTGCTTATTATCAATGTAAGTAATTTGAATATATTATTAATCTGGACATAATTAATTTTATTTATTTATTTTTATTTTTTTTTGGAAGGAGTGGGGTGAGAATGATAAGGACATAAATTATATTGTTATTGTATCCGACGAGAGGCATTAATGCCCTTGGTGTACAATGACAACATTATCCAATTACAATTTCAACCACATGTAACCAGAGGGCATTGATGCCCATGATGCAGAATGACATTTTTCAATTACATTTGCAATCACGTGTTTCCAGAAAACAAAAACTTCAACATCTGCTTTACATTAATTAGATTATAGTTGCACAACATTTCTTTGCATAAATTGACATAATGTGGTTTGTGAATTATATTGCAAAAGAGATGGTATTTGAAATTTTCATAAGACAAATTTGAGTTTTTTACATGCTACCACTAACATAATAATGCAAATTATTTCACAAGATACTGCCTTGCTTTGTATCAAACTCAAACCTTTTTTTAAAAAAGATTTTGACTATTTTAATTACTTAATTCTAGTCAAAGCTATCTTACTGCGAGGCTTTGTAGAGAGATACTATCTGTCATTATGCAACACAAAGCCTACAATTGAGGGTGGATATATGGACCTCATCAGGACCATGGTAAAATATCGATATGAGCGTCATATTAATATGTCAGTCCTTCCAAAAAAATTAAAGAGAAATATGAGAAGCAACAAGGCAAGTCAATCTGGATTATGTATTGGTTCAATGTCTTCGGACAATAATGTCACATGTTCTTTGCCTCTTATTTCACCTCACAGCAGGATATCAGCACATTCATTGGCTGGTGTATTTTACCTTACAGCAAGATATTGTCTTTGCCAATTTTAAATTGTCTTTTTGTTTTCATTTTAGACTGATTTTTGCTAATTTCATATAACACACAAAAAAACAAGACTTTGATATGTCATGATATAAGCATTATTTCAATATAAACTTTGTCTATATATCCACTCTGCTCTGTATATCAAGAAATTTACACAATCTCTTGGATAGAACTGCACATCATATACTCGTGAAAATGTTTTTTTTTAATCATTATTTTTATAACGTTCTATGTCAGGATACCATAAATATCTTCTATTTTTATGGCATATTAATAGCTCTTTCCCTATTATTATTATTGTTATTATTATTATTATTATTATTATTATTATTATTATTATTATTATTATTATTATTATTATTATTATTATTAATATTATTATTATTATTATTATTATTATTATTATTATTATTATTATTATTATTATTATTATTATTATATTAGATTTGACAGACATTAAATTGGAGATGTCACTCTTTAACTAATTTGAAAATGTGATAAAAAAAGGACATTGAACACTAAACCTTAAACAATTTTTTTCAAACTTCCTCTGTAGGTATTGCACATTTTGTACCTGATATCCTGTAACCTGGACACCAAGGAGACTCACCGATCCTTTGTATTCTTTTTCTCCCTCATGATGTTGACGACCTGGACCAGTATCACCACCCTTCCTTCTCTAGTCACATGGTTCAAACAACTGACAATGTAAACATTCACATTCATATTGTTGAATTAAAGTTAATGCACAAATTTCCATGGTTTGACCGTACTCAGTGAGCTTCACAATCAATTTCCCCCAGCAGGCCATATGAGACAAAATTTCATTTTCATGCAGAGTGGGCTGCCTGTCAGGCTTCCTTTATTATCCATCACTCCCTATAGGCAGGTACTCATTCAAGTGTGTAAAGTGCTTTATCTAAAGGTTTCAGCCTCGCTCAGTGCGTGGTTGAGTCCTCACAATCTCTCATCATACTCAGGTGTAAAATGTGTACCTGACCATTAACAGCATTGTCTCTGATGGAAAAAATTGTAATATCGCCTAACAGTAAAAGGCAACATGTTACATGTTGCTGTTGGTAAGGGACCCTTTGTAAAGCGCTGTTTGCATGTTTAGTGAATATTGTGCTCTATAAAAAAGCTCAAGTTTTTTTTTTAAGACACAATGCTTGAGACAAAGTTTTACACTTATTGTCACCCAGTTGGACATTGTCATGCTCAATGTTGCTTGAAATTGTTACAAGATTAGACACTGTACTGATCAACCACTGTGTTGTGAGCAAGGGGTTTGTGTTTTGGTGTTGCATTTTTTTATTACACCATGCCAGATAATTACTTGAAGGGGCAGTGTTTGCAGTTTCTCACTTTGGGGCCAACAAAACAGATTAATCAAATTTTTTTTAAAACTACAGAAGAATGTTCTGCAAGAGGACTCAAGTGTGGTAAAATTAAAATTAAAAGGAAAATCTTTTTGGATAGAGTTATCACACCTGGTTGGTGATACTGATTTTAATTATTATTATTTTAGTGGTAATTATTTTAAATATTATAGATAGATAGTAATCCTTTACAATCGTAAGACTCTTGAAGCCTTGAGTTAATACTGATTCCTAAAGTGTTTAATGGAGAGTAGAAAATGCTTGCTGTCTATTGGAAAGTATAGTAGTCTATTGCAAACTTCTTTATAGATGGAACGAAATTGATGTCATCCTTGGTTTGTTTTTTTTTTAGCCAACCATCTTTATTCATAGTTCTCACTAGATTCTATCGAGCAAGACTATTAACATTCAAGGTTACACATAGTGTGTTGGTACATTATATCCGGCTAGCAGATGTCATGAGTGTTTTTCCTAAATGCATGGCATCAATCCTCAAAATACATGTAAATGCAGCTATCTAATCACTGCTGAGTGGGCTGAAGGTAAAAATCAATAAAAGAAAACAACACAATTTGAGCTAGGCCTGTTATTGTTTTAGTCGTTTCCATTTGAGCCACTATAAATATTAGGAATTATGTATATATAGGTACTATAATTTTCTTTCCAGATCCTACCAGTTTTATCCCCTTGCATCAGATCCCGTCAAACCAGCAGGATTCATCATATCCATATGCGTGGCTGTCTTGATTAACACCAAAATGGCCATTCCATCACAGTATGTCAAATTTTCTGATATAATAATTTTTACCATTAAAAAGACAATGAAAGAAATATTGTCAGTGATTTTACTCACTGAGCCAACAACTACATATATCGGGTGCGAGAAAAAAAATGGAAAAGTTTAGAAGTGTGTAACCGCCAGGCCATAACAGATGCAAGTCTGAAATTTCACCACAATCAAACCAATTTATTGAACTTTATGTACCCAAAATTTCAGAAAAATTTATTGAGAAATATATATTTGACGATTGTTTTAATAGATATACAGTTGACTCTTATTAATAGCACACCCTTGGGAGTTTGGTCAGTGTGTCGATTAAGCGGAGAAGCCAAAAATAGCATCTAAGCACCAGGTTCCATTTGCCATTCATGTAGGATCTTCCCGTGAGTTTTCTACGGGCTTGGGACCGTTATGTTTAAGACATTTGACTCATTAGAAGTGGGGGATTTTTGGTTTCTTTTTCTTTTATTATTTATTCTTTTTTTGGTTTGTTTTTGGGGCTTTTAGTTTGTTTTGTTTGTTTGATCTCTTAAATTTCTTTTCTTATTCACGTTTCATCAACAACAAAATGTGACATTATTGTTTGTAAGAATAGTAATCATGAAACGTTGATTGTAGTCAAGCCACGTCTCGTCTGCATTGTAAATGTCATTAGAGTCTTACTGTTGAGGAAGTTGTTTCAAAACTTCGTCATCCATTGACTGGCAGAAGAGACATCAGCATAGTGTTTTTTGTCATCTTCTTTTTAAAACACGACATTCTGTCGACCTTTCCATCTCGAAAGCCAGCTTTCTGATGGGGAGAAGACATGCCTCGAGTTGGTGCCATTTCAGTTGCCTTTTGAGTGTATCAATGTGGACAGGGACCATATAGATCAATCAAAAGATGAGACTCGAGCCCTTAATGTAATCCTTTCTTATTGTTAACGGCCCAGTAGTAGTAGGTAGAGAATTGCAATCGAGTGGTCAGACAATGTAAACAAACACACGGCATTGGGTGGACTGCAATCACATTTCACACCCTGTGATGCAGACAGTGAGTGCTGAGTCAATAAGCCCGTCGTGTCAGGTAATCCTTTGATATCAGTTAACAAGCATTGTGTCTGACCTAGTCGGGGTCAGAGGAACAGTGGAATTGTGTTGACGGGAAAGCTTTTTCACGCGTGATACGATATTAACATGCGGAAATGGTTCAATGAGAAACACATTTTCATTACCTTTTTTGTTGTTATTGTATTTTAAAGATATTTTTCTCCAAACAAGATGGATTTAAGGTGTAGCGATTAAGCAGAGAAGTTGTGCGATTAAGCGGAGCTATCATACAGAAATAATTCTGTTTTCCGGGAATGTGTAGCATATAAGCGGAGTGTGCAATTAACCAATGTGCGATTAAATGGAGTGAACTGTACCTCAAATTTGTCGTATCAAAGATTTTGACATAATAATCAAATTTTGATGTGATCTGTCTATCCCCCGTTTTGCTCTATGACAGTGCGAAGCCTTTTTTTTTTCCAAGATCCAATTGATTTTCTTGTCTTAGATAATGATTTGGTTCCATGAAACTTTGACTCTTTTAGCTCTGCTTTTGTGTAAAATATTGCACGACTCATATACTGACATCATTGTCCATATTATGCTGTAGTCCATTTTATTCAAATCAGGACTCATTGGAAACCATTAATTCTTTAGAAATAAATCAAATATGATTGCTGCATCACACTAGTCACACAACACTGCTAAAAACAAGACACAAGTGTGGAAACATTCAATACCGTAAATTTTATACGTTTTGGGTATAACCGGCATAGTTTCTTAACCAATCATAGATTTTAAATCAAACTTAGCAAGTATTAATTTAAATTATTGTTCTTGTTGCTTGCAAATTTTTGAGTTTCTGAGTTCTTCATATTGAAATAACGTAACAATATTTTTTCAGTTTTTTTTCTGACACCCTATATATTACATATTGTGACACAATTGTTGCTTGAAGTTGCATTGTTCTATTCATATTAGCACACATAGAATTATTTTTTAAATGTCACACCGATTACTTACTATTGTTTGTTGGAGAGGGTCACGGGTTTGTTGTTTTGTCGGGGTTTCTGTTTTGTTGTGGGTTTTTTGGGGGGTTTTTTTTTGGGGGGTGGGGGTTGTTGTATTATTTTTTTCATGTTTATGTGTGGTGGAGGGGGTTTGCTACTTGTTTAGTTTTTTAAATTTAGTTTGTTATTTGCTTTTTTTTTTGGTTTGATGTATTTCGGGGTTTTTTGGGGGTATTTTTTTGATGAATAGCTTGATTCACTCTCACATAAATATTTTCCTCCTTCCCCCCCCCCCCCCCCCCCCCCCCCCCCCCCCCCCCCCCCCCCCCCCCCCCCCCCCCCCCCCCCCCCCCCCCCCCCCCCCCCCCCCTCCCCAGGTTTCAAGGGCAGTTGCTAGGAGGCGCTCTATATTTCCTGTCAGTCATGGCCCTTATGTTCACCATGGATAGCTTATACAGAATTCCTCTCTTGACAGCCGTGGTTCTGGTCCTGGCTATTGTACCCAATGTGATGGCGACAGTGTCTCCTCCAAATGAAACTGATGAAAAACTGAATTAAAGTAGATGAAAGAAATAAGTAGTAAAGAGGAGTGAGAGGCAAGAGAGTAGACTCATGGAAAGATGAAAGAATGAGTTGAGAGATTTTAAAATTTGACTTTCACTTTGTTAAATCTATGGTGTCATTCTCTTACATCATTGCGAGCGTTCTTGATGGAAAACAATAACCGTCGTGTTTTGGTAATACTATGTGCTATTTATACTGCCCCTATGCATCCAAAATGAGTAGGCGATTACCAGAAAGGAATTCTGAACATTTATAACTTTAAAAAAGTAAATTTCTTTTTTTTTCCAGTTATATGGTTAGAGAATGACACTGTTGATATCTATATATATATATATATATATATTATATATATATATATATATATATATATATATATATATATATATATATATATATATATATTCCATATTCCTGGGATGAGAAAAAAATGGAAATCTGTAGAATCCTATAGTTGCCAGACTGTATGTAAATGATGAAAGTTTGAAATTTTACCACAATCAAATCCTTTCATTGAAATTCTTGTACACAATTTTTCAGGAAAATATGTTGACAAATTTTAATTCCACGATTGTTTCAATTTTATTAAATACACCACCTATTTGCCATTTTAAAGATTTTAGACGTAATTCTCAAATTTGAAATGATCTGTCTATTCCCCATTTCACGTTATGACTGTACATAGCCTTTTTTCCATGATCCATTTGACTTTCTGACTCTTTTAACTCTGCTTTTGTGTAAACTGCTGTGCGACCCTTATAAACCATAATTGATCAAATGCTGTAGACCATTGGAATTGGATTCAAGTCAAAACTCATTGGAGGCCATTCAGCTTTAGAAACAAATTGAATATGATTTCTGCTTCATATTGAAAATTATGTAACATTGTTAGAAGAAGAAAAATATTCCAGACTTTGTCCCGATCAGACAAGGTAACTTTCCACACTAGTAATACAACATTGCTAAAAAGGAGCTGCAACTTTGAAAACTTTTGATACTGTAATATTTAAGCAATTTTGGTATAACTATAACCAGCATAAGTTCTTAACCAACTGAAGATTTTAAATTAAATTTTTCAAAAATATATATTTTAAAATTTTAACTTCACGAGGGTTTGAATAACCACACCACAAAAATTCGAAGATTTTGGACACAATCCTCAAATTTTGATGAGATCTTTTGATCCCTTATTTTGCTTTATGTTTGATCTGTAACATGTTTCCCATGACACAATTGATTTTCTAATGTCTTGAATAGTGCATCAATCTCATGCAGTTTGAATTTATTCTTTTAACTCTTGTGTGTAAAACGTTATAACATCCTTATAAACCATAAATGAACAAATGTTGTATTCTAAGTTTGGTATAACTAGCATAGTTTCTTAACCAATAAAGCATATTTTATTAAACTTGGCAAGAACTAACTTAAGGTTTTGTTCTTTTTGCTTGTAAATTTTCGAATATTTTTGGTTTCTACTCCGTACTGAAATAACGTAATTTTTTTCGGGGTTATCTCACACCCTAAATATTAATATGGGAGTTTTTGTTTATAGGTATATTAACAACAACAAAAAAGATCTTAGACCTTGTGTATTTTGCCAAAGCATCTGAAATAAAAAATTATTTTGGATTAGGTTTTGTTAGGAGCCTTAGTGTCGATTTTGCTCATCTTTGAATGGCCATGATTTCCTAAATCAATTACTCAAGAGCAAATTAAAGAACTCACAAAAACTTTAAATCCATAATTAAATTCATGACGAGAATGTTCTATTTTCAGAGTTGTGTTTTAAATTCTGAATTGGTCTTTATCTATTTTCTTTATTAAAACCCAAATTTTGAATCAGAATCAGAGCCAATAATCATAAGTAAAATCCATCGTAAAGGTGTTTAAGAGATCAAAGAAGGGTTGTGCAAAGGATTTTATAACAACTGAATTGCACCACAGATTGATCTAAATTTTAAGCTGGAAAACGAAAAATGTGTACTTTATTGCTTGATACCTGTTTCGATTTGAGATTTTGATAATGCAGTCCCATTGATATTTTCCTGACAGCTTAAGATTCCATTTACTTGTTTTTATTTGTTCATCTCAATTTTTAAATTTATATCAAATAATTAAAAACATTTAACAATTTTTTATTGTTCTTATGATACTAGTTTGTTTTTTGTATTTCTTTAAATTGGGGGGGGGGGGGGGGGGGGGGGTTATGACAATCATTAATGGCCCTCCTCAGTAATAATGCTAAAATACCAACCTCGATAGATTTGCATTTGTATCAATTTGCTGATGTCTAGCTAGTGTTAGACAGAATTTTTTTTTTTAATCTATCAATCTTTTTTTTTTACTGTTGGATTTATTCATATCAGCAAATGGATAAAAGATATAGCATGCGGATTGTTAAAGCAGCAAAGTAAAATTAAAGAAATAAAGCTATTCTGTCTCATGTTTCGAGAAAAGCGATTGTTTGAAGAAATTGTGAGGAGAAATCAAATAACAGAATACAATACTTTTGAAATCAAATTGTAGAATATATAATACTTTTTCAATCATCTCATATTTGTCAAACTAGAATAGAAAACTCTTTTTCTGTTATAAATGTTAAACTATTACCACCTTGCAATAGTCTGGTTTGGTAGTCAATTAGCCAATTTTTAACGTATTAATATTGTTGAGTTGAGATATTTTCTTTTACTGAAAGCCATTTAAAAGGAAAGAAAAGTGTTGGTACGTTTTGTATGAGCTATTTTGTGGTTCAAAGGTAAAAATAGGCGGAATACTAATTTGTTGTATATATAATGAAGGTCTTGAAATTTTTTATATTTGAAATTTGTCATTGTTTTCTAAATTAATTTATTTCTTTTTATAAAAAATACAGTCAATATATTTTAATGTAATTGTCAAATTGCTCATGCATGTCAAATATCATTAATTTGGGTGTATGTAAAGTTCAACATTCCTGTGTTTATTATTATGGTGCTTTCATTTGTGAAGATAGACAGTTCAGATAAAATTCTCATACGAAATTTGGAGACCTAGGTGTGAGTTCTACTGGTGTGGATCGAATCTCATTTGGTGACTTAACTTCTTTCCTGCCAAAAATTGTCTTTCGTTCCACAAAACCATATTAAAGTTCAAAAGGAACTGCTTCATGTTTTTTGATGAGTTCACCAACTTTTTGTTCAGTTGCCAGATGGCATTTCTTCAAGGCGATAAGTTGAATGTTATTGTCATCACTGTTCTCTTTGTCAGAAGTGACACTTTTTTATTTGTAAATTTTCAGAGGTGACACCAAAATGTATGAATAATATATCTGTAAAGTGATAATTAACTATAGAAATTATACTTTTAAAAAGTATAACCAAATGAAAGTAGAGTTAGCTTATTCATCAACCCTGGTGGACTTATTTTGTTTCTTCAAGGCGATAAATTGAATTGTTGTCATCACGTTTATCTTGGTCAGAAGTGGTACTTTTTGTTTGTTAAGCATTCAGAAGTGACACCAAAATGTATGAGTAATACATCTATAAAGTGATAATTAACTATAGAAATTATACTTTTTAAAAGTATAACCAAATGAAAGTAGAGGTAGCTTATTCATCAACCCTTGTTTTAAAAAGGAACCAAGTTAGATTAATGACACAAAGATCATTGTTGTCACACTGAGTAGGCAACACCAGAGCTACAAAGTACTAATTATTCTGTAATCTATAATTCTCAATACAAAGAACGTTATGGAATATAAAAACAGTTAATTTGGTTATGTTGTTTGTCGTTTCAATATTTTAACAATTCAATGTAAGTAAGGTGCATAAAATAGCGTTTTTGGTGTCATTTTTAAGAAGTAACACCAAGTATCATCCAATGCAGAGTTATGCTCAGTCTAAGTTGACATTAAATGTAAATTTTATTACATACAACAGTATCAGTTATTAACTCATAATTTTATATTTCCATACATACATATGTGTCTCTATTTCTTGTTGATTTGAATACTTTTGTTTAGCTAAAGTGTCGCTTCTGATGTTGACAAGACTGGATGTTTATTTTATAAAACCATGTTTTAAAGTTGAAATCTTGAAAATAAAGTCAGATGTGGTTGCAAAGTCTTTGAGTTGCTTATATCTGTGATATTTTGTCGTCATCGATCAGAAGTGATACCATGGACACTTATCACATTTGTGTCAAATTTTGGGTCACAAGCTTCACATATCTCCTCATCTTTCAATCATAAAAATATCAAAATTTAATTTTAAGGTTCCAACTATAAACAAAATTAGAGACTTCAAAATAAGCACATGAAGGTTAAGGCAATTATTTGATGACAAAGGCTTTTTTCGAGGATTGGAAGATCTTTTCTTGCTATAACATATTTTACAAAAATGAGTAGTCAAACTCAAACCTGATAACATTAAAATTAAAGGGACAGCATGGCTCAGCGGTAGTCTTTTGCTTCCTACCCGACAGGTACTGAGTTCGATCACCCCCTGCTGCACTGTGTGGCCTTGAGCAAATCCCCTCGCCCTAGCTCAATTTGCGACATAGCACTGCGGCTGATGCCTGGGTTAATCTAGTCTTCCCTTGGAATTGGAATGGACCCTGGAGACAAATTTCCCCTATGGGATGAATAAAGGGAATTTGACTTTTTTAAATGAAGTTATATTTGCACTTAACATTCCACGATCTGCATTTATTATCTCATTTCTTTTAAAGCCAGTGTCAATTGCAACAAGACACTTTTTGCCTGTCATTCGTAAAAGACGTATTTTCCTTCCAAAAGGAAGCACTGTCTAAAAATAGCTGCTATTTTGTCGACGCAATGATGACCTACAGTAACTAGTCTCAGACTAAGGTTGAAGTCCTGCCATGGGTGAAGGTTAACGGGGATCAATTTGCCTGAAAGACAGACCAGTGAAGCCAGTTTGCCTGAAAAAAAATGCTAATTTAATTATTTTTTTGCAATCTACGACTCGGTTGAGTGCCAACCTTCCCAGAGTGAAAAGTAGTACATTTAATTCTATGACCTTAAATGTGTTTTTTTTTAAAGCAAAAAAAATTAAAAAGTATTTAGTCTGCATGATTGAAAACAAAATTTATATATAAGCGAACACCAAACACAAAGCAAAAAGATCTCTTATCATTTAAACACTCATTCGAAGCAATCTCTAGTGATAACAGTATTACCTGGTTTATGGAGACACAAAGATAAGCCATCACTTAAAATTTGTATAGTAAAAGGCTCAGAAATTGCAATACCAAGGGCTATTACAATTCAAAACACCCCAAAGAAGTGATCAAGAGACCCCAACCATGGTACTTATTTTGAAGCTAGTGTTGGTATAGGTTGTAGTAGTGATGATGCTGTAGTGGTCGTGGTGATGATGATGTGGTGATAGTGGTTGTGGCAGTGTCAATGCTGTGATGGTGGTTGTAGCAGTGGTGACAACTACTTTGGTTCAAAAATGGGAAATGCGATGACCCAACTGTTTGAGAACCACAAAAGTCATTCATCACCAAAGGTTTGTTAGTTTTTGCTATTACGAGTTTTACAGCGCTTACGACACGTTTAGGTCATGTCAGCACCAGTAGTAAAAAGGGGAAGAAATTGGAAATTGCAGATTCTAGAATTACAATCCAAAAGGACATGAGAAAAGGTAAAACAAAGGAGAATGGTTCAAATATGTAAAATGATTTCAAGAGCACACTATTGGTGTACTAAGTTTGAGATCAACTATCAGGGATGCCACCAGGCATATTAAAAAAAGTCTGAAAATTTGCGCGGACGAGATACAAATCAACGTCAAGGGCTTTGTAAATATCAAATTTGGAATATTGTTTCAGTTCTTATTATTGCAATTGAGAGCAAATAACACACAAAAGAAAGGAGAGTTAACAGTTTTCAAATTGATAAAATAAGGTGCTGAAAACAAAATATAGACAAATCAATATCAATAGCTATCAGGGGTGAGAATGACTGGTCACATAAAAGGAGAAAATTTTTCATTGTGTAGTTCATGACCCACCCATGCAACCATAACCTATAAATTTAAACTTCACTCAAATTCACTGAGATGTAATCCAAAATTTGTCTCGCAGCAATTTCTGACACGACTCGGAGAATTTCATAAGTTGAAAGTATAATTACATTTGGTGGTTGTAGTAGGGATGATGATGTGGTGGTGGTTGTAGTAGTAGTGGTGTTAGTGTTAGGGATGATGTGGTAGTGATTATAGTAGTACTGGTCGTATTGATGATTGTGTGGTGATGGTTGTAGTAGCTGTGGTAGGAATGATGATGTAGTGGTAGTTGTAGTAGTAGTGGTGGTAGGGATGCTGTGGTGTTATTTGTAGTAGTAGTGGTGCTAGGGATGATGGTGTGGTGGTGGTTGTAGTAGTGGTAGAGAGAGTGAGGAGAGAGAGAGGAGAGAGACTCCTCTCAGGGGTGAGAATGACTAGTCACAAAAAAGGAGGAAATTTTTCATCGTGAAGAAAATGACCCATCCATGCGACCATAACCTATAAATTTGAATTTCACTAAAATTCACTGAGATGCGATCCAAAATTTGTCTCGCAGCAATTTCTAACAAGACTCGAATTTCAAAAGTTGAAAAGTGTCATGACATTTGGTGGTTGTAGTAAGGATGATGATGTAGTGGTGGTTGTAGTAGTGGTAGTGGTCATATGGATGATTGTGTGGTGGTGGTTGTAGTAGCTGTGGTAGGAATGATGATGTGGTGGTAGGGATGATGTTGTGCTGGTTGTAGTGGTAGTGGTGGTGGGGATGATGTGGTGGTGGTGGTTGTAGTTGTAGTGGTGGTAGGGATGATGTGATATTTGTAGTAGTAGTGGTGCTAGGGATGAAGGTGTGGTGGTGGTGGTGGGGGGGGGGGGGGGGGGGGGGGGGGGGGGGGGGAACTTCTCTACCAGAATAATGTATGTATTGACCTTATGAATTCTATATTTTAAAATAGAAGAAATAGAATAAAAGAAAGGCAAAGGGAAAGAGGAAAAAAAAAAGAGAGAGGGAGAAGAAGGAAAAGAGAGAAAAGAAAGAGAGAGAGGAGAGAGAGAGAGAGAAGAGAGAGAGAGAGAGAGAGAGAGAGGAGAGAGAGAGAAAGAAAGAGAGAGAGAGAGAGAGGGAGAGATTAAAAATAAAAAGGCAACAGGTACCGACAACAGAGAAAAAAAATCCAGACCCATTTGTCTCTTCCCTTCTCCTTCAACCATCAACTAACTAATAAAAGAACACCACTGGTCGTCTGTGTCAAATGTGACATCTGGTGCCATTCTGTCTGGCCCGACGTCATAAAAACGGGACCTTCACCAAATGTCACGAGACTGAACACAGGTGTCAAAATATGACATAAGACATAATGGTGATTTTGTGGGTTTGAGGAAAATGTTTGACACGGCATATTTCTGAGAAATTCTCAAAATAACTGTTTATTTATCCAAAACAAATTTGAAAAAGGAGGAAATGTGATGGGGATGGGCGGAGGCAAACTACCATTTAGGCGGAAGATTCTCAGCCCTGTTCTCTACCAGAATAATTTATGAATTGATCTTAGGAATTCTATATCAAAAAAAAAAAAAAAAAAGAAGAAAAGAGAAATGGAAAGAAATGCAAAGGGAAAGAGGAAAAGTGTGAGAGAAAGAGAGAGAGAAAGAGAGAGAGATTTGTCCCTCCCCTTCCCCTTCAACCATCAACGAACACCACTGTCGTCTGTGTCAATTGTGACATCTGGTGCCATATAGTCTGGCCCGACGTCATAAAAACGGGACCGTCACTAAATTTCACGAGACTAATGCACAGGTGTCAAAATATGACATAAGACATAATGGTGATTTTGTGGTTTTGAGGGAAATGTTTGACACGGCAAATTCAGCGGAAAATTTCTGAGAAATTCTCAAAATCACTGTTTATTTATAAGTTGTTTTTTTAAAAAGGAGGAATTGTGATGGGGATTGGCGTAGATAAACTACCATTTAGGTGCCCAAATATTCGACCAGCGGTGACAGCCCAAATTATTCACTCTGCGAAAAAGTTCCGGCTCAAATCTCGATCGCGATTTTTTTCTTCTTCTTAAAAAAAATATTTTTTTTTTCTTTTTTTGAATAGTGACGACGGACAAAAACCGGAGGTTCCGGATTAAAACAGGCTGGTGGAAAAAAAACCGGAAAAGTGGCATCCCTGAACTATGTCTCAGTCTCATGCAGAGAGAATCTCAATCAGAGGAACACACTCAAATGTTTACAGAATACATCCAAAAAAGAAACAGATGATTTACATTAGGAAAAACGTAAGGACTCTGGCCAGGGCCAGGACAAAGCAAGCAATCCCATTCCAAGACGACAGAAAGCAACTTTGAAAACAGAAAGAAGACATAGCAAGTGACCTCCTGTCCACCGCGAAGGACCCCTCCCAAACCAATGTGAAATTATATTATCGAGAGGGTCTTGATCCAAGCACAACAGAGATCAGAAGTAGATTCAAGACTGATAAATACCTAAAAGACTCACATCGACACTACTACAGGATCTCTGCCAAAAAAGACAATGCTCAAAATGGCAACAAAATAGCATTTAATTAAAATCCTATAAATATCACAATATACAATGCAACATGCGTTTGTCGAATCTGTTTCAACTATTACAGGAACATGGGTGTAAGACAAGAGACTTGAACGGTAGTATAGCCTACTGTACAAGTATGTGATCTCAATATTTGCACACCCTGTTCTTGTGGATTGATGATGTCACCTTATCACCTATACTCTTTTCACAGCAAAATAGTGAATATCATTCACTGCTGATTTTTTCATTCAAGCATAACACCTCCAGACCATATACATTTGTAATTACATATATCACGGCACAAAGGATGGCATGAGAGGATGCAAGGCAACTCCACCAGTGTGTTAAAATATTGTGATAAATATTCACAAACCGTGGGTCTGTTTCAGAAGATTCTTGTGACTAACTTTCCTTTCGTGATCATCGCCTTGTAATTTAATGTTTGTGTCATAGCCCGACACAACAGAACTTGCTCTACTCCCCTCCCTCTCTCGTGGGGATGGAAAGGTCAAGACTTTCTCAGTTTAGTTCGATGATGAACGCGCGTAGCACTAAATGTCTCATCCAGACACAAGCACAGGTCCCCGCTCAAATGTTTACAAATATGTAAAACAAAATATAATACAATTGCATAACAGAGAGATGATTTACAAAGAAAATAATATCTCCCAAAACAATAACTATACATTCAATTGTTCCCAGCCAAGAACAACCAGGGTCAGGACAAAACCAAATAACCCCATTTCAAGAAGACAGAAAGCAAATTGAAAAAGATACAGGGGGATAGAAGACAAGTACCTCCCTGCCCACTTTGGGAGGTCGAGAACCCCACCCAGTAGTTGCACATAAAGTGGACATATATAGACAAATAGAAATGACCCACTCCATTTCCCCAGCAAACAAATGCAACATTTTTTTTTAAAAGGGAGTATCAAATAAGAAAAAAAGAATCCAGTTTTCACGAAGACACCATTTATTAACCACTGTTAAGCAACAACATTTATAAAAAAGGTTCATGCAGCAAAATAGCTGCACTTCTCTTAAACTGAATCACTTAATAGGATTTTTGTTCCGGACGTTGAACATTGGAGCGTGGTGTGTGGTTTTTCATCAAGTAGTCTGTGAACTCTTGGTAAGGTGACTTCTGGAACTCAGTTTCCTTCCACATGTCGGGTGTCAGGAATGAGTAAGTCTTTGAGATGGCAGCATAAGTGGCCTTGGCTAAGAAAATAAAAAGAAATAAAAAAGGTAATTAATTTGATGAATTAATATGCAATATTTTTTTATTCTCCCTGTCATTCCATCTCAAATTAACAATACCATGAAAATTGCACGCAGACCAATATAGAATTTGGATCATCTGGTAAAACAAACATTGGATCTTATTCAGATTCGTAAACAGCAAGAAGATAAGGTATACAGTAGAACATGAAAGTAACGTACACGGAAATAGCGAGAACTCGGAAATAGCGAGTAAAATCTAAATCCCCGTTTTTTTCTCTTATTTGAGTCAATAAAATTAGCATGCAAGTAGCGAGTATGAAAAAGAGGTCAACTCGGAAATAACGAGCATTTCCTGCCCCAGCCTAGGACTTTGAACGAAGTAAAGCAAAACACCAGACAAGGGCGATTTAAATATTTTTAGCCTAGCTTCTTTTCTTATTTTTCGTTACGAGTAATACATAGTACCCTAGTCTATAGAGTACATAGTAGGCAAAACAAATTTGGGTGAGGGTTGGGTGTGTGTGTTTGTGTGCGTGTGGGGGCCAATTATTCACCCAATGTGGTGACACGCGACGCGCGAGGTAAGCACTGGCAGCCAACATGTCAACATGCCTCACCGCAGCATCGGTCAGCGAGTCGCATTCGATCAGCGAGAGAGGGGAGCGTGGAACCATCATTTCAGTAGATTGAGTGATGCGCTTGCTTACCTCATCAAACATGCCTAGTGCATACAAACACTCGCACACACACATACACGAAATCTTGATGGAAATGGAAGGGGCGGATCAACTTCAACCTGTGGCCATCATTACGTAGTTAACGAAGGCCGTGTTCAACCCCGCCCTCACTCCACTTTATCCACACACAGTCATTTGCACGCACGTGCGGCACACACGCACAAACACACACACACATTGTCTTTCCATATTTTTGTACGGCCGAGTGACCTTTCCTGGCAACTCGGGAATAGCGAGAACTCGGAAATAGCGAGTAATCAGGAGTGGACCCGTCGAACTCGCTATTTCCGAGTTCTACTGTATCGACAAAAGCAAATATTTCTCACATCCAAGATCCCTATTTTAAATTGTCAAAATTTCGGATTTGGCAAAGTTAGTGATACATTTTCCTCCCTATTAACTCTGATAATAAATACTATAGGCATCTGACAGAGAAAATATGCATAGCTGCCAACCTAGTATATCACTTGAAAGGAGATATGACCCCAAATTTCACAATAATATAAAGACGCCACTGACAAGATTAATTTCATTTGGTGCAATATAATTGACTCTTAGTTGTAGTGGTGATAGCTGTAGTACCAATAGCAGAGAAAAGAACCTCTAAATAAGAGGTAAATTCACAACTAATACATTGACAAGATGAATGCATCTAAAAATGATGTATATCAGACCTGCCTGCTTGAAAATTTTAAAATTCCTAATTTTTAGGATATCAAATTTGTAGTTGCTATACTGTACTTAACTTTAAAAATGATGTGGTGGTGGTAGAAATGTGAAGTAAATAACCCGCATAAAATGAGAATTTTCACCCCAAAAAATATTTTTTTTAAATTTCCGTGAGAATATAACAGTCTGAGGGAGTGCACGGGATTGCTGATAATTTCTGGTGACTCAGTCTTTGAGAGGGTTGGCAGCTATGAATATGCTCATGTGATATCTAACACAAGTTAAAATCAAGTGAAAATTGATAGCATATAGCAAAATGAACGTACATCATTAACTTTCAGGAAATGGGAAAATTCTCGGACAATGATGTAAAAAAAACAAAAAAAAAACAACCGAAAATGTCAAAATATGGTTGGGGAAAAATAAACATGCATGAGCAAAGAGAAAACAAAAAAAATTGTTAAAACTTACCAAAGTTTCCAAGAGTCGCGGTGCAACCACGGGCACATGTGTAGCAATCATCTACTCCAGCCATGTGGAGTAGTTTTTTAGGGACAGGAGCACTAACAATACCAGTTCCCCTAGGTGCAGGAATTAAACGTACAAGAACGCTTCCACACTTTCCATTTACCTGAAAATGACAATGGCATTAATGAAGACGATAAGAGAAAAAGGAGAACAAGAAGAAGAAAGATCTAACAGTATTATAAATCCATTCAAGATGAAACCAAAAACAAAATTCATTGAAATTTAAAGCTTGTGAATATGGTTGGGTGAAAAAGAGTGAAACTTGCACTTTGCTCAAGGAACTGTTATAAATATAAATGTTTGAAAACATAAAACAAATATAAAAAAAAGGATATAGTCAACAATCGAAGAAACATCTGGAAAATTAGGGAAATGTATCAATTTTTCTAGGTGCACTATATGGTAGAGAATAGTTTCAGTGACAGATGCAGCCTCACTATACTCCATTTTCTTAATTATTGCAGTTAACAAGGGTAAAATCACTTTAGAACATAAATTAAGTTTATGGTTTTTTTTATGTGATTAGGCATGCCTATCATCACTTCCAAACCTCATAAGCATTTTAAGGATAAAAATATCAGGGGGAAAAAAATATATTGAGCAAAAGAAAAGTTAAAATATATGGCAAAGCACTATGTGCCACCACACCAGTGGATCAAAAACCTGTACAATCATTGTCTGTAAAGAACATCACAAAGAGATGGTTTATCTCAGCCTTGTATAACAATTTAATTGAATTAGCATAAAAGAGGTAGGGCTTAGACAAATTAAACTCAATCAATAGAAATCCATACCTTGGCAGGTACAGTGTGAGGCTTTCCAATTTTATTTCCCCAGTATCCCCTTCTAACTGGTATGACAGAGATCTTGGCCAGGATAATAGCACCTCTGATGGCAGTGGCTACTTCTTTGGAGCATTTCACACCTAGACCAACGTGTCCATTGTGATCTCCTACAGCCACAAAAGCCTGTCAAAGAAAAAAAATCAATTTCAAATGATTTAATGCTGACAGTCCTTGCAGAACATCATTCTTTTTGCATTTCGAGTAAATCTGTCTTGGACAAAATTCAGTTAACTGTTAGAGTAATGTATTTGTCTTGCATCTTGCAGTTAATTCACTAAATCAGTATTTATGCAATTATAGGATATTCCATGATTTCCATTTTTTTTTTTTAAAATTAAAATACAATAACATAAAATACCGAAAACAGACTAATATTATTGATTTCTAATTCTTGAAAATCACAATATAGCTATCTATCATTGATTCACAAGAATCAATGCAGCCCAACTTACAGCATTACTCTCCAGGACACTTTCTTAAAATATTTAGGGTAACAAACATAACCAAAAAAAACATGGGAGAAGCTTAGCTCAGGAATACTCTACAATATCAATATTGCTATATTAATTATTAATTAATAGCATTTCCAGAATTTATGGAGACCTAAATTGTGTCCATAATTATCAAAAAAGAATTGTAACAATTGTTGCAAAGTGCCGTAAGATTAATATACTTCAGTTAAATTTGGTAATATCGCGTGCTGAGTAAAATAGCTTTTCCAGGTTTTACTTTAAAATATTGGTAAGGATTACAATTCTGACGACAAAAAATCTGAATTTGTTCAGCAAAAAACTCTGTATAAGTAGCAGGTCTGTATACACCCAAATAATTCCCTTCATTCATAAAAAAAACAATTTGATGACAATCTAAAACCATTAAATATGCCCGATGTTTTCAAATATCAAAAGCTAACTTATTAACTATTATATCCACATCATAAGAGATACTAATCAATTGGCACTTATTCAAATGTAAAAAAAATACCAATCAAAAGGGTTCCAGAAGATTGCGAGACATAAATCGTGTAATTTTTAATGTATTATTGTCTGAGACCTGCCATTCTAAAACCCTAAAGACTGAACCGTAACTACTAGCCCATTATAAGCTTATTGCTGGAATGCCTATTGGATGTTTCCATTCACCTAAGTACTACTTGCAAGCAGGCATAAGATGTGCATAAAGAGGAAACCTCACTCCAAAAGCCTAGCATTAATATGTGTGGAATTTTCATGCACGTTATACAGCAGCAGAAGTTCAGCAAATGTGGAACTTACCTTGAATCGAGTTCTCTGTCCAGCACGAGTTTGTTTCTGTACTGGCATGATTTTCAAAACGTCGTCTTTCAAAGTCCCGGGAGGAATGAAGAAGTCAATAATTTCACTCTCCTTTAAAAAGATTAAAATAATACAGGTATTTAATCATGTAAGAGGCATGAAATTGTTTTTATAATAAAAAGGTTACACAATACTTATCACTGGAGCACATACACTTCATACACTTGAGCACAGAAATCTCGAACAAGTCTGAACCAGGCCTATTTGTTCAAGATTTGTGTTTTCGAGTTTTCTGTGTTTTTACAAAGGATATGAGGAAGATTATGAGGGAGGTAAATGTGGGTGGTCCTGATAAAAGTTACATTATAATGATTACTCCCCTTAATCAAGAGTTCCCACTGGTGCCCAGTTTCAGGCTGATTCCTATAGTAAATTTTTGGGTGTTTTTAAGGTATAAAAACTTGAATAACTCTGCTTCAATATAACCTAGAGACAAAATTCAAAAGGTTTTATTAATGGGATGTTATACTGCATCATAGTAAACCAGATTTTATACTGTCATTTGAAAACTGAATTTTCATTTAAGTGCTTACAGTAACAGTAACCCTTGTGAAATGTATCAAAATAAAATAAGTTGACAGATTTTGATCCAGTTGAAAATGGTTGTTCACGGATATCATCAAGTGGGGGTCAAGTCCAAACACCATATATTTGGTTAAGTTTCTCCACAACTAAATTTTGTATTGACTGAACTTCTGGAAACTGTTTCAAATAAAAGCCAACGTCTTTATACCAACTGGTAAACATGCTTTGCGATTCCCCCTCAGTTCAGCATGCACACGCACACACACACATGAACAGCAGCAGTGGCAGTCAAATTGTGACCCAACTCGCCCATAGGACAGTTGTGACTGGAAATTGCCGTTCGCGTTTTGGGGGGTTCAATTAAAGATGCATAACTTTTGTTATAAAGAGGAATATCGCAGATATTTTGGTATGATTTTCGTCTTTCAATTTCCTTTTAAATGGTGCCAATTAAGGAAAATCCATTAAAAATTACAGAAGTTATATGAAGTTAAAATTTGGCAATTTTCAAATACATTTATTTTTTTATTTACCGAGTGTGTTTTAAAAATAAAAACGCTTGTTTTTAGAATAACATCTAAACTTTATTCATGCCAAATTTCAGGGCTCTATATCTATGCCCAGACACTTTTTAACTCTGCGCCGAAATGCCATGTTTACATTATCTTCTCATCATTGCTGTCCGACGATATCGATATTCATATCGATATTTTAAATTTAGTTCTGTATTATTTAAAATGTAGTCCATAATATTTTCAGTACTATTATTTACTTTTAATTTTATTCTGAATACATACTTTCCAACTTTTTTATGGGCATTTTGTGGTGGTGATTATACTGTTGTGTGGTGGTGGTGATGCTCTGGATAGCCAAATTAAAATTGTTGGAATGCCGAGTTTTTTTTTCTCAAGTTTCCCTATGGGAAAACTGAACATTGCATTACATAGGTAGTCGCATCGCCCGTGGCTGAGCCGCTGATCGAGCCCCGATATCGATGTTACGGCTCTGGAGTGAAAATTGTGTTAACCGGTGAACATAGTTTTACTTCCATTGCCGTGGAATCGCTTCCTGTGCACTAATTTCGTCACTTCCTGTCTCATTTTAAAGAGGAGAAGCCAGCGCATCAGGCGGCGTTTTCAGATTTTTAATCCGTTCATTCTTTGTTCAGATGCCAGCTGTTTGTAAATTTGGTAAGTTTTAACTTCATTTTAAATACATTTTTCATTATATTACCTATTTTTAATTAATGTTATATTATTCGCCAACCATTTTTCTCTATTTGTGTGAATTTTGGTGGTGATTGATGCTGGCAAAAGCGTCTTTTAGTGACTTTAAATACGATGCGTGTTCATGAAGTTGGCGACGGCCAACCAGGATTGCCTCTCGATGTATCCCCGAGTCTCCTGTGTACAGTGTAGTCTGTAAACTATCGACTGCTTTTGCTTTTGTGACTTGTATAAATAATTTCAAGCTGAATAATTGCTGTAAAAAGACTGAAAATAGTCCCATCCATAATTTTAGTTTTATTTTATGAATGAATGTTGAAACTGAAATGACTTTTTAACTGGGATGATACCGGACAACTAAAAATTATGTTCCACTGATATTATTTTTTATCTTTTATTTTGTTTGTTCTGCAGGTTAAGTGTGTTGGTTTAATTTAATGTGGTTAATTTCAATACAAATAATACAGAATAGCATAATAGAGTCAATTCAAGTGAAAGTATATTTCATTCATTACTTTACTCTTTACCACAACAAAAATTATTATATAACTTTTAATTTTGTTGATTTAATCATAATCGAAGTACTTTTTTTGTTTTCAGAGTCAGACGTTCATTATGACACCACATTTTCATGTTTCATTTCCTGCCTTGTATTTTTAAATATGAAATTGAAATAACAATATGAATTTGATTGTCTGCCACCTCCAACTCCCGTCGTCTGCCGCCTCGAACTCCAGTCGTCTGTCTTGTATTTTTAAATATGAGATTGAAATAACAACATGAATTTGATTGTCTGCCACCTCCAACTCCAGTCGTCTGCCTCCTCCAGCTCCAATAATCTGCCTTGTATTTTTAAATATGAAATTGAAATAACAACATGAATTTGATTGTCTGCCACCTCCAACTCCGGTCGCCCTGCCTGCCTCGAACTCCAGTCCGATCTGTCTTGTATTTTTAAATATGAGATTGAAATAACATGAATTTGATTGTCTGTCACCTCCAACTCCAGTCTGCCGTCTCGAACTCCAGTCGTCTGTCTTGTATTTCTAAATATGAGATTGAAATAACAACATGAATTTGATTGTCTGCCACCTCCAGCTCCTATAATCTGCTTTGTATTTTTGAATATATGAAATTGTAATAACAACATGAATTTGATTGTCTGCCACCTCCAACTCCCGTCATCTGCCTCCTCCAGCTCCAATAATCTGCCTTGTATTTTTAAATATGAAATTGAAATAACATGAATTTGATTGTCTGCCACCTCCAACTCCAGTCGTCTGCCGCCTCTAACTCCAGTTGTCTGTCTTGTATTTTTAAATATGAGATTGAAATAACAACATGAATTTGTCTGCCTCCTCCAGCTCCAATATTCTGCCTTGTATTTTTAAATATGAAATTGAAATAACAACATGAATTTGATTGTCTGCCACCTCGAACTCCAGTCGTCTGCCGCCTCGAACTCCAGTCGTCTGTCTTGTATTTTGAAATATGAGATTGAAATAACAACATGAATTTGATTGTCTGCCACCTCCAACTCCAGTCGTCTGCCGCCTCTAAATCCAGTCGTCTGTCTTGTATTTTTAAATATGAGATTGAAATAACAACATGAATTTGATTGTCTGCCACCTCCAACTCCCGTCGTCTGCCTCCTCCAGCTCCAATAATCTGCCTTGTATTTTTTAATATGAAATTGAAATAACAACATGAATTTGATCATCTGCCGCCTCCAGCTCCAATTATCTATCTTGTATTTTTAAATGTGAAATTGAAGTAACAACATGAATTTGATCGTCAGTCTCCCCCAACTACTTCTGTATCATTGCTTGGACTTCGATGTATTTATTCAGTATCATTACCTGGATATTGCCTGTGTCTACATTCCATGCAGCCAACAACCCATAGTGCCTAGATTTTGTTGTCTTCTGTCTTTTGCCACATCTCAGCCATCTCATGGATTTAAGCGAGTCAGTACGTGAGTACCCTTTAATTATCTGTTCTCTTAGTGATGTTGAATGCAAAGCAATTATCAAATTTTCTAAAGTTCATTTCAATTTTAATGTAGTTTAATAGTTAGTCATATGATACAGCTCTTCGAGATGTTCAGTTTGATATATGACATGCCTATGTTGCAGAAAGTTTGCAAAGTGTCGGTATTTATCGGCTTATTGTTTGTTATTATGTAATATGTTATGTAATATTCAATTTTGCATTTTCGGGTTAAGTTTTCTCTACCACTCTTATGTAGTTCTTGTTTTTAATTTTGCATTTTTATCACTGACCATGTTTGCATATATAAAGCGGCAAGCTTGTTTCTCCCGAGTACTGTTGGTGCCCAAATGTCTTGTCCAAGGATGCAAAAACATTGGGCAGTACATTTGCAAGTTGCATTTACTGACACTTGTTCAACTTTATTTCTAGCCCTGTTCATTGTTTTTTTGTTTTTTTTCTTCTCTCCGAATACCAGTCATCTTTCGTCTGTTGCTCATTTGCCAATGCCAAATATTAAGTGCCTTCCCCAAGGACACAACTTTAGTGTCTAAATTCATACATTTACGCTCCTTTCCTCTTGTTTTAACAATTTTTGTGTTCAAAATTAATCATAGCCATAGTATTGTAAGCATGCTCTGGAAGAAGACCACCCTCAAATCTGTTTTTAAAGTTATTATCCGTTCCTTGCGCCTTTTTTTTTCATTTTCTAGGGTTATGTAATTGCATGACGTTGCATAATATTGCATAATAATCATTTAATTTTTAAAAAAATTGCTTCGTCTTTCCTTTGCGATCATTTTGATATATGGTTTTATATGTATTCCAACCCAAATAACCGTGATTTTCCATTTCCCCCGCTTTTCGGTTGCTCTCTGGTCACAGTTTTAGTTTCTTTTTTCCTCTTAAATTATATTAAGTATTTTGGTCCACTTTTGCGGACTAATAATCCCGTAACTTTGGTTCTAATTGTCACATTGTCATAATTTTGGTACCATTGAAAAGTGTATTTCTTGCAGAATAGCATGAGACTATTTTGAAAACAATTGCTGCAATCTCAAATTTTCATGCAACTACCTACATTACACGAAATAATTCTCACCCCTCCCCCCTCCAAAGTAATGTTGCCATAATTTCACATAGATCAGTTGAGATCTCTTTTTAAAATTATTTTAACTTACTTTGACGGGCAGGGAAAACAGGTAGATTTCTTCCAAGGATTTGATCTTTCCATCTAAGACCAAACGACCAAGCTTGGTGACAGGTACCCATACTTTTTCATCCTTTGAACCACGTCCTCTTCCTCTTCCGCGTCCACGGCCACCTCTACCTCCACGTCCACGACCCCTGCCACGGTCCCCGAAGCCACCACGAAACCCACCTCTGGAATCACCGGCTGGTGCTGCAGCGTCCGCCATTGCTGAAAACAGGTGAAAGCAATAATGAAGTCAATTTGGGTTTGTCTATTTACATAGGCATAGGGACATTTACCACATGTAAGACTAATTTGGGAGAGATCAGGTACCCTACCTACTGCGCTATTCAGTATCATACTGATACTGATAGCGCCAGCACTGGCCATTATATTATAAATATATTTTACTTAAAAATAGATGTCTGATTCCAGCCTATAGACAGGTGCCGATTAGCCATTGGTTAAAATTTAAATAACACAAATTTCACATAGGCCTAATTAACTGTTGCATTACAGACAACTGCATGCATGCACTTCTTATCAATAATTTATTTTTTTTAAAGTTTGAATTATTAGGATAGAAATTAATAGAAATATCCCAGGCCCAAGTCTGAAAGTAATTTAATTCTGTAAATCAGGCCAGGCTTAGGCTTAGGTCCGAATATCAGAAAATTCGCTCGCCAGTCGAGGAAGGCTCTAAACCCCTTATTTTATCGAATTATAAAAATAAATAGACTATCAAGCCCAAGCCATGTTTTTGTTTTTTGTTTTTCTTTTGTTTTGTTTTTTTTTATTTAATGATTAGTGATTAGCCTACAACTACAACTACAAGTAGTGATTAGATTCAAAGTGCATACTCTCCTTTTTCTCGATTTAGCACGGCAGTCACATTTGTTCATTTGTTAGCAGCACACAGAAGTGGCAATATTAATATATGCTTTTATTTCATTTGGACATTTATGCAAGACATTGAGATTGATGATAGGGTTGGTTTCTAGGCAGGAGTGGCTCTCTCGAAAGAGTCAAGTTTCACGTTAATTTATAATTCAATCGAAAAATATGGATGTAAAGTGTAAAACTAACCTTAACTTGTTCATAAATAAAAATTTGACAATTATTTGTAAGCTAAATATTTATGATGTTGCGGATTGAAATAGATAAAATCATTCATGCTTTACTTACGTGATAGTTACTGCAATCAAAGAGACTGAAATGAATTTCCGGTTCAGGGTTGCCAGATTATTTTTCAACAAAATGCCAGGGGAAGACTCAAAAAATGCCAAAACACTCCAAAAAATGCCAAAGTCTGTTGACTCCCACCCCCACTAAGAAAACTACTCACTTTTGATAGACAATTTACTATCATATCCTGGTGGCTTGCGTGTTTTCTTTTCTTTTTCTTTTTTTTTTTTAATTATACTAAATTTCCTGTTGGGGTAATTTTTTACCTACTGACTACTAAGTGAAGTGCTAAACCACTACACCACGGTTGGATTTTAAGAATGAAAAAGAAATACATTAACATGAAAGGTAAATACGTAAACAGTTAAATAATTATTGACAATTAAGAAAACTTACTGTTTCGTGTTTCTTATGATGTTTTTTGTTGAATCTGGTTCAAGTGCAGAGTCCAAAGAAGTTATAGAGAAAAAAATTAGAAACAATATCCATCACAGTTTTAATAGCAAAGTTTTGCGATGTGAAGAGATTTGTTTTTACGCGTTTAGAAATAATTAAGAAAAGGTGTCATTTGAAGTATAATATACAAGAAAAGAAAATGCCAAATGAAAATGCCAAATGCCAAATGATTTTTTCTAATGCCAAACGGTTTTCAAAAATGCCAGATTTTTGGAATCTGGCATTTAAAATGCCAAACTGGCAACCCTGTTCCGGTTTAGGAAAAATCACGTGACGATGGCCAATTTCTCGCTGGAACAGTGGTTCCACTTATTATCTGGGTGGAAAATAAGATTTTCATTATTGTGCCGGGTCACAGCTGTATAGAGGAAAGGAAGTTGACCCCGCTCAGCTCTTTATTATTTTTTTATGCAGCCTGTTGGCTGATAAGGCATCACTAAATTTTATCGATCAGATTTTATTTAAAAAACTGTTTAAAAGCTATGAATAACGCTGACTACTTGCAAACACACACACACAAACACACACACACACACACACACACACAAATAAATAAATAAATTACGCATAATTATGTGTGTTGGTACCTGGCTGAGCGGATGTTGTGAGTATTTTACCGAAACGCATACCATCAATATAGTGACTTGAGAATTTATTTCCCCAGTCTCTGAATAAAATAAAATTGAAGTAAGGAAGGCACTTTTTCTCTTTATTGACTGTGAGCCAAGAAAAACGATCGTTCCAATAATTGTTGAATGATCTACATTGATTTCCAGTCCTTACATAATATAAATAATCCCTGGTCGATGGGAACATCATCCCTTAATTGTTTGTTTATCGTCTTTGCTCTGATATATATTTATTCATTTATTTAATTATTTATTTATTTGTGTGTGTGTGTGTGTGTGTGTGTGTTTGCAATTAGTCAGCGTTATTCATAGCTTTTAAACTCTTTTAAAAAAACGGCCATTCTCAATGGAAGCACAAGAACATCAAAATCAAAGTGATTCTTATTCACAGTGTGATCAAATTTATTATCTACTAAAACATAATTATTAAAATATAAACATTGATAACATAGATGAGAATAAATTGCCAAGGCTGGACGACTACGAGTATCTCGCAATAAATCCAAAAAGTCAATTTATGTTTTATAAAACACCTTGATTACCACAACGTGCTGACGGGTGTCCTATATCGCTTTCGAAAACATCGTTCGTGCGAGTCGCAACTGATCACTGATTTGCCGAGTAAAGCATCAATTTTTTAAATAATACTTTTGCACAAGATAGCCTTCTTAATAGAGAAATTCAAACATGTAACATCAAAAGATTGCAATATGTTACAAGAAGACATGGGTAAGCTACAATCATGGGAGAAAGAATGGAAAATGGAATTTTACTCAAAGAAATTATAGCTCATTCGTATCATGAACCAAAAAAAAAGGAAATAATAAATTTAGACTATTTTATACACGAAGAAAAATTGAGACAACGCAAAAGGCAAAATATCTTGGATGGACTCGGCAAAATGTCTTGGCAGCACGACATCGATAAAGTTTCTTAAAACACCAATACAAAACTTGGTTTCTTATGGAGAAATGTACAAAGTTGAGTGTTCAGAGAGCATCGGAGAAGCCTTTCTATAAAGTCTTCGTACCGTCAATTTTAGACTATGGTGCATACGTTTGGGACCCCAAGAGTAAAAAGGAGATGGAATCGCTCGAGTAGTTCAAAACCGAGCATGTAGGTTTGTTTTTACAACTATACGAGTGTAGTGATTCCAAAATCAAACATAACTTTTTCAAAATCACACATAACTTTCTCACCACAGCACCACCTACGTAATTTTATAACACTGCCTAAATTACCGGCAACCGACCTGTAATATTTTATTATGCTGCAATAATTGTTTGTTTGTTTTTAAGGGTTTTACGGCGCTTGCAACACATTTAGGTTATATCAGCGCCAGTAAAAAGGAAGAAAATTGGATAGCCAAAAGTTCTAGAATTACAATGAAAGCACCCAAGAAAAACTAAGACAAAGGGGAACTGATAACAAATAGGGATCAGGTGTAGATTCCAAGAGCATACCACCAATGTACTTAGTTTGAAATCACCTACAAGTCTCATCCAGACACAAGCACAAAATCCAACAAAGAGGAACACACTCAAATGCTTACATTATACATTCAAAATAAAAATAATAATACATAACAGAGAGATGATTTACAAGGAAAAAAATATCATCTCCCAAAACAATAACTATGCATTTGACTGTTTCCCTCCCAGCTAGGATTCCGGCCAGTGCCAGGACAAAACCAAGTAATCTCATTCCGAGACAAAGACAGAAAGCATGTTGGAAAACAGATATAAGGGGATAGAAGACACAGTATGTACCTCCCTGCCCGCTATGGGAGGTCAGGATCCCCACCCAGGCTGCAATAATTACAGACAAGCTGAGACACACAAGAATTAGCCAGATGCCTTCGTATTTATTGCCGCCGCGCATAGCATTTATCTATTTATTTATTTATTATTTATTTCTTCGTGCTTCGAGCAGCAACATTTACACTACATAGCATTTATCCGCACGCTTGAACTCCGTTCATGATGCCGGTACAATCCAGCGATCCAATTCTACCTAAGATTACCACATTTATGTCTGTGAATATCTCATCTGAATTGACCAGTCTAAACTATTGTTTAAAAATTAGGGATGTCATTGGCTCCGGCTAAATGGTCAGTCGGCTATGTGGTCTAGTGGTATGACACTCGCTTTCGGATCGGAAGGTCCTGGGTTCGAGCCTCGCGCACGGCGCATAGTTGAGTCCTTGGAAAAGGCTCTTTACTCACATTCTCTCACCGTACTCAGGTGTAAAATGAGTACCTGGCCGTTAACAGCTTTGTCTTTGTCCGAAAATTGTAATATCGCCTAACAGGCGTCATGTCCCGTCCTACATGTTAAATGTTGCTGTTGACCAGGACCCCTTGTAAAGCGCTTTGAGCACATTTAGTGGATATTGCGCTATATAAAGCTCAATTTATCTATTTTATTTATTTAAAAACCCAGTATCTAAAATTAGGGGACCTAATTGGTTCCCGTCAAAGACTCAAACTCCGATCATTTTCTGTTAAAAGGTATTGTAGGGAAGGAAATAATACTTTTGAAGAACAGGGTATGTATTGGTTACCTCCTATGATCATCGGATTTCGGCACGCTCGGATTATAGCATGCTTTTTGGCTTCTCTCGAGAGCGTGCTAAAGTCCAGCGAGTACTGTGTTGATGTAAGACACATAACCGAGAGATGATTTACAAGGGAAAAAAAATCACATCTCATGCCCCCCCCCCCCCCCCCCCCAAAAAAAAAAAAATGTACGATAACAGTGACCGTACACCGATGATACGCTATGATTCCAACCCAGGATTTTCTACTGCCTTTTGTATAGATAGAATGCGCTTGGCCAAGGAGTTCACAACATTGCCATCCGGAAGTGTAACGGACCAACACACAAACTCTGTGTAACCAGGAACTTTTATAGTCTGGTTGATACAGTTTAGTGAGAACAACTCACAAACGCGGATGGCAAAAACAATAACAAAGGCCTGAGTGACGTCATCTGCATACTATCTATAGATAGTATGCGCTTGGCTAAGAAGCTCATAACATTGCCATCCGGAAGTACAAATGACCAACATACAAAACTGTGTGTCTCCATGAACGTTTATAGTCGGGTTAAAACAGTTCAGTGAGCATTACTCATAAACGCGGATGGCAAAAAACAATAACAAAGACCTGAGTGACGTCATCTTCGAACTATCTATATATATTTTTTAAAAAGAACTGCCCATCTTGGGTGCAATAACCACGTTAGTTTTGTCCCACGATGCACCACACGGAAGATGGTCACTGTCATCCTATTTCACTTTCGGCAAAGAAGAAATAAACAAGAATAAAAATATAAACTCAAACAATAATAAAATCCAGGCAAAACTATTTTATCTCAGGATAGTTACAGAATAAGTTGCCTCGGCGTACAAACTGCGGTTATATGACACAGCAAAGTTTGCATTATTTCGCCAGAGGCGCAGAGAGGGATTTCGCTTGTATAACTTTTTGGTTATGTCAGCATCAATGAAATGAATCGAGAATTTTATTCAGGAAAAAGACAGAAAGCCACAAGACGGAGAAGGGTCGGGGAGGAATGAAAAAAAGAGAGAAAAAAAGATGATCCGTCGTTTGATGCCTTCAAACGCAATTGCTATTGCGGTTGCAACACCCATTAACTTGGAGTGTAAAGAGAGAATGAAATAAAAAGACCATAGATCTAGAGCTCATACGCCGAAAAAAAAAAAGGGGAAAAAGTAAGATAAAGACAGTTTAGACAGAAACCAGAATGTCCGGTATGACACATTTACACGTTCTTAGCTTAAGAGTTGCTTTCTTCTCATTATTAGTATTAGGACAGCCAAAGCCATCATGCTGATGACAAGCGTTGCGCTATGTTCTATGCGCTCAGAACAGCCAGGAATTGTTCATGACCTGGTGTGGTCACTATTGTTTGTTTTTATGGGTTTTACGGAGCTTGCAACACATTTAGGTCTAGATCAAATCAGCGCCAGTAAAAAAGAAAATGAGATAGTAAAAATACAATTAAAGCACCAAAGAAAAAGTATGAAAAAGGGAGACTGGTTCAATTAGGGAACAAATTATGGATATTCCAAGTAGTTGTAGTAGTAGTAGTAGTAGTAGTAGTAGTAGTAGTAGTAGTAGTAGTAGTAGTAGTAGTAGTAAGCTTCGCAGTCCGAATGACGCTTGCTGAAAATTGCGTGATTCAGTCATGGTCGATAAGTATAGCTGCTCTTTCCATCCATGTTGTTAATTGTTTCCATTGGTCACGGTCCTGGGACAGAGTTTTGAGGCTGTCAAGATCTGGGACTTTAGTACAAAGGGCACTGCAGTATTTCTTAGTTCTTCAGGGATTAATTCGGCCTCATCTGAATCCAGAAATTTCTGATATGTAGAGAGGTCCTGGTTCAGGGTAGTTACTATTGATGTTGGTGGTCTCCCTACATATTTGTTGCCATGAAGGAAATATTCTTCATTGCAGTTTGGGCTGGGATGTTATCTTCTCGACGTAAGATGTGACCAAATAGCCTCCATCGCTGTTCTTTTATTATTGTACTCAGAAGTTGGACCCCGGTTTTTCATAGATATCAGTATTTGTAATTGTCTCTGGCAAATAGTCAGATTACGGGACGTAATTGTTTGCGGTGGTATGAATCGAGACTTTCTAAGTTCTTTTTTTTTGTGAGGCCCCCAGGTTCCACAATTATATGTCAATATCGGAATAATTAGTGCCTCGTAAATCTGTATTCGTTTATTCTCACTGATAATGTTATTTCTATTCCATACATTTTGGAGTTGGTTGAATGCATTGGTGGCCAGCTGCTTTCGTTTTCTAATTCCAAGAGTATACCATCAATGTACTTAATTTGAGATCACTTAAATGTCTCACCACTAAGAGGAACACACTCACAAGTTTACAAACCATAATATATGAATGTAAAAATATATAATACATTGCATAACAGAGAGATGATTCACGAGACAAAAAATATCATTATCATCTCCCTCACAGTCAGGGTCCGGCCAGACAAAACCAAATAATCTCATTCCAAGACAAAGACAGAAAGCATGTTGGAAAACAGATATTCTGATATATGGGGATAGAAGACAGCAATTTCCTCCCTGTCCACTATGGGAAGTCGGGAACCCCACCCAGGGAGGAGTCAATAGTTATAGCAGATAATTCCATTCCTTTGTGATTCGTTAAAAAAAAAAATAATTAAAAAAAAAAAGCACTATGTTGTGTATGTCAAGTAGTGGGTTTACGAGACCTATCTCCTATACCTGCGTGTTGAGAATTGTTTGTTAAAATTATAATTTGCCAATGATGGTATTTGTAGATGGCAGGCAGACATCCTGGATTGTTTTCGGCAATTGGCCAAATCTTCAAAACAAGTGATTTAATGGTGTCCGAGTCAGTGCCATATCTATTTGTTATCCAACGGAATGATCATCTTTGTATATCCTCAGGAGTGTTGATGCTATCACCCGTATGCGGGTTCCAAACAGAGAGAGAGAGAGAGAGAGAGAGAGAGAGAGAGAGAGAGAGAGAGAGAGAGAGAGGAGAGAGAGAGAGAGAGAGAGAGAGAGAGAGAGAGAGAGAGAGAGAGAGAGAGAGAGAGAATGTTTTTTTATGTTTTTAAGGGTTTTACGGCGCTTGCAACACATTTAGGTTATATCAGCGCCAGTAAAAAGGAATAAAATGGGATAGTAAAAAGTTCCAGAATTACAATTAAAGCACAAGAAAAAGTAAGACATAGGGTCCAGAATTACAATTAAAGCACACAAGAAAAAGTAAGACATAGGGGAACTGGGAACAAATATGGATCAGATGTAGATTCCAAGAGCATACCACCAATGTACTTAGTTTGAGATCACCTATGTCTCATCCGGACACAAGCACAAAATCCAACAAAGAGGAATACACTCAAATGCTTCCATTATACATTTTAAAAAATAATAATTATAATACATAACAGAGAGATGATTTACAAGGAAAAAAAATATCATCTCCCAAAACAATAACTATGCATTTGACTGTTTCCCTCCCAGCTAGGAATCCGGCCAGTGCCAGGACAAAACCAAGTAATCTCATTCCGAGACAAAGACAGAAAGCATGTTGGAAAACAGATATAAGGGGATAGAAGACACAGTATGTACCTCCCTGCCCGCTATGGGAGGTCAGGATAGAGAGAGAGAGAGAGAGAGAGAGAGAGAGAGAGAGAGAGAGAGAGAGAGAGAGAGAGAGAGAGAGAGAGAGAGAGAGAGTCATCACATCAAACTAGAGAAGTGGAATCCAACACCTTTTACCATAACAATATCTTTATTCTAGGCATTAACAGTTTAGGCAAATATTATAGTTTTTGAAATCCATTATCATGATAAGGTAATCGACAGAACATACACTTGTCTAAAACAACACAAGAGTTTTACAGCGCTTTCTACTTCTACAGATATAGGTAGTTTCAGCGCAAGGGAAAAGGGAGATGACCGGGGAAAGTTGTAGATCTGAAGCTAAAAGTGTCCAAAATAAAAGTAAGACAAAGGGGACTGTTTCTAATATTCAATGAACAATCTATCAAAGTCCCATCCAGGATATTGTTTTGTTTGTTTTTAAGGGTTTTACGGCGCTTGCAACACATTTAGGTTATATCAGCTCCAGTAAAAATGAAGAAAATGGGATAGTAAAAATTTCTAGAATTACAATTGAAGTACACAAGAGAAAGTAAGACATAGGGGAACTGAGATCAAATAGGGATCAGATGTAGATTCCAAGAGCATACCACCCATGCACTTAGTTTGAGATCACCTACAAGTCTCATCCGGACACAAGAACAAAATCCAACAAAGAGGAACACACTCAAATGCTAACATTATACATTAAAAATAACACATATAATAATACATAACAGAGAGATGATTTACAAGGAAAAAAATATCATCTCCCAAAACAATAACTATGCATTTGACTGTTTCCCTCCCAGGCAGGACTCCGACCAGGGCCAGGAAAAAAAACAAGTAATCTCATTCCAAGACAAAGACAGAAAGCATGTTGGAAAACAGACATAAGGGGATAGAAGACACGGTATGTACCTCCCTGCCCGCTATGGGAGGTCCCATCCAGGATAAGAAAAGGATCCTGCTATGAAGGATACGCTTAAATATTTACAAGTACAAAATATGGCGACAACTAAAAATTATAATGGTGCACAACAGAGAGATGATTTAAGAAGGAATAAAAAATATCATCTCTTAAAAAAGGAACTGTACACTTAACTGCCTTCCTCTTAGCTAAGGATCCATATAGGACCAGGGGAAAAAATCCGAGCAATGTCAATCCAGAGCAAAGATTAAAGCAACATTGAAAAGGATAACAGATAGAGGGGGATGGAAGAAACAGCAATAGTGATCTCTCTGCCCACAAAGGGAGGTCAAGGACCCCACTGCACAACATACAATTCATATTGTTTTATACATATAGATAAAATTCATGGCGGAACATGCACCAGACTAGAGATATCACGCAATTAAAAAAAACAAAAACATATAGGACATAGAAAAAAAACAAAAAACAATCACATAACAATAGAACAGGATAACAACGTGACTTAACACCTTCCCTCACTTGAGCCGCATTTCGCAGCTGATGTAATTAAAAAATATTTGCTTCATGAGAGACAACGAAGTGACGAATCACGACCAGAGCACAATCAGTTTTGTTATTTTTTTATTTGCTTTCACCAAGTTATTTTGAATGTCATTCAAATTTTAACAGCTATCCTGAAAATCCCCAAAAACCTGGCACAATCAGCGGAGAGGGAAAATTTTTATCTATTTTTTTGTTTGTTTGTTGCTTTAGGTCTCTTCCAACACAATTGACGTTATATGAGAGACCGCTGAAACAAAAAAACAAGCAATCTAACAAAAATAGTACAAATGTAAATCAAAATCATAACCTAAAGATATCATAAGCTAAATTATAAATAACCAAGAACAAACAGGCAGAAGATTTACAGAAAAAAAAAAATCCCCTGTCAAAAATACAATCACAAATCAAAGAAGCAGGATAGGCTAGTAAAGAGAAGAAGAAACGACATCACTATCGGATCGTACACCCATGCGAACATCATAGGTATATGATTCAAGGGTGATGGTCCCATCCAACCACCCGCGTTTTTATCTATGTTTTTAAAAAGTTTTACAGTGCTTGCAACACATTTAGGTCATTTCAGCGCCAGTAAAAATGAAGAAAATGGGGTAGTTAAAAAACAAAAAAATCCAGATTCACAATTAAAAGCGCTCAAGATGAGTAAGACAAAGGGGACTGGATCAAATAGGGAACAGATGTAGGTTCTAAGATCACACAATCACCTTGCAGAGTTGGAGATCACCTAAAAGTCACATCCAGACACAAGCACAGGATCCCATTTAGAGGAACACACTCAAATGCTCACATTATACATTCAAAACAACATTTAATATAACAATACATAACAGAGAGATGATTTACAAGGGGCAAAAATATTATCTCCCAAAACTTTAACTATAGATTTGACTGTTTCCCTCCCAGCCAAGCACTCTGACAAGAGAAAGGCAAAACCCTAAGTAATCTCATTCCAATATACATATATGTTTATGTTGTTGTTTTAAAGCGTTTTATGGCGCTTGCAACACATTAAGGTCATATCAGCGCCAGTAAAAAGGAAGAAATTGGGATAGTAAAAAGTTCTAGAATTATAATTAAAGCACCCAAGAAAAGATAAAACAAAGGGGAATTGGTTCATATAGGAAACAGATGTAGATTCCAAGAGCACACTACCAAAGTACTTATTTAAGATGAAGACAAAAAGCAAGTTGGAAAACAGGGGTAAAGAAGACACAGTAAGCGACCTCCCTTGGTTTTAGTTTTTATGGAAATTAGCAAGGAAAATAAGCAACAACTTTGAAGCATGTTTGTTTATAGGAGTTTTACATCGCATTTGACACTTCTAGGTCATTTAGACACTCGCAAAAAGGGCATGGTGGCATGGGATAGTCAGAAGATGACAGATTTCGATTTTTGATGCACTGAAAAGCACCAAAGGAAAATATATAAAGGCAAATGAATGGGCTACACATAATATATCAGGTCTGAGACCCACCCAGACACAAGCACTGGATCAAGAATATACTCAAATGCTCATAGAATAAACAAGCTTCCATATATCTAAAAGTAACATAATATAAAGAGATCAATCACAAAGGAGAAAAAAAAAAACAACACAAAGCTAAACAAACATCAATCTCTAAAATAAAAAAAATAAAAAACTGCCTTGGTGTTTCCCTTTCTTCAAAAGATTTCAGAAAGGGCTCAGGTAAAACCATAATAGAAAACAGATATAGGGGGATAGAAGACACATCAAGTGACCTCCTGCCCACCATCGAAGGCCTAAAAAAACAGGATTAGCGCCCCCCCCCCCCCCCCCCCCCCCCTTCAAAAGAACCAAAGATTCAACTGTTTTCTGCTCAGGAACGGATCCAAGCCATAATATGAACGTACATAACAGCAAAAGAGATGTTAAGAGCTGACCTTTCTAGCTCACAAGGAGAGGTTAAGACTCCACCTTCATCTTGAGGCAATGCAATAAGGCTTATGTAATGATTATAAAAAGGTTTGAGAGGGAAAAAAATCCACACATAAAAAAACAAAAAAAAAAAAAACACGCTCACTATCATTTCAGTTCTAACCGTTTATAAGGCATCATCTTTAATGATTCCCTATGTAAAATTATGGATTTATTTTAAAAAGCAGCAATTATGCACAGCATTATAAGATGACATCATCTAGAAATACACCTGTCTCATTTAAAAGACTTTCACCAACTGTTAGGTCTATCAGAACTAACTTAGTGGAAGACTATGGGATAGTGAGTCAATGTGGTGAAGGTATTAGACTCATGATATTACCAAAATTAAGTCTGAAAATTTGAGCAAACGAATAAGACACCTAAGGGTTGACATTTTGTTTTATTTCCCTCTTTCTACCTATCAGATGGACATCACATTCATTAAATTTAGAGGCCCACAAGGTGTAAAGCAGCACTGCCTGTGTTTTTTCAAGTGACATTTCACCACCCTTCCCACTTTTTAAAATTTACTCTCTTGGTTAGTGTGATAATTTCGATGGATAAAGTGTATTTGCTAGGTGATGACTTATAATTTCCTCTAGCTAAAGACATGGCTATACTGATTAAGACAAACATCAAATTACTTGGACAATTTCATCACTATCACAAAAAGATTAACTTGTAGTTTGTCAATCAAATGTACCTATGCAACTGATTTCTGAATTCGGATTAATGTTGTTAGTGTAAATCTAGCAACAGTTAAAAAGGCATCAGGAAATATCAACAATGCCTCTTTTCTAGAAAAAAAAAAAACGACCCTCATTTAGACCACCATAAAACAATAATCATATTGGGTGAGAAGAATGGATAAAAAAATAAATAGCAAAACTAAATTAAAATATGCAATGTCAGAGATGAAGCATACCTAAATAAATATAATTTGTGAAATATTGTCTGTTTTGTTTTTAAGGGTTTTTATGTGACAGAAATCCAAGATATAAGTAAAATAAAGACTGAGAAGGATACTTGAGAATAAAAATAAAAATTGTTACAAGACAAGACCAATCATAAATATTACTGCAATAATCGCTAGTAGTCTCAAAATCAAATATATATCTATGCCAAGATTATGACTGACAATTCAACGCATCTCAAATGTCACATGGTAAACAAAATAAACTTTGATGGCTTGATTCTGACAACAATTAAACACTTAGAACTCTCCCAAAGTAAAACCAACACCCATTTAATGACAGCATATTTATATATTATATATATATATATATATATATATATGTGATCAGAATTGAATATTACACAATTTACAAGATAAGAATTGCTTCCATCAACAAGAGGCACAATATCAGGTCTTAATCCATGCTCCTTTTAAAGGACAGTTTGCTCCACTACTGTTACTCTTACTGTTTACATCTCTAAGGGATGGAAAATCGTTATCATCACCACCATGCTGAATATTATGGTGTTGGAAATCCTTGTTTAGAACAATCTGACCACATTTACCACAAGGTGACAAGTTTTTGAAATCATCTTTTGCATCCTGCAAATTAGAACTGGAACGTACAGATGAAACAACTTGGTGTTCAAACCAAAGCTCTTGCTGCTTGTTGATGTCTGGAAGAAGAGCCAACAGCTCTGGAAAAATAACTTTAAAATCAGACTCCCCAATCAGAAGTTGACAGTTGGTGTAATACCCGCTTGCACTGATATTTCCTTGGCGAAACTGAAAGGAAAAGGCCTTAAATTTGTTGAAACCATCTTCAACTGTCTCCAAGCAGGATCTTATGTTTTGAACTAAGGCTTGATTGCGATTAGTAAAGTCAGCTGGTTGTATGTAATCATAGACACTGAAAGTTGGTTTAGAAAGTCCTGGGGGTGCAGGCTTTGAGAATCCTGGAGGAGCTGAAATATTCTTAGGTTGTTGTAAGTGAAAGGAGGATGGCGCAAAGCCTGGCGGAGCATCAGTGCTCTGAATTGATGGAGACATTGCATGGAGGGAAGGAAAGCTATTATCATTATCAACATTCATATTTGATTCATTCTTAAGCTTTTCAATTTTGCCATTTTCATTGTCTCTTATTTCTGTCGTATTGTTCACTTTGGACCTTGAATATTTAATATTAGTTTCATTATGAATTGCTTTTTGCTTGTTTCCATTCTCATCAGTAGCATAACTTTTCTTCTCTCTACTTGTTGCATTTGAGGTGCTCATATTCATTAGGCCTGAAGCAATATCATTTAAAGACTTGTCCGCTGGTCCTTTCTTATTCTTTTTTGACTTATGTGTCGCTGTATCAACTGCTTTAGACACTACTTTTTTATTTTCACCACCCTTTAGCTGCTTCTTATTATTAGTCTGTTTGGTTCCAACATCTTTCGGCAGACCAGGAAAATCCTTTTTATTCACTACATTTTTCTTTGAACTCCCATATGAAGGACTTTCTCTACTAGATTTATTTTCATTATGACGTTCAGGTGGCACCTTGTTTAACTTGTAATCATGAAGTAACTCAGAGGACCTGTGATCAGATTTTGTAGCCTGTGTATTCTTATTATCTGAATTTGATTTTGATTTGGACCAGGACATATTACCCCCAATTGGAGTCTGTCTGGGTGTCCCACCCCCAAGAGAGGGGAAATCGTTATCAATTGTAAAAGGTTTAACTTTAGGTGTAGCCTTCTTTGGTTGTGACTCTGAAATTTCTTTAGGCTTTTCAGTAATTATGGACACAGTCGGTGCAGTTGAGGTAGATTGTGGGACTTCAGTAACAGAGGATTTCTGCAACCAAGAGGAACTTGAATTGTCACCAGCTGTGCGGCCTTTTTGGGAAGCTGATTTACTTTTACCTGCAAGACTTGGATAGTCATTTTCAGTCACTGAAGGAACCTGTGATGCCCAGCGCTCTTTGGTAGCATTTTTGACAATGCCAAGAGAGACTGGTTGAGACTCCCTAGGTTTTTCCTTCGTTATTACTGGACGAGAAATATCTGAGGTTGCATGTGTGATGGCTGCATAATTTTTATTTGTTTTACTATTTGAAGCACCTAAAGATGGAAAATCTTCCTCGCGTTTGGAAGTTGCTGTTGCAGTTTTATGGATTTTGCCATTTGAAGAGGCTAAACTGGAAAAATTGTCGTCACGTTTGCAAGCTTCTGATACAGTTTTAGCAATATTACTGCTTGATGCACCAAGGCTAGGAAAATCTTTCTCATTTTTTACAGTGTTTGCTTTCTGAGAACTTGCAGCTCCAAGACTGGGAAAGTCTTCTTTCTGTGATTTAGAAACATTTTTTTGTTGAACTTGAGGAACTGGTAAACCATTAAGAGTGGGAAAATCTTGAATGGGATCTGGTACACGTTCTTCGACTGGTGGCCTCACATTCTCCTGTAACGAGGCTTCCAGGGCTCTTTGCAAATTGGGATCATCATTGTGCCTTCTGTTAATAAAAAAAAATAAAAAAATTCATTAAACAATTTTAAATAAATTTCTGCTACATATGTATTAACAATATTTAGGGCAATGAAGTATGACCAACAAGTATAGCTTGAAACAGAAAATATGATGTATGCTATTAAAAGTAACAACCCATTCAATTAAATCACACATCTATCAAAACACAAAGTGGTGCAGTGCACCTCGTTTACAACGAAGCCAAGGGAATCGGAGGTCAATGTTTATTGAAACCGAGGTTTTGTGGAATCTGAGGTGTCATTTTTGACATTAAGATAAAATCAGTGAAGATAATAGCATTTTGTCAAAAAGGAGGAAAATTTCTCAGTCTCTCGATCAAACACAAGCAAAATGTAAAAATAACAGGAACATAGTTTTGTATTATGTAAAATATTACTACTAGTGTAAATCCATTCTTATCATTAGACATGAATTTACTTTTTGCAAATATTTAATGAATTGTCCTTTTCACAGAACATTTTTAAGGCCTACAATATTGTTCAAATAAAAGGCCAGAAAGCGTTGTTTTCTTTTGATTTTTACTATATAAAGCAGGCTACAATATCTTTGTTACCAAAACCTAATGGTTATGCAGCTTATAAATACAACACAAGAATCTCTCAAATTTCAAACCATAGTCCAAAGGCAACAAAAAAAAAAGAAGAGTAAACTAAGCCAATCGCCATTGCTTTATTGTATCACTGTATGGCCAGATTATTTAAAGAGAGAGAGAGAGAGAGAGAGAGAGAGAGAGAGAGAGAGAGAGAGAGAGAGAGAGAAGGAGAGAGAGAGAGAGAAATTTTTTAAAAGGCAATAGGCACCTACAACAGAGAAAAAAAATCGAGACCCATGATCTAAGACATAATGCTGATTTTGTGGTTTTGAGGAAAATGTTTGACACGGCAAATTCAGCGGAAAATTTCTGAGAAATTCCCTAAATTCCGGAATTCCGCGGAAGATTATCATCACTGAAGTGCATTTACATTGAAGATGTAGGGGGTTTTCTAGTCAATTAATGATTCTTCTCCCAGATTTACTGGATGTAGAGCATCTTTATTATTAATAGGATGCAAAATATAACACAATTATAGAAATTCTGTTGACAAAAAGAATGTCGGAATACTGGGCTATATTTGCCAAGAAAACAATGCATATCTTTTTATTGCGGAGGGGAAATGATGAAAGCAAAGGTATAAGCTGATCCAATGTTTTTATGGAAATGATTATCATCCCATGTTGCTGTCTTTGCTGCTAGTGCTGCCTGGTCAAGCCCAATTAACTTCATTTTGTATCAGCCCAATAATTTCAAAAATGTACCAGGATGCTGACTTTCATACTTAAAACAAATATGTATCTTTTGTTGACACATTCAATGCTGAAAGCCATAAATGAAATCAAATGAGACTGCTAATAATACAACAGTGGAAAAGAAAAATTACAGCAATAGGTAAAATCTAAACTCGTTCAGCAAAGATTGTGTATAAATTAGAAAACAAAAGCACTAGAATGCACTTTTTAGTGTTAAGGGTCTGAAGATCATAAGAATTTTTTTTTTTTTATCTGGATAAATGTACAACTATCTTGCACCAACCTTCTATTTCCATATCTGTCATTTCTGTTTCTATGTCTGTATGTACTTGAGTCCTCATAATCATCTGAGTTAATTCCACCTTTTAAAACCAAAATAATTAAAACCATTATAAGTACTTATAATACAAGTTACATTCGGGAAACTGAAGTTCAGTGACAATCATGATGATGATGTTTGCTTTATAAGTAACCAAGGAAAAATTAAAGATTCAGGAAAGGTGAAAACACAGTTCAGAAATGGATTCAAAAAGCAATCTTTACATGTGAGTGTCCAGACATTAACATGCATAGTTATCATTATAATGCTCAGTCTGAATTAGCCATACAATAGGTGTGGTTCTATATGTTGAGATATTGTCTTGACAGAAAGAAAGAGAGAGAAAGAGAGAGAAAGAGAGAGAGAGAGAGAGAGAGAGAGAGAGAGAGAGAGAGAGAGAGAGAGAGAGTTAATTGATCTTTTTATAACTAGAAGAAGGAAGTTGTGATTTGTTTTAAAAACACAACTGCAACTTATAAGCTCGCCAACTGCAATATCATACTACATCTGAGTAGAAAATAAAAAATATAGATCCATTTACCCCCCATCCACTTTTCGATCGGCAACTCAATGAAGACCACCACGGGTCGTGTGTCACTATTTGACATTTGGCATCAGTCTATTTTGGGTGACATCATAAAATATAAGTGTCATCAAAGTTCAAACAACTTAACAAGAGCGCCAAAATATGACACATTACAGGATGGTTGTTGTAAAATGAAAGGAAGAGTACAATTCCTACTTTTTTGAAGGATGTCTAGTGCTTGACACTTAACAGAATTTATAGAGCAAAATCATAATCATACTATCGGAAATCTGACAATTGTCGGAAGATTTACAGACCTGTATACAGTGCAACACGCGTTTGTCGAACACGCAATCAACAAATTCACAGGTAAAATGAACAAGGACAGAATTCCCAAATTATGTCCTACCTTGTCTTAGTAAAATGTTTACGGCATCCACAAACAGTTTCACAGTTTCAACGAACTAAACTGAGACTTTCGGCCAACACACTGGCCACTAAGAGAGAGAGAGGAAGAGAGGGGAGAGAGACAGAGAGATAGAGATAGAGAGAGAGAGAGAAAGAGAGAGAGAGAGAGAGAGAGAGAGAGGGAGAGAGAGAGAGAGAGAGAGAGAGAGAGAGAGAGAGAGAGAGAGAGAGAGAGAGAGCAGAGCAACTTGCGTTGTGTTGTTGTCTTCGTGAAATAGCCTGAAACTGACCCAAACAAACAAAAAAAAGAAATCAAGTTATAAAACAAGATGACAATCGCGAAAAATAAGTTATTTACTGTGAATTGTATTCAATAACACAACCAAAGGAATCATTTATTTCCTTGAGCACCACTGACAACTCATTTTTTATCTTTTTTTAAACTTGTGATCAGTCGTGTAATGTGACATAAATTTGTGGTCAGTCTCAGTTATGGCCATCTTGTACTGCCTGACCCAAAACAATCAGACCCACAATGTGTGGTATTTATTACAACATGCGGACTCACTAACAAAAAGAGAGAGAGAGAGAGAGAGAGAGAGAGAGAGAGAGAGAGAGAGAGAGAGAGAGAGAGAGAGGGGGAGAGAGAAAAGTCTAATAAAAGACAATTAAATAACCTTAAGATGTTCCAAACAGATGTCACAAGCAAATATTTGATGTCCTCTCCTCATGTGGGTTTGCAACTGCGACATCTGACAACACCGTGCCTGATTTTCAATCCTCTGTGACAAGCACTGGATAACCATGGACTCAGACTATATAGTCTTACGAAGGGTACATGTGTGTGTTGACAAGTGCCGTCATCCTTACCGATTTCATCACATCCTACCATGTTATCCTGTATGCTGTTTTGTATGGCGTTGTGATGTGTGTTTTGTTTGTCTGAGATTATTTTACAAACAAAAAAAAAAAACGAATGTACGAGATCCGGTTGCTTAAACATTGAGATCATACACTTGTATAGTAGGCTACATCAACTTTTGTCTCTCATGACCTACAGCCGTATCCATATATTTGATGAAACTTTCCGCATGTCCCATGCAGTGCGTGTTGCACTGTAGTTAGTTAATAATGATGTATGGAAATGACACTTACTTCCTCGACTATATCCCTGGTGCCTTGGAGCAAACTGGAAATCAACTTGAATCGTCCTATTCTCTCTAGATTTCATGTTGTGTACAGTAGCTTTATGAGATTTCAAATCAATCTCTGATGCAAAGGCATGAGTAAAGCGAGTGGTTGGGCTCCCACATTCATCTTCTGCACAAAGAAAATGACTTTCACCAAAGTGCCCAAGAAGGTCAGAGTAATCACTGGAACAAAGTCAAAACAGTGAATACAAGATTAGGATTGATGGACAAGGATAATGGGTGACTTATATTTTGGGATGAGGGAAAATACAATCTACAATCGTAAAATACAATTAATAGGGACACCAAAAAAGGGAGTCTTGATTTAAAAAAAAATAATAGGGGTAATTCTGAAGATAGTTAAAATAACGTCTGACGACCCAAACTTAAAATTATTTGGTGAAATTAAGAAGTTAATATGCACTGAGAACACAAATCATCACATAATAGCTAGGCTGACAATAAAAAATTGGCAACATGATTAAAATGTAATCGCAATATAATTTTTGTCATAATCCCATGGAGTCCTTAGAATAGAGAAATAAAGAGTAAAAGAGTAAATCCAATTTTATTTAGTTACTCGAGAGTATGCATCCCAAAATAAGAGAGAAATAATGTGTGTGAAAGGCTTCTAGAATTCCCACAAACTAAATTGAGTTCATGAGGTCTCATTTAAAGGTAAAATCAAGCGGGACACTTTCACAAATTCCCAGAGAATAAGAAAATAATATTCATGGTTTGGAGAGAAAAGACTTCCTTTCAAAATTAAAAAAAAATATATCTTTGTTATATATTTCAAAGGAAAGTAAACAAATATAAATAAATAAACAAAAATAGAATAATTATATAACACTCACTTGTAATAGGCATTGGAACCTTGCTGATCACAAAAATGACAGAAGAAATGGTCCTTGCGAAGATGTTTCATTAATTCGTCTTTATCCAAGTAGCGGGCATCACAAAATTCACAAAGAGGATGGCCTTTGTATGATTTGTCATCTTTATCACCAACTCGACGGTGAACTGCTAAACTCTTTCTATCGTAAAATTTAGTCTCATAGGGGAATATCTGGAGATGAAACATTTTCATTGGTATTAAAATCAAAACAGTTGACAGAATGACAACTTGCAGAATTATAAAGATATCACTGTTAGACCCTAAATAAAGTCTGCAGTAAAAGAAACCACACAAAAGCATCAGACAGACCACAGAATCAAATATACAAAATATAACTTTTGCCAAAGTATAAAATAAAATTATCTGAGCATTACCTTGTCTTGAAAGAAAGAGAGAGAGAGAGAGAGAGAGAGAGAGAGAGAGAGAGAGAGAGAGAGAGAGAGAGAGAGAGAGGGGGGGGGGGAGAAAGAGAAAGAGAGAGAGAGGGAGAGAGAGAGAGAGAGACACAGAGAGAGAGAGAGAGAGAGATCTAATAAAAGACATTGAAATAACCTTAAGATGTTCCAAACAGATGTCACAAGCAAATAGTTGATGTTCTCTCCTCATGTGGGTTTGCAACTGAGCAAAAGTCCTTTCTGGTTTTCTCTTTGGGCACTGTCTACATCGGAACTCAAGCAAATCCAAATACATATCCTCAATTTCTTCAGTCTCATAAAATATCTTGTTTTTGCGATTTGGGATGCATCTGCGTAGATCTATGTCTTTAAAAGGCACATTGTCGTAAATAAAAGCAACCTGAAAGAAGAATAAAATAGATATTATTGTCCATTATTTACAAATTTGACTGTTTATCTTTTTTTTATTTTAAATAGGGACTTATGTGATAATCAGGATTGGTGTATACTCGGTAGTCATCTTGATTTTCTTTGTTCAAAATTGATAATTTTTACTCAATCCTATTCTCAGTCTCCTTTTCTTCTCTGAAAAGTCAAGACCCTGGTCTCCCTAGCCAAAATCGACCAGGTCTACCTACCCAAATTGATCGGTATTGGCTAGGGAGACCATTCTCACCACAGATTAAGAGACCCTATTCATTCACATTCAAATTTGATTAAGGGGAAATATATATATATATATATATATATATATATATATATATATATATATATATATATATATATATATATATATATATATATATATATATATATATATATATATAATCAGAGGCAACACAAATAAAAAAGGATAGATGGCGTGTGTTTATGAGTATGAGGGCATGAGAGAGTGAGAGAAAGAGAGAGAGAAAGCGATAGACAGACAGGCAGAGAAGACAAAGAATGTGCTTGTGTGTGTTTTGATATCATAAAACACCAACCCCCCACCCCATGAAAAGAAAGCAAAACAAAAAAATATATTTTTCATTATCATTTCTTTTTAAAGCGAGAAAATAAACGTTAAGGTTTTGTGCTGGGTGTAATAAGGATAAAAGCATCATAAAAGTAAATTTCAGAAATTGAAAAATAAAAACAACAAAAAAATCTTATCTTTGTATTCTACAGTCGATAATTTGCAATCTATTATATACTTATACTTATATTCTTTGTCATGATAATATCACTGTTGCAACTGCGAGGATAAAAGTACCATAACAGTAAATTTCAGAACTTGAGAAAAAAACACAACAAAAACATTAATATCCTTGTATTACACGGTTGATAATTTGCAATATATTATATACCTATATTATTTGTCATGATAATATGCTGCTGCCTTTCAAAATGAAAAGATAAAAAAAAAACAATTCATAACAACAGTTAAAAAATGAAGACGATTTTGGGGGTCGGGAGGCCAAAATCCCTACTAATACTTTTACAGATCATTTAAACTATGACTATGAAAGTCAAAATCATGGTCTCCCTAGCCAAAACATTTTGCTAAGTCGGTTGTCGTTTACTATTCCGGCCGATGCCATTATTCACTATTACTCACTACTCACCGTGTTTCATATCATTTTCAATATTAAATGTGATGGCAAACATTATAAATATACTTATCATATACATTATATTTATATATATTAATATATACCCGAATAGCCACGGGAGACTATTCAGACGAGTCTGAATTGCCACTTCGTGTTGTAAAACTACGGAAGTCCTTCCCGTTTATTTTTTCAATTTGTCAATATATATAGTTATATAGTTTATATAGTAGCATTTTAAAAACTCTAGAACAAACCTTGATTGACTAGTGAAAGTTTAAACTTTCCTAATAGGCTGCAGCTATTCGGACTCGAGTCTGAATAGTCTCCCGTGGGTAATCAGACTCAAATTCCAATGCGCATGTGCAATCAACCGATTATTCAGACTGAGTCTGAATAGTCTTCCATGGCAGTATAATTTTTGCTTGGTTGTTTGTTGTTGTTTTTTTGTTTTTTAAATTTTTGTTGTTGTTTTAATATCTTAATTATTGATAATTGCCTAAAATTAATGCAAATCAAAATTACGATTGTAGTAACTATCATCAGGAGATGAGAAAGACAAAAGCCAGTGTCTACGTACACGGTAACCGGACACCTAGCCTCAGGATCTATGTACATGGTAGCTCCGGTAACTGTTTTGCCGCTACAATACAAGCAATGGATAGACCTCGCTCTGTATGTGTGTGTGTTATTTTAAAAAATCAACAATACAATTTAAGCCATTAAAGGCGATATTCAAGGTTACCGTGTACGTCGATCCTGAGGCTAGGTGCCCGGTTAGTAACGAAAATAATTATACCAAAATTCTGCGATTTTCCTCTTTATAAAACGAAGTTATGCATCTTTAATTGAACCCCCCTAAAACTTATAGTAAAAGCGAACGGCAATTTCCAGTCATAACTTTCTTATGGGCGAGTTAGGTTACAATTTGACTCCCACTGTTGCTGCTCACTAAACTGCCTAAAATTACCGTGTACGTAGACACTCCGAAGACAAAATCATGGATCAATTGAAGTCCAAATAGAAATTAAAAAGAAGAGTTTAAAAACTCTTCAAAAGTAACAAGTCAGTCACAGTAACTGTGGTATAAATGAAAAGCTTTTCTTACAGCATAACACGATGTCCAAATAAAATCAGGACAAAAATAAATAATTATAAAATTACATATTCTGATAGTGTGAGACAGGCAACAATCCTTCTACAGTCCAAAGTAGGGGTATGAGCTAAGTTAGTGTGATATGGGTGAGCTCTTTTTCTAGTTCTTTGTCACTCCCACCCTCTGCCTACTGCCCACATTGTGTCGTCTTCCCCTCTGTATGCGCACAAATATGAGTCCGAATAGCCACGAGAGACTATTCAGACTCGAGTCCGAATTGCCACTTCGCTCCTATTTTTCTAATACGACCATTGTTTTAGTTGTAGTTTTAGTTTTCCGACGCCGTTTTGTGAAGTATTGAAAGTGACAGCAGTCCTAGGTTTGTTTGTTTTTTTCTATTAGGGTCAGTTCGCGGTCGGGATTTTTTTTTTCTATTATTGGATCTAGTTTTGTGGACGTGTGATACTAAATTGTATTGTCTTGTGCGAAGCAGACAGGAAATTAACAGGTGTCGGTTTTGGGCTTTGGGGCGAACAACACCATGGTCTAGGAATTTGTCCGCGAAATAAAAATGATTCCCGGTCGTCCCCAAAATTGTGGCCAGAATGAGCAAATTATAGAAACAAGAGATGATCAATAAAGTTAACAGGTAGGTAGGTAATGAAAATTTAAATGGTTGGTGGACTATGAACAGATTTGATGATTAACAACTTTCTTCCTGGTTGAAAATAAAAAGACGAATTGCCAGTTTGATGTTTTCAGATCAAAGTAACAAAAGAAATTTTATTGATCCATTTGCTTTAAAATATTTTTTTTTAAAAGCGCTGGATTTGACATTTGATCACTATTTACTTTCATCTTGTGTTAAATATCACTTGATATATTAACTGTTTTGGGACACAACCACTAGTATTTTTTCCAGAATATTTGGTATTTTTCACGCCTAGTTTGGCATTTTGCATAAAATCTTTCTGCCCACTTGCTACATGCGTCTGGGGATAACTATCCCCAGACAGGCGTCTGGGGATAACAAAAATTGGTTATCCCCAGACACCTGTCTGGGGATAACAAATTTTCATTATCCCCAGACAGGCAAAGGTGCTTGCTAGGGGGTGATTTTCCTTTTATTTATTACTATAGTCTATACTATTAGGGTTAGTTTCTACAACTTACTAGGTTTTATGTTTTGTTAGGGTTAGTTGAGGGAATATTTGAGTTGTTTCCCTTAGCACGAGGAGCTTTTGGAAGGTCTCTCGTCTTTCCCAGTATCTGCTGACACTTTCCGGACAGGACTGACATTGTGACATGTTCATGTTGACTTCTCCAATTCCAATCTTGGTGGAAGTTGGAGTTGACCTTAACTTATTATCACGTTATGCTTCCTTCTTACCTGAGGCATCGCACTCCGACAAATAGGACAATCCATTTGCTCACATAAGACACGCATTCTTGTTGAACATTTGTAACATACTGGATGATCACAGTGTCCGACGGCAAAAATGTGCATTGTATCGTGGCAAACTGTGCAGGCGTTGTCACCGGTGCTGTCTAGTCGTTCCATTTTCAATGAATGTGAATGAGCTATATAATATGAAAGACGTAATGGATATTTCTCTCAAAGTACCTGTACCAGAGATATGAAAAAAACACAATCAAGTTAATCAAGTCGGCAATCAATCCTCGTTTATATAATGTAGACGGTGTCACACGGTGATCTCCAATGATGGTGCAACACGGACATTACAGGAAGTTCTACGTAACAGTTATAAATAGGCTAGAGGAATTCTTGTTCTTAAAATAGACGAAACATTTGAAAAGGCCTGAACGACGTTATAAATTATGCAGGTCTGACATCCGAACCCACTTATGGGCCTAGTTTAACAGTGTTGTAATGGACAATATTTTGCGTCATTTTTTAAGATTTCCATTACAACATCCTGTAAGGAATTGGATTATCAGACCTGTCAATAAATGAACGTTGGACTGAACAAGTATGTATGAAAGGTGCAAAAGCAAGAAAGAAAATTACAAGAAAAAAAATCCCAAAATATCAGTCGTGTGATTCCATATTGATGCTATGCATTTAGATAAAATATTCACAACGTCCGCCAGCTTTATCAAAGAGCCCAACACACAAAACTGTGTGTAACCTTTTATAGTAATCGTATTAGTAATAAATCTTTATTGTCCACAAAATGAAAAATCTTTAGTGGTTTACGTTGCTGGAACAAATAAAATAAACATAAATAGAAATGAGTGGATTTTATAATAATATGATCCTCATAACAGATTTACTTCACAATACATACAGTCAACAGGGAACAAAATGTTTTAATGCATCGAAATAAAGACTGATTAGATTTCAAATATATCCACAGTTACTAAGTCAGTCTCTCTCTCTCTCTCTCTCTCTCTCTCTCTCTCTCTCTCTCTCTCTCTCTCTCTCTTCATCTATCTTTCTTTAATGTTTATAGTCTGATTAATATAATTTAGTGAGAATTAATCACTGGTAGGCGGTATAAAAGTAATAAGAGCTGAGTGACGTAAACTTTCTTCCTTCTATACGCTCTATACGCTTTTACAAAGGGTCGCAAGCCAGCAGCAAAAGATATAGAAATGTGTGGATCTTATAATAATATGATCATCATACCAAATTTATTTCACAATGACATAAAGTCATCCTTACAATTTTATTCAACAAGGAACATAATGTTTTTAATGCATCGAAATAAAGACTGATTTTAAATGTAACCACAGTTACTAAGTTACTCACTTGAACTACTCACTCCTCTTTCAATACACTTTTAAACAACGGTCCCAATTTCTTTCACACATCATTCCCCCCCCCCCCCTTCTCTCTCTCTCTCTCTCTCTCTCTCTCTCTCTCTCTCTCTCTCTCTCTCTCTCTCAGTGGATGGCATGCTTAGAGTAGAAAGTGGTGCCAGAATCAGAAGAAGAAAATGACTTACACATGCTATATTTGTAAATACAAAAGAAATAAAACAATTTTAAAGAGAAGACTTAACTTGCTTAAATACTTGTGCATGATGATGATTCTATCCCTGCAAATCTTTTGTTGTTGTTGTTGTTGTTGTTGTTGTTTTGTTTTGTTTTTTTGTAATTTGTTTGTAGAAATCACGAACGGCAGCTATATCAGCTTTGTGAATTGACCAAACCATCAAAGAATTCAACCGCTTCTGCTTCATTTCGCAAGAATATTTTAACTCATACATTTATTAATTCATCAAACCAGAGACGTTTTAACACTGGTAGAGGAACATTTTCTAAAATTGACTTAACGAACACTTCAAAATCGGAATGAAATGTGTCGCGCATATTTTGTTGTTCTACCAAATATAATACCAGACTTTCAATTCGAAAAAAATAGAGAAAAATGCTCAAAACTGTCACAATAACGGGAAATTATGTCTCACGTCTTCACACAAGTTCAACTTTAATATATTGATTTGAGTTTGAACAAAGAAGGAAATGACGTAAAAATTTAACACTTGACGCCACTGATTTTGATATTTCATATAATCTTCATTGTACCGTAAAGCCTCTGAAAGTTGATATTAATAACTGAAAAAGTATTTAAACAGCGCAAATAATCAAATTCTTAATCTGTATTGTTGTTTTGTTTTGTTATTTTAATCAAATAGGAAACATTATCTTTGTTGGTCGTGCACATATTTGCAGGTCTGGTAACAGAACTGAATTATGGGCTTGTTTTAACAGAGTTGTAATGGACAATATCAGATCTGCAAGTAAGATCGCGTCGGTCGTGGGTGTATCGAAAAGACATGCAAATCATCAGTGCCATACAACAGAAAATTCTAGAGAGAAGAATCTTTAAGCTTGGATATGAATTATGAAACGGACTTTAGTCTAAAGGCCAGTACCTATTACCAATGATAGACAGCAATTTGGTTATATAATATGGACAAGTTTTTCGGGGGAAATTATTCCTTTTGGTAAAACACCTGAAGCTCAATTTTCATTTTATCCGATTAAAAAAATCTGAACAAATGTGTATGAAAGGCGCCAGACAAAGCAAGAAAGAAAAATACAAGAAAAATAAAACATCCCCAAAAATCAGTCTACCTCGACTACCTGCTACCAAACGGTCGTTGCAGTTATCGCGTCTATGTAGGAGGATTGGCTAATAGGAATAGACAAATAGGAGTCAGATAGTTCCCCAAAGACAAAGTTATCTGGTGCCACGTTTACCCTGATATAGTTGGGTTAAAGTTCCTGACAACTTGACAGATAGTAAGAAAATTTTGTAGTTTAAAGAAATAGGTAGTAGAAGTAGTGGTAGATTATTGGCACGTTATATAGGGATATATAGGTTCAGAAGGTAAGTATTATTCCCCGTTAAAGCAGAAATACTTTAATATAAATCAACAGAATTACCTCACACAAGTTAACACATAATTAGCCAAAAGAATAATAGCATATTTTAATTAAGTGAAGTTAGGCTATGGGTAGTTAATTTCATCCCTTATGGTCCGCTACTCAATTTTTTTTAATGGGATCCTTATCTGTTTGGATGTGACTGGTGGCGGCGTTAAGGTTGCTTCTGCCTGGTTATTTTGTTGAGGAGCCTTTTCCATTCTTCGGTTGTCCCAGTGGATCACATGATAGAATCAACCCTGGATCAACTTGGAACCAATAAATGGACATATACTCGGTACCCCGATCTGTGAAAAAACCGGAGCAAATATTGACTAGTTGTAACATTTTTATATTCCTTATGATTATGAGCAGTGATGTCGTGAAGATTTTCAATGAACAACTCTTGACATCACCACTGATCTAAATTTTTGTTAGTCATGCTCCTGAATTTAATTAACGGGGTGCATGAAGGTTAGTAGGGGAAAGATAAGTTTACAATGCGAGCATATGAATCAATACATATAAATACATAATAGTACGCGTTTTAGCGACAGCACATTTGTAAATGTAATTCGTGTTATTCATTCATTTGGAAGACATACATACATACATACATATACAATAATATACATATATAGACAAAGAGAGTGAATGAAAAGTTTGTTATAATAACATGAATTATCGATTTCTGTTATTTTATAGGTTGTGTCTACTTACGTTTAAGTATATACATCCTTTCTTTAAAAAATATAGCCTTGTGGAGAACATTGTGCTTATTTGAGTCAATAAAAAAATTGATACGGCGCACAACTCTACTGAAAGATTTGAAAAATAGAAATGTATTTTTTACAGATAGATAAATAGACAACTTGATTTCCTTTTATAATTTAAAGTCAGTTTGAAAGTTCGTTAAGTCAAACAGATATCATAAAAAATTTAGCGAAGACACTAACATCTCATGGCCACACCCTCAACTCTATCTGTCCAGTAGAGTCCTTACTTCCGTTGTGTTGATTTAGCGGTGATCAGTGTTGTTATTGTTATGAAGTAGTGTGTTCTCATTGCGTGTATGTTTATATGTGTGCGTGTGTGTGTGTATGTGTGTGTGTGTGTGTGTGGTGTATACATGTGTGTGTGTGTGTGTGTTTTGGAATGTGGTTG
>NC_088364.1:54554829-54607329 GCF_034508935.2 Berghia stephanieae | reverse complement strand
TATTCTTTTCTTATTTCTTTTTCAAATTGATGGTTTGGGCTGTGTTGTCCCCGTTGTTTAATTTCTTTGGCAATTTCGTCAGCAGTAATCTGGGTGGGGAGGGGGGGGGGGGGGTGTGTGATTTTGTTTGACGAGCTTCAAGGTTTAGCTTTTTGAGGGTTTGCCATGCATGGTGGCTGGAGTGACTGAGGTCAAAGTTTTCAACAGTTTCTACCCATCTCTCTTTTCGGCTTTCATGTAGTGTGTTTAGTAGTTCTTCTCCAACCTGCTCATCGTGTGTCTCCTCATATTTTTTCAGCAATTCTTTGCTTTGTTTATTCCAGCTTGGGGTGTATTGTTTTCTCTCCTGAGAAGGATCATCACGTTACCGTCGTACAGGAGCTTGTGAGCTGCCATGACCCTGAAGGTGATACCAGCCTAGATCCAGTAGCCAGACCAAGAATGATCCAAACCGGCGTCCAGACAAGGTTCTTCCTTCTCCTGGACCCACACCTCCAACTCAATGAAAAAAATAAATTAACCAGTGACTTTTATAGAGAATTATTTCCGTTTCTTGGGATATGATGCGGTTAACCGAAAGTTGCGATTATCCGGAGTGGACTGCACTACAACTACTACTACTACTACTACTACTACTACTACTACTACTACTACTACTACTACTACTACTACTACTACTACTACTACTACAGATGCTGCTGCTGCTGCTGTATATGCTGTCACTATTACTGCTACATACCACTTCTTCTTAAAAATGCCCTTCTTACAGAGAATAATATGCTCCCCACCCCACCCCTTCTTTCGTCCTATAAGTATAAGCATTATTCATCCTTCTCACCTTTTAATTTTAAAATGATCTCTCTCTCTCTCTCTCTATCTATCTATCTTTCTATCTATCTATCTATCTATCTATCTCTCTCTCTCTCTCTCCCATCTATATACTTCGCCGCGTAGAGAGAGAGAGAGAGAGAGAGAGAGAGAGAGAGAGAGAGAGAGAGAGAGAGAGAGAGAGAGAGAGAGAGAGGGGGGGGGGGTCTACTATTTACACGTCAAATGTCACTTCCGGTGTGTTATTTTCATGAAGGAAATAATTTCATGACGTCATTGACATGTATGCGCAGAGGATTGTTGTTCTCGAGACTCGACTTGTGTGATTGTTTGTTTGAGTGACCGTTTGCTAATTGAAGAAGAATCATGTCAACTGTTGCAGGTGGAGCATTTGGATCTGGAAAGGCAGGGGCTCCTTTTGACCCTGTTGAATATATCAAGAAACCACAAGTTATTCTGCGACTCCTATGTGTGGTAAGGCAAGGTTGTTCCGTCTTGGTCAACAAGAAGCACAAGCGGTCCGGTGTCAAAATTAGCATAATAAAAAAAAAAAGAGCATCATCTTTGGTATTCAATGTGCAGTGCGAATAACATTGTTTTAAATGTTAACGATCTAAAACTCTAAAAACTCGAGTAAATTATTTAGATCTTTATTGCCGATCTCTTTATCACTTGCATCTCGATTGCGGTGGAGGAGGTACTGAACTTAGTACTTTGGTCATGTGATCGACCCTGCAATTGCAATGAAATGTTTCTTTTTCCCTAGCCCTAACTTCCAGATATAACCAATACAGCATGTTCAATGTCAAGTTAATTTTTTGTTGTACTTGTACTCTCTGTTTTTGGAATATCATTTTTAAAAACTAAACGAACATTTCTTTCAACTATTCAACACGAGTCGAGACTAACTCTATGATTATGATTATGATTATGATGACTAAGACTAAGGAGTCAAGTTTACAATTTACTGCAACTCTCACTTCACTCACTCTCTTCTTACTCCAGACCCTAGATACAACATCACAAGACTGCGTTCTTCAACATCTGAGATTTTTTTTTATTTTTTTTTTTTTAAATTAGTATAATTTTCTTCTTCAACTAATCAGTCAATTTGCATACACATAGGTACACCCAAGGCCCAATGATTTTGATCCTGCATCTTAATCTTTGCAACATATTATTAGTAATTAGTAGTCATGTGTAGTGTAGATTTTCATTTGAATACGTTTACCTCTCCCCCTTTGGGACTAACTATGATTATGATGACTAAGGAGTCAAGTTTACACAACATCACAAGACTGCGTTCTTCAACACCTGAGAGTTTTCATTTTTTTAAAATTTAGTACAATTTTCTTCTTCAACTAATCAGTCAATGTTGATTTTGATTCTGCATCTTTGCAACATATTATTAGTCATAAATATGTATTTTCATTTGAAAACGATTACCTCTCCCCCTGGATTGATTACCCTTTGGCTCATTATTATAAAAATAACCAATGCTAAGTGAGTTCTTAGGATCTCTCTCTCTCTCTCTTTCTCTCTCTCTCTCTCTTTTTCTCTCTCTCTCTCTCTTTCTCTCTCTCTCTCTCTCTCTCTCTCTCTCTCTCTCTCGCTCTCTCTTTCTGGTTGTAGATAGATAATTTATTACAATAAAGTAATGGTCATTGACTTAGTTTACTCTTCTTTTTTTTTTTCACTTTTGGACTAATTTTATGTCTAATGATAAGAATGGATTTACACTAGTAGTAATATATTACATAACATACAAAACTATGTTCCTGTTATTTTTACACTTTGCTTGTGTTTGATCGAGAGACCTAGAAATTTTCCTCCTTTTTGAGAAATTGCTATTATCATCACTGAAATTACTACTACTGCTGCTGAAATTACTTGTGAATCATCTCTTCTTTTTTTTTGTAAATGTACGTTATTGTGATTTATAGCAAGGTTATTTATATTTTCAAACTATCTTTGATATTTGCATACAGTATTATTTCAGTACATTTTATAGTATTGGTGAGCTTGAATTATATATTATTTGGATTCAGTTTTCATTTAATAGAATCTATGACAATAACACACTACTAAATCAACTATTACAGTCACTGTTTTATATATTTAGCGAATTTGTAAGTGCCACATAATTTTGTTTGATTCCCAGCTTGGTGGGTCACTGGATTGTTTCAGGTTTTTTGTCTATGGCATTCAACACTTTCATGCGAAGTGACTGTTGCCAACTTTGACCCATGGACTCAACACCAGATCTTACAGTTTTCATCAAAAGATAAGGAACGGCAATGCGATTATAGATAATTGAAGTCCAAGTCGCGATACTCTTACTTTTCTCTCGGTGGAAACAGTTTATTCTCCATAAAAAATATGCATTAATAGGAAACCTATATTTGAAAACAAAAAAAAATCAATGTTGCTTTTAAGGGATTAAGACACCTGCAACATTGAGCAAACTATGTGACACTCTTATTCCTATGTACTACGTCATCAGGGATGTCTTTTTCACTACTAATTAATTGTCATTGCTGTTTCAGCTCTTTTCAATCGTAGTGTTTGGATGCATCTCATCAGGAGGATGGTATGACCATAAGTGCATCATGAATGGTGATGACAATGCCTGCAGATATGGAACAGTCATAGGAGTTTTTGCATTCCTCATATGTCTCACTTTCCTTGTAGTGGATGCTCTTTTTGACAACCTCAGCAGCATTCCTCACAGGAAATACGCTGTCTTGGCTGATCTAGCAATATCTGGTAAGAGGACTTTTGAATATTAATAAAGAGGTTAAAGATTATTGGTGGATTTCTCATTGGGGGTGAAGGAAGAAGGGTTTGGTAGTGTTTGAATCGTGGGCTGGTGGTCTGTCATTAACCTCAGCTATCATTTTAAGTCAAGTATACAATAAATATCTGGCATATTTCTCACTATCAATTTTATTTATCTAGGTAAATAATAATCTGAAATACAGATCTTATGTTGAGCACCACAATTTTATGGAAGCATTTCAGATACAATATGATTTTTGTTCCTCTAAGTGGGGTCTTCTTACCTCCTGTGGTGGGCAGAGAGGTCGCTATTTTCCTTTCCATGTTGCTCTCTCTCTCTCTCTCTCTCTCTCTCTCTCTCTCTCTCTCTCTCTCTCTCTCTCTCTCTCTCTCTCTCTCTCTCTCTCTCTCTCTCTCTCTGTTTTGGGTTGCTGTTTTTGTAGATGACCTGACTATTGCATTAAATGTTTGTCAAAGACCACACATCAAGAGAGGGAGAGAGAGTTTGGTCATTGATGGTTCGAAAGATTCGCTCAATCGATGTTAATTTCCAGTTGTAGTATAGTAATTAGAATGAATGAGTAGCCTTTATTTCCCCACAAATATTGCTGGTTCTCCACAAGTACCAAATAAATTTTAAAAAGCAAAATGTAGCATAACATTTTAGATAACTTAATAATACACTTTCATACAACTTTCACATTTCTTTTAGATCAATTACAATAGCAGTAGTAGTATTCTCTTTTTCTTTTTGTTGTTGTTGCTGTTGTTGTTACTTGAGGAGGAAGGTAATAATAGACCCGTCAGACATCCCAGATTTTCCTGGATTGTCCCGGATTCAAGCCAAAATCCCAGCATCCCGGAATTGTAGCTTATGTATTTCATTCTTAATTCCTGATTGTATTTCTCAGAAATCAAATGAAGTACAAAATTTTGAAATTTTAGAATTATATTTAAATTTTAAAATTATGGATTCGTTTTAATATATGTACTTTGGTAAACGTCCATTTGGACTCTAGCAGTGAACTGATAAATGGCCCAGTGCTGTGATCCAATTTTTATGAATTTTGAGTAATGGGTCTCGGGAAAGAATCAATATATATTTTTGTTTTTTTGATGAATTTTAATGATTTATGTCTTATTTACTTCTGGAGGAATTACCATATTGTTTAGTGTTGTTTATACAGTCCAAGCCGGTATTGGGGACGCCGCTTTATTGGGACGATTCCTTGGGAACGGTTATTTTTCTATATAAAAAGCCATACCCTTTCCAATTCCCGGCCGTCCCCATAAAGTTTTTCTTTGCTTACAATTTAAAACGATGCTTTATATAATGCAAACTAAGTCCAACGGGACAGTCAACAGGATGTATGGTCGTACCATTCATCACAGAGGTGTGAACAATAGACTTAACCTGTATCATCTGTTAGTGTCTATCCTGACAGCCAATCAGGTTGTGGTCAAACCGTGTGTCATAGTCATCACAGAGATGTGAACAATAGAGCTTACTTGTATTCCTTGGCAGTGTCATCGACAGCCATCGTTTTGAACATGGTCATGGGTCAATTGACCAACGGTGCGATGGGTAATGAGTGATAGTTTTGTTTGTTCAATGAGACGATTGGGTAGACAGTGCATTCTAATCCATTGCTTACTTATGCAATTATTATAAGTGGCATATTCGTTAATTGGTTTGTGCAGTCATATTTGTCTCTCATCGTTTGATAAGTTAGCAGTCAGGTGGTGGCTGAAGTAACCCAAATTAGGTGTCAAACAAGTCTCCCTTATTTCTATGTAATCAATCTGAAAAATTACCAAATTTCATGTCCGCCACTTAATTAGATTCAGTTGTCTGATGTCACGCCGCCCGGCAACGGTGGCCATCTTGGTTCTAAACAAAGAAAATCATTACTTTTTATTCTTCATGCTGGCTAGAACTTTTCATATGCCTTGTGATCAGAATGTGTAAAAGTCAAAACATCATCAAATTTATGAGTTTTTCCTCTGGATATGCTTTTATGCTTGCTGGAGAAATATTTCGTACGGCATCCGCCATTGTTCCGATAGTTTAGAGCCAGTGTTACTAAGTTACCATGCGTCATTAGGAAGGAAGTGACGATACGACTGTTGAAGAGTATTGGGACAATTTGTCGGGAGCTGAGTCGTCCCAATAAACCGACTTGGACTGTATTTAAATTAATCCAATTTAGTATCTCTTTGATTGTGGATGAAATATGGTATAATTTAGCTTTGAATAATTAAATAATCAGAAATTGGCAAATCAAAATTTTTGCTATCATACGTAATTTAACATCTTAACTTTTTATTAAAATTAAATTCAGGGCAAAATTTTATCCTACATCCCTGAATTCATCCAGAAAAATATTAATCAAAGGTTAGCGCCAGTTTTGAAATCCAAATGAAGGTCACTTCTGGAAATACAACAGTTTCAGGTCACAAAGTCTGTCAGTAAATAACAAAGGCAAATAGGAGTCCATTTTTCAGCCTTTAAACTTAATACAACTTTTCTTCTGCTTATCTGATTTTCAAAATTTTGATATCATTATTCTTGTGTTAAAAAGCGCTTTATAGTGATATATACGTTTCATCAAGCCCAATGCATTTTGAATTTTTAAAAACCAAAGTACTAATTATAATTATGCTTAGTATAATTATAATTATAGACATTTAATTTTAATTGAATAATGGTTCTTCCAAATTCCAGAGAAATTAATAAACTTGCACACTATTTTATTATCCTCCTTCAGTCCAAGAACCTCATATATTTCATTTAACCCTAATTTTTCCATACTTACCGTACATGAAGATGACTTACTTATATGAAAATAAAGCTTATTTTCAGACCTTTAAAATGATGCCCAGCACTTGCCATTAATTTTTTAATCAGCACAAATTCAGAGTGTACAACTAGTGGCCCAATTTTACTGCAAAACCCAAACTTTTCTGATCTCCGCAAGATTCTGGTTAGAAGGGTGCATCGAGATAACATATTATTCATTCACTCTGCTGAAAAATATCAATAACTCACGAACTGTTTGTCATAGAGGGACAAGTAAGGTATCAAATTAAATGATATTTCAAGCCCCATCCACCTGATTAAGTCAAATTAAGGTGTTCTTGAGTTTTAAACCTTTTCTATTAAGTCACATGGACCTCAAAAATGAGTTTTGTTAAATGCTTGTTTTCCCCAATATCTGATTTGTGTGAATTAGTACATTTTGATTCTGACCCTCTCGTATATTGTAGTGGTAGATTTTTGGTGAGTGCAGTTTTATTTTTCATTTTATCCCTGTTTGGGATGAAAAATCCCTGTTTTTGCTGCCCAAAATCCCTGGTTGGCATTGGTTTAGTCTTTATGCGTTTTTGTTTTTTCCTCAATCTTCTACCAAAGCCTTGCAGGGTTTTATATGCATTTGTACATAGGAGAGTTGAGATGATATTGGTAGAATCACAGATATAACACAGGATTTTAACAGCTGTAAGGTTTGAAGGGATTTTATATGTTGTATGTTATTTTGAAGAAGATTTATTTAATTGGATGTCACATTTGTCTGATTACAGCTTTATGGACTTTCTTGTGGTTTGTTGGGTTCTGCTACCTGGCTGATGCATGGAGGCGCACAGACAAAAGTGGGCTGCACCGTGGCCGTGACAATGTTCAAGCTGCCATAGCATTTTCTTTCTTTTCTATTGCTTCATGGGTGAGTTTTGTGATTTTGGTGTCACATAATTTAGAACTTGCTAATGAATCATGAATCAAATGCATTATAATTTATTTACATGGTGGTGAAGGTCGAAAAATGTTGGAAATTTTTGCTTATGCAGATTTTTATTTTGCAAATATTTTAAGAACTGCTTTCAGTGGAATTGGAGTTTAAATGGACACTGATGTCCTCAAATTTGACTTTTTTATAGAGGCAAAAAATAATTATATTTTAAACTTTGATCTGGTTTAAAACAATGTTACAACTAAGTTTAATACAGTATTCACCATTTTATAGACCCATTGAATATTCATATGGCCTTGCCCGAGACAGCGTCCCTGCACATGCGGAATCACTTTAAAAAGTGAACCCTGTAAGCAATCGTCGTGTCAAACCATACCAAACACATCAAAACAAGTCGTTCTTTTTTTAAAAAAGGTTATCTTTTTTAGATGGGAAAAACCCAGTGTACAACGATAGGGGACAACATTACAGAAACAACAAATACAACAACTACAACAACAAATCTCGACGAACAATATTAAATGTAAGTGAAGGAAATGATCTAGCTTTAGGTGGTCGAACAAGACATTTTATTCATAATTGGGAAAAAATCACAGAAGTAATCTTGCAATGTGTTGTGCAATGTTGGAAAATCCAATTCACTTCTCCCCATTTCAAAATAAAATCCCCCATCAATTGAAATTTAATGCACAGGAAACCATAGCATTAAGGGCTATAATTGAAGAATTATTGATACAAGAAATAATCGAGGAAGGCACTGTTGAAGAGGGAGATTACATGAACAATATTTTCTTTAGAGAAAAGATCGAATAACAACATATCCAGACCTGTCCTTAACCTAAAATGCTTGATAACACTTTTTTGTTAAATTTACTTACTTCAAGATGGAGGGATTGATTACGTGTCTAAATCTCATACAACAAAATTGGCATGTATTGATATATCCAACGTTTTTCATAGCATTCCAATGTGTATCTGTATGATTAAATGTCATTGCGAGCATTACTTGTACTGTCTTGCATTGTGTCTCTGATTTCAGTGTATTGCACAAGATATAATCATTGTCAGCCAAGATAAACTTATTCAGAAATTAAAGAGCAAAACATTCCCTTTTCCTGCCACTGAAAGGTTTGATTGTTACAATCCCCCCTCCCCTTCTGAATCTGTGTCTTGTAACCCACTTTATTAAATGATCTGGCAATAGTGTTACCAGAGAGACGGTTTATTAGGCTACTCATTCGTCTTCTTCTTCTTCTTCTTCTTCTTCTTCTTCTTCTTTTATTATTATTATTATTATTATTATTATTATTATTATTATTATTATTATTATTATTATTGTTGTTGTTGTTGTTGTTGTTTTTATTATTATCATATTGTTCTTGTTATTTTTGTTCTTATTATTATAATTGATATTTTCATTTAATAATAATTATATTAATTTTTTTTTCAATCCCATTAATAACCAGGGAGCTCTTGCTTTCTTTGCATTTCGTCGCTACCGTCTGGGGACTCAGGAAGCTTTCGCTTCAGGTTATGATCAAGACCCCAATGCCTCATCCCCATACTCTTCCTTCCCTGGCAGTGACACCGGTGATCCTTATCAGCAGCCACCTTTTAGTCAGCAGAAGGAAACTCCAGACTACCAGCAACCCACATATTAAGGAACATTATGAGATACCTTTCTGTAACTTTCTGAAAGTGTAGATGTGTAGAAATTACGATTTTTAGGGTTGTACTTCAATGGAAAGTAAGGAGTGATGAGTGGATTTGTACCAACTTGTTTTGGACAAAAGATGATACTAATTCTAAAGGATAAATTTGGTTATCCTTTTTAATTTTTTAATTGATTAGATACACTTTATGCTTCTTACTGTAAGTAATGGTAACTTATTTTTCATGTATACTGCAGATCCTTTGTTTTTGTCATTTATTGTCAGTCAATAATGATAAACATTTGGTTGGGGGGAAAAAAAGGAATAAAATGTTAATTGGATTCAAATGAGACATTACATGAATGGGAAGCATAATTTCAACTTTATATTAACCAATCTGACTTTTTTATTTTTTATTTTTTTTTAACATCACAATGCTTTTGGTGGGAAAGTATTATTTTTTTCTTCATAATTATTTAATACATTTTTCAACATTGTTGTTTTCAAGAACTTTTTATTTAAGAATAAAACATTGTCACTTTGCTTTTATCATTTGTCTCACTGAATATGATGACGAACTCACAACCTTTTGTGATCACTACAGGTTCTTTTTCTCCGAAATTATGGTTTTTCATAATACCTACGACCATTAGCTATCAGATAGATGTGAAAATTCCATGCCCTACTCTCCCCAAAAACTGGTACTTGATCAAGGAGAAATCCGTTTTTAAAAATTATGTTTTGATACTTTAAAAGTTGAAGTGATATGCTTTTTTTAAATTTTAAATTTCAAAATGGTGCATGTTTTGAGTCAGACAGATCTTGTTGAAATGATATTCTGAACAGATATTGGTATTTTTCCATTTTTCATTCTTTCTTTTATTTTATTTTCTTTATTTCTCTTCCCCCACCACCACGACCACCAATGTTTTTTTTTGTGTGTTTTTTTTTCACCGGCAATTAATAATTTGCCAACTCCGATTTGTGGGAAAAAAATTATATATATAGTGACTATACAGACATCGCCCGGGACTGGAAAAATTATGTCCGTATCCAGGGATGTTGTTATTCTGGGATTTTCGAAATGGCGGAAAAGGGGACGTGACAAGTGGCGAGACCCGAGAATATGACGACGTGATGCCAAACCAACCAGGGCCTGTAATAAGACATATCCCAACCTCCTTGGAATGTGTTTTTCTCATTGACAGAGGGTTTACCAGTTAACTTACACTTCCGATGAGTATTGTCATTGTTTTGATCGTAAACAGTGCTCAACAGACTCGTCATAGGCTACTTTAAAGACAAATTGTAAGTGATAAATTAGGGAGCAGGCATGGGTATAGGATAAAGATCTAAAGGCCATGTCACTGTTTCAATCTATTGAACCAACCATTGTTCACTTGAAAGTCCACCACTCCAAACTTGTCCGCAATAATTTTTGCCTGTTCACAGGTGATGGGACTATAAGTTGGAACATTTGCCAAAAGTTCGTTTTTGTAACATTCGCCCACAAAAATACTCCAACACTAAGTCATTTTGAAAAACAATGACAAAAAACAATGACAAACCTCGTTTTTCAGTGGGACATCTCATTAGCTGCAAAAGATGTTTTTATTGGCTAAGAGGACGAGCTGACATTGATTGGAAACAATGTTGCATGTTGTCTATTAGTAGTAATTAAAAAAATAATTATTGCTATTTCGATGTCATAAACAGGGGTTTTAATTACTAGTATTATATAGCAAAAATATCAGGCCCAGAGATCAATGTCGTTACCCAGGTCTGTCTTTATCCAGAGGTTGCACTGTAATTGTTTTTGATTAATCTTTTATTACACTCATTTAATTTAATTTTTTTTAATTTCAAGCGTATCAATACCAAATATGTAAATACAGTTACTAAAGCTGTTTTCATGTCTTCTTTTTTGGTTAGATTGATTTTTAATTCAACAAATATGCGTTTTTCTTTTGAAAGTTGTGATTCATAATATGATGTATACCAAGTGATGTGACTGTGATGATTGAATTAGGCTGTATGCTTTTCGAAAACTTAGCAGTTTTTCACACAATATACAATGTAGATGACTAATGGTTATATACAGCAACTCTCTCTCTCTCTCTCTCTCTCTCTCTCTCTCTCTCTCTGCTTTGTTTCTTTTTTCGTAATATCTTCATTTTTTAAAGAAATACTCCATGCAGCGATTCATTGGACCTTGGATTCAACGAGCTTTTTAGATTTAGATTTTTCTACTAATTGACGTTAGTAATGCCATCCTGCATTGATATTGATAGTATATAAAATTGGCCCCCCCCCCAACCCCCCCCCCCCCCCCCCCAGTCAATTGCTGTATTCAAGGTCCTCTGCATCTGATCCATATAGCTTTATTGATGATTTTATCATTGTTTCTGTGTCTGGAGTTGTTTTTGTTTTTTGCTTTTTTTTTTTCCAGATTCCATCATTCATGATTTAAATAGCAAATTTTTAGGGGAGGGGAGTTGCTATGATTTAAAGCATCCGACAAGTGACTGACCCGATACGAACCAATTGCTGAATTTCATTACATTTATCTGATGTCTTCCTCTCTTGTTCAGAATGAAATTCACAAAATTACTTGAAGCAATAGATTTAAATTTGGTTTCCTCTTTATTACACCGCATAGTTACTACTTTTTTTTTCTACTCAATGATACAATTCAGTTCAATTATCATTCCTGTTATAAGAGAGATTTCACAGTGCATTGTTTTTGTACGTTAAGTCATTTCATTAATTTTTTTATTTATTTATTTATTTTTTTGAGGCATTAAACAGCTTTCAACAGAATTGTTCAAACCAATCTCTTTTTTCTGAAATTCTGTATTTTGGAAGTGAGTATTATGTTAATGTCTGGTAAATGAGTTTTCGTTGTTCTTCTAGACCACGATTCTTTACTTCTAAATTCTTCTTACTCAATTATTGATCGTGATCAGTATATTTTCACTCTAAATAGAAAAATGCAGTTTCTCTTTTTATTCTGATTTTGTGAATTTTTTTCACACCTGAGAGCTGTCAAATGAGTTGTGTTGTTGTCAGCATTGACTATTAGTACTGACTTAAAGATCTGACCGATATGATGTGAATACGAGAATTGATTTTGTTGTGAAAGTAGATAATAACACGCCCTGATGTAGATTATATGATGCATGTACATAAATGTTTAAAACATCATATCACACTTTGTCACATGTTGTGTCTCTTCCACTTGAATGGACATAGTTTTGATATAGTATTTAAAATATGTTTTCAATTATTTGGCAACCATCTGATAATGGATGTGATAAAAAGTAAACAATAGCAGAATTATATATATATATATATATATATATATTAAGGACGAATATCTGTGTTTCCCTAGATATTTTCAAAGAATAACCTTAATCAAACCTTTTCTTTTCAGATGATAGATTTGTGTAGTTACATTCAAGTGAAATTTGTATTCAAACATGATTATGGCAAAGCTTGGTGCAATAAGGTTTGAATTTTCTTAGATGAATATATATAAGTTGAACATCGAGGTACGATCTGTTATATTGTATTGTCAATAAAAAATTCATGTCCATATGTTATATATTCTTGTTTGTAGTGTAGTATTTCATGATTGGCATTGATGTAGAATGAGAAAGTGTTTTTAGTATGTTTACCTCATCGACAACATGATTATGCAGTGGATTGCTGTGATTGAATTGAAAATTTAAAATAAAAATCGTGATGCCGTGCTAATTATATTGTCTTTGGTCAAATATGCTAATTTGTCTTACCCTTTGACTTGCAAATTACTTGAGCCATGCAATGATTCTTGTTTTGTGTGTATAGATTATGTAATATGTGAATGTTAGATGTACATGATTTGTCTCTTTACTTTTATGAAAGTAGTGGGTGTTTTACTAAGTTATCGGGGGATCTGAATTGTCAGGAGTTACAGATGTGTGTTGAATTTTATTTATTCTCTTCTTTTTTTTCTTTCTTTTTTTCTTTTTGTGTAGTTATCTTGCTTACAACCATATAAAGTGAGTGTGATTAATTATGATGAAACAAAATAGAATGTCAGGTAGGATGTCAGATTTCCTTCATTATTATTATATTGATTATTTTTTCTTTCACAAATGATCAGCATCAACGAGTGTAAATTTTATCTTTGTTTAATGTTTAAATAAAGTAATGTGTCATTGTGATTATCGATTACATCCCTTTTTGGTTGCAGTATCATTCCACTTTAACTTGTGTTTCAATTGTAATGATGATATATCAAGACATTCCATCTGTTTCGTAAGTAGCCTTAGTTTGCTTCTGCTTGATTTTCTCCCCAATTTTTCTCAGTTATTGGTGTTGCTTTACCTCAATGTATTTTGCGTTCAATTTTCATAGTTAGGTAAATTGAAGCCACCTCCTCCCTGACAGTCATTGAGACTTGGTGGGGTTCATGACCTCCCATAGCGGGCAGAGGGGTACTTACTGTGTCTTCTATCCCCATAAATCTGTTTTCCAACATGCTTTCTGTCCTTGTCTTGGGATGAGATTACTTGGTTTTGTCCTGGCACTGGCCGGATACTCTGGCTGAGAGGGAAACAGTTAAATGTATAGTTAGTTTTGGGAGATGATATTTTTTTCCTTGAAAATCATCTCTCTGTTATGCATTGTATTATGTGTTCTTTATGTTATATACGATTTGTAAAACATTTGAGTGTATTCCTCTTAGTGGGGACCTGTGCTCGTGTCTGGATGAGACTTTAGTGATCTCAAACTAAGTACTTTGATAGTGTACTCTTGGCATCTACTCCTGTTTCTTATTTGAACGAATTCCCCTTTGTCTTACCTTTTCTTGGGTGCTTTAATTGTAATTCTAGAACTTTTTACTATCCCATTTTCTTCCTTTTTACTGGCGCTGATATGACCTTGATGTGTTGCAAGTGCCGTAAAACCCTTAAAAACAAAAACAATAAAACATTTGAGTGTATTCCTCTTAGTGGGTACCTGTGCTTGTGTCTGGATGAGACATTTAGACGATCTCAAAGAAAGTACTTTGATAGTGTGCTCTTAGAATCTACATCTGTTTCCTATTTGAACCAATTCCCGTTTGTCTTACCTTTTTCTTGGGTGCTTTAATTGTTATTCTGGAACGTTTTACTATCCCACTTTCCTCCTAGTTACTGGCGCTTATATGACCTTAATGTGTTGCAAGCGCCATAGAACCCTTAAAAACAAACAAAACAGTCATTAAGAGGTGTGGATAGAAGCTCTTTCTGTCACTCTATTCCCCTCCTATGGATGTTGTTTCTTTCCATTTATCTTTATCTATTTTTTCTGAAATGATATTTAGTTGTGCTTAAATTTTGAAACCACAAGGAACAAGTCAAATTTATTATTATTTTTTCCCTCTAAATTATCTGTTATACAAATTTGTACTGTGAGCATTTAACTTAACTCCCTTTTGGCTATAGACTATAGACAATCAAACTAGATTTTTTTTTCTGTTCCCCGAATCAGCTCACTTTGTCTTAGAGTTTCTGGTAAGTGCTGATGAATTCTAGATATGTATTCTTTTGACTATCTCATCATCGCCCTTTTTTTATTGCACTGACTGGGTGGGGTTCCTGCCTACCATAGTGGGCAGGGAGGTACATACTGTGTCTTCTATCCCCCTATATCTGTTTTCCAACTAGCTGTCTGTCTTTGTCTTGGAATGAGATTACTTGGTTTTGTCCTGGCCCTGGCCGGGTACCTTGACTGGGAGGGAAACAGTCAAATGCATAGTTATTGTTTTGGGAGATGATATTTTTTTCCTTGTAAATCATCTCTCTGTTATGCATTGTATTATGTTTTCTTTATAGTATATACGATTTGTAAAACATTTGAGTGTATTCCTCTTAGTGGGGACCTGTGCTTTTGTCTGGATGAGACTTTTAGGTAATCTCAAACTAAGTGCTTTGATAGTGTGCTCTTGGAATCTACATCTGTTTCCTATTTGAACCAATTCCCCTTTTGTCTTCTCTTTTCTTGGCCACTTTAATTGTATTTCTATAACTTTTTACTATCTTATTTTCTTCCTTTTTACTGGCGCTGATATGACCTAAATGTGTTGCAAGTGCCGTAAAACCCTTAAAAACAAAAAACAATTATTGCACTGATAAGATGTTAAAGTGGCATTAGCACTATTAATAAGCTCTCTTTGTTTTTGTTTCATTGATTTAGCTAATGCAGAACTTTGAGACAGGCATAAGTACAGTTTTATTCTTTGAAATCAAGGAATGACAAAGTGATCTTTACATTTTAGATTTTGTGCATTTCATAGTTGTAAAAGTGTTTTGTTGAATTTTTTTTTGGACATATATTGCTTTATTTTTAATTATTGTGAGAAAGGTCGTTTAAATTATTTTAAAAAATTTGCAAGTAATGTTTGTCCAGTATTATTTGGAATTCAAGAGAACTGATTATCGTCCTTCAATTCATGTTCATACAGGGTGATAGTATAGAGTAGTGCACTTATATCGACATCACCGGTCAGCATATGTCAATAGAGGTTTCGTAGATTTGCTGTACAAGCAAAAAAAATAAAAATAAAAATTGGAGGAGAATCTAATGGGATTGGAATAACTGCAAGCATTATCAATGTGGATTATTTAGGAGTCCTTATGATGTTGACTTTAAGTTCTTGGTTTCGAACAAGTCATTGTGATTATCTGCTTCCTTGTGCAAAGAATCGTCTTGTTGTAGTCTCCTTCTTGGGTGCTCAGTCGAATGGAGCATCACCATTGGAGTGTTTTTGGCAAAGCTGTGCAGGGGCTTGCCTGCTGCCATTGCCGCTTGCCTGATGTAGGTTATTTTGGTTTGGCATTTTCTCCAACTACATCATCCGAATTTGGCTTCGTTTAGATTTCAGCAATGATTGCGTTATTAGGTTTTCCCTGTTGATTTCAACATTTATTTCAATGTTGCTATCATGATGTACTCTTACAATTTCACAGGCGTTCGTACTGGGTGGGGATCTTGACCTCCCATAGCGGGCAGGGAGGTAGATACTGTGTCTTCTATCCCCTTATATCTGTTATCCAACATGCTTTCTGTCTATGTCTCGGAATGAGATTACTTGGCTTTGTCCTGGCACTGGCCGGAATCCTAGCTGGGAGGGAAACAGTCAAATGCATAGTTATTGTTTTGGGAGATGGTATTTTTTTCCTTGTAAATCATCTCTCTGTTATGTATTATTATTTTTATTTTGAATGTATAATGTAAGCATTTGAGTGTGTTCCTCTTTGTTGGATTTTGTGCTTGTGTCTGGATGAGACTTGTAGGTGATTTCAAACTAAGTACATTGGTGGTATGCTCTTGGAATCTACATCTGATCCCTATTTGTTCTCAGTTCCCCTTTGTTTTACTTTTTCTTGGGTGCTTTAATTGTAATTCTATAACTTTTTGCTGTCCCATTTTCTTCCTATTTACTGGCGCTGATATAACCTAAATGTGTTGCAAGCGCCGTAAAACCCTTCAAAACAAACACAAACAGGCCTTCGTGGGGTTCACACTGGGTGGGGTTCCTGACCTCCCATAGTGGGGCAGGGAGGTACTTACTGTGTGTTCTATATCTTTTTCCAACATGCTTTCTGTCTTTGACTTGGGATGAGATTACTTGGTTTTTTCCTGGCCCTGGCTGAGAGGGAAACAGTCAAATGTATTGTTTTGGGAGATGATATTTTTTGTCTTGTAAATCATCTCTCTGTTATGCATTGTATTGTTTGTTTTACATCTATCTATATGATTTATAAACATTTGAGTGTGTTCCTTTTAGTGGGGACCCGTGCTCGTGTCAGGATGAGACATTTAGGTGGTCTCAAACTAAGTACAGTGTGCTCTTGGAATATACATCTGTTCCCTATTTGTTCCCAGTTCCCCTATGTCTTCCTTTTTCTTGGGTACTCAACTTGTAGTTCTAGAACTTTTTACTATCCCATTTTCTTCCTTTTTATTGGCGCTGATATGACCTAAATGTGTTGCATGCGCCTTAAACCCTTTAAAAGCAAAAACAAACGAAATTAATGTAGGTGACTCCTGGCAATATAACCTTAATATAAACAAGATTACTATGTGTATCAATAAAAGTTTACACAGATCCCAAGTTCTTATTAATTTATTCCTGGACATTTATTTTGTGTTGTTGAAAAAGGAGATTAGCAGGTTTTTATGATTTGTATCATGTCTGTTACACCAATGTAAAATGTTTATGCTTGGGGGTTCCAGATTTTTTTTCACCAGTGTCATGAGATTCTTCTCAACAAAAATATTTTTCCTGTTTGAATCGAGGAAAATGGTAAGGGAATTAGTACACATCTCAAATATGTATATTATAGTTCTGTGATGATGGAGGCTCACCTTTCTGTGCAATAAAATTTCAATTGAAAGACGAAATAATATCATATTACGATAAAATATTTTATAACCATGAGACCCCCTTTTATTTTTTTTTAAAGTGTCATTGTATCTATAGCGACCTGCGCTGTTAGTGCATAATTTATTTATTCATCTCATTTTGATTTTAATATATATTTTTTCTTCACTTTATTAGTCTGCTTTTTCGTTTATATTTTTATAATTATTGCCATATATTATTGTTATAATTACTACATTGTTGTTGTGACCATCATCGTGAGTGTTAGATTACATCATTAAACAGATCATAGATAATATTGGGATTTATTTCATTTTTTGTGTGCTCAGCAAAGTGCCAAGATCGTTAAGATCTTGGGACAGATAAGGGCCCACGACCCCCCTTTTCTGTGGGATTGGGCCTTTTGACCTCTCATGCTGGTAGTAGGAGAGGTCATTCTTGATGCATCTTCTGTCCCCCTGTATATGTTTTCCAACATGCTTTCTGTCTTTGTCTTGGGATGAAATTACTTGGTTTTGTCCTTGCCAGGTACCCTAGCTGGGAGGGAAACGGTCAAATGTATAGTTTTTTTTGTTTGATATTCTTTGTCTTGTAATTCATCTCTCTATGCACTCTATTATGTTATGTTTACATATTATATAGGATTTGTAAACATTTGAGTGTATTCCTCATATTGGGGACCTGTGCTTGTGACTGGATGAGACTTTTAAGGTGATCTCAAACTAAGTACGTTGATAGTGTGCTCTTGGAATCTACATCTGTTTCCTATTTGAGCCAATTCCCCTTTGTCTTACCTTTTCTTGGGTGCTTTAATTGTAATTTTAGAAGTTTTTACAGTTTGCGGTGTCTTCTATCCCCCTGTATCTGTTTTCCAATTGCTTTCTGTCTTTGTCTTGGAGTGAGATTATTTGGTTTTGTCCTGACCTTGGCCGGAGTCTTTGGCTGGGAGGGAAACAGTCGAATGTATAGTTATAGTTTTGGGAGATGATATTTTTTTCCTCGTAAATCATCTCTCTGTTACGTACTGTTGTTATTTTCATTTTTAACATATGATTTGTAACCATTTGAGTGTATTCCTCTTAGTCAGGACCTGTACTTGTGTCTGAATGAGACTTTTAGGTGATCTCAAACTAAGTACACTGATAGTGTATTCTTGGATTTGAATTTTTTTCCTTTTTACTGGCGCTGATATGACATTAATATGTTGAAAGCGCCCTAAAACCCTTTACTCTGTCGCAACCAGTTATTTTCAGAATTTTACCCGAAACTTTATAGATATTAAAAATAGATATTTTGCTTTAAGAAAAATGAGCTCTGTCAAGTTTTTATTGCTATGACTATAAGAAGATGAAATCAGAATAAGGATCAGATCATAGTCTGTGCATTTGTGGCAAATAGAGATACCCCTAAGCTTGTTGCTCTCCCATTTTTACATTTGCCATGAATTGGGTAATGAGACAGAAGACCACAACAGATGGATTCGATGGGCACTTTTCACTTCGCTAGAGTGTGTGTGTGTGGACTTTGCAGACGACATAGCACTTTTGATTTTGACACAACACACAACAACATATGCCAGAGAAATCATCAAGACTCAACTCTTGCGGCCAACATAGGACTGAAAATAAATACTAAAAAGTCAGAATGAATCACTTTAAACAATCAACACCCCTCCCCGATTCTAATTAGCGAAAAATTACCAATAATCAAAGAATTCTTCAAGTTTATGCAGCCTTATTACAAGTACTAGCGGAGCTGAGAGAGACATTAATAGACGCATTGATAAAGCGAGGAACACATTTCAATTACTGAACATGTGTTTTGAGAACTAAAAGGTTACAGTACGAAAACGAAACTTTAAAATGTACTAAAGTTGTAAAAATGGCCGTCTCTTTTCACTCATTGAAGTGCAAATACTCTTCAACAGTCGTAACGTCACTTCCTTCCTAATGACGCATGGTAACTTAGTAACATTGGCTCTAAACTATCGGAACAATGGCGGACGCCGTATGAAATATTTCTCCGGCGAGCATAAAAGCGTATCAAGAGGAAAAACCCATAAATTTGATCATGTTTTGGCTTTTACACATTCTGATCATAAGGCATATGAAAAGTTCTAGCCAGCATGAAAAATAAAAAGTAATGATTTTCTTTGTTTAGAACCAAGATGGCCGCCGTTGTCGGGTGGCGTGACATCAGACTACTGAATCCAATTGAGTTGATATTTTGTGGTAATATGTGAAAAGTACTTACCATAATCCAATGAAATTTGAAACATAAATAGAAGAAAGGTGCATATAACCTTATTAACGGCAAAATCTCTCCTCTTGGTAGTTTTAGAAATATTTGCATCTGTTTTTAACGGTCTTCTTGTAATCGCACCATTTTTGCTGTTTGACATAATCTAAAATGACCATTTTTCTAATTGTGTGCCAACTTTCAGTCATATATTCATCGATAAACAGCGTCATAATTATTTTTTTTAAATAGCATACACGCAATCGCCGTGTCCCATATATTGCCTTGATTTCGAGTCATTTCGACACCCAAATCGAGGCCCAAGGATTTCAGTAAGATCGTCATTGCTCACTTCTGTATGGATCTGAATGGTGGAGGATGACAGTCAGCGACATTACAAACTGTCTAAAATTAAATTGAAGTTAAACGTGCTCAAAGCGCTTTACAATGGGTCCCTGCCCAACAGCAACATTTAACATTTAGGACAAGACATGACGCCTGTTAGGCGATATTATAATTTTTTTCGAACAGAGACAATGCTGTTAACGGCCAGGTACTCATTTTACACCTGAGTTCGATGAGAGAATGTGAGTAAAGAGCATTTTCCAAGGACTCAACTATGCGCCGAGCGAGGCCCGAACCCAGGACCTTCCGATCCGAAAGCGAGTGTCATACCACAAGACCATATAGCCGCACAAACTGTCTACATTGTAAGTCGATCTAACTCTAACATATAATAAAACATTTCTTGCACCCTTGCGTTTTGTAATCCGAGATTTGCTCATGGCGCACGCATTATGCAGAGTTCCTACACGTCACAGCGTTTTAAAAAAAAAACAACCACAAAAAGGCCGTGAAAGCGTCCTGAATTCTAATACGTCTGAATTCAAGAATCCTATCATTAAAATCATCACAGAGAGGTCAACTAAATGGAAAAATAGATAAACGAATAAACAAATTAAAAAAACAAACGAAAAACAGATCGCTTTTAGAACTCGCGTACTTTAAAAAAAAAAAAGAAAAGAAAATTGAGCAGAACCTACCTACTACTCGGATGGCTATAAACTGACATTGAACATCAAAATGTCATGGAACCATCATTTAGACAAAATATGTCACAAAGCTAACGACAATCTAAATTTTCTGTCATCGTGTCCAAGAGCAGAAAAAAAAAAGAACAAAGCTTTACCACACTGTTAGGACCCAGCTTGGAATACAGCTATTAACTCCTAGGCGAAGAAAACCATAAACCAGCTTGAAAAAGTTCGAAGGCGGGCCTACAGATTTTTCCATAACTATAACAATAGGAAAAGTATAACAAACATGACAGCAGTGAGCAACTGGACCATCAAAAATAAATAAATATATATTTTAAAAAGGAGGAGGAGGAGAAGAAGAAGAAGAAGAAGAAGAAGAAGAAGAAGAAGAAGAAGAAGAAGAAGAAGGAGGAGGAGAAAGGAGCTCAGCGTTCAGCTACTCAACTCCCAAGTGAATGCACAATCAGTCCTTTTCCCACAAGTACAAAAAGGTCATGGAATTCTCTCCCCGACAACTTGAGACATTCTGAAAGTTATGAAAAAATAATTTAGTATTATTGTGATAGGGAGATATAATCTAACACCAACCCACACCACAAAAATGTTGCATCTACCTTCAGTATTGAAGCTGCAACAGTGTGGTTTGCATTGAACTGGATTATGAAAATACGTGACCGACCGTCTCAAAGCGGTATTATGTCGGGATGACCTAGGTGCTGGAAATTGAATTTATAGCCACATATTCAAAACTTGGAGCTAATTTTTAACCGTTATGGCATAGAATAGTCATGATTTGATGCATTACAAATGTCTCCGAGCTCGTGTTTTGTTATTTCAATCCCAAAGTCACGTTTCGAATCCGATTCATCCCGAGATTATGCCGTTGGGAGACAGTGGGTCTCACATAATATATTATTTTAAAATATACTCCTTCTAATTATATTATATATTTTTTAAAAATTGTTTTGTTATTGAACGCTGCAGTTCAAAACAATTTTCTTTAATAAATCAATGCAATTCTTTCATCCCCTATAACGGGCAAGCCTAACTTGGAAAAAACATTAAATCGTTATATTTAGGGGTTAAAAAGTGTATCGTAATAATAATAATAATAATAATAATAATAATAATAATAATAATAATAATATAATAATAATAATAATAATAATAACAATAATAATAATAATAAATAATATTTCTTCTTCTTCTTCTTCTTCTTCTTCTCTTCTTCTTCTTTCTTCTTCTCTTCTTCTTCTTCTTCTTATTATTATTATTATTTTATTATTATTATTATTATATATTATTATTATTATTATTATTATTATTATTTATTATTATTATTATTATTATATTATTATTATTATTATTATTATTATTATTATTATATTATTATTATTATTATTATTATTATTATTATATATTATATTATTATATTATTATTATCTTATTATATATTCATTATTTTCTTATTCTTCTTCTCTCTTCTTCTTACTTCTTCTTCTTCTTCTTCTTCTTCTTCTTCTTCTTCTTCTTCTTCTTCTTCTTCTTCTTTTTCTATCATTACATAATAATAATAATAATAATAATAATAATAATAATAATATAATAATAAAAAATAATAATAATAATAATAATAATAATAATAATAATAATAATAATAATAATAATAATAATAATAATAATAATAATAATAAATAATAGTAATAATGATAATAACAATAATAATAATAATAATAATAATAATAATAATAATAATAATAATAATAATAATAATAATAATAATATAATAATATAATAAATAATAGATAATAAAATAATATAATAATAATAATAATAATAATAATAATAATAATAATAATAATAATAATAATAATAATATAATAATATTTATATAGCGCGTTTCGTCGAAAGCTCAAAGCGCTTTAACCAATCCAACCAAGTTATCAAAACAATTAAGAGCATAAAAGGGCATCAATACAATATCATCAATATAAATTTCACATACAATACATTTAAAATTCAATTATGTAAATATTTCCTGAAAAGATATGTTTTCAGGGCTTTTTTGAAAATGTCTATTGAGTATTGAGCTCGAGAATCTCACAAATTGAGGGAGATCATTCCACATCGTGGGTCCGAATTTCATAATAGACCTATCACCAAAATTCTTAAGTTTAGTTTTAGGAGATGCTAACAATTTTGAATCGTGGGATCTAAGATTTCTCAGAGGTACGTATGGTTGGAGTAAAGAGGGACAGAAGACTCAAATTCACCATTATTATTATTATTATTATTATATTATTATTATTATTATTATTATTATTATTATTATTATTATTATTATTATTATTATTATTATTATTATTATTATTATTATTATTATTATTATTAATTATTATTATTATTATTATTATTATTATTATTATTATTATTATTATTATTATTATTATTATTATTATTATTATTGTATTTATTATGATTATTATTATTATTATTATTATTATTATTTATATCATCATCATCATCATCATCATCATCATCATCATCATCATCATCATCATCATCATCATCATCATCATCACCATTACTATTATTATTATCATCATCATCAACAAAAAGTTCACCAGTTATACCAATGTAATAATAAGAAGTACTTCACCAAGGGAGCTAACTTATTTTTTCGTCTTCAGTTCCGTTTCCTTTTCTTCATCATAACAACAATCCAAGGTAGCCTATATTTCTTTACTGTTAATTAAAATCTGTTATCATCAATATGAAATCTACATCAACGCTTATAATTCAAATCTCCTGTCCCAAGAGACATGCAACGTACTCTTTGTTATCGAAATTGATAACAATTTGATTGTAATTTATCAAATAAACAATTTGTCCTGACCATCAATTCTTAACATTTCAACTTTCGTTTTTAATTTTGATCCTCAGATGGTTCAACGTCTTACCCTCAGACGTCGCCTGTCTTACAACACAAAGTCCAACAAAAGGAAGATGTAAGTGGTTGACATGCAGTTCTATTTCCATTTATTTTGGGATGAAAGCATCATTGTCATTATTAAGTCTGGTGCGGGTATCGGCATCGGTAGGCACTTTGATAACTCCAGTCCAGTGGCCGCCGATGGAGTAGCCTAAGGTGAACTCGTTTTTTGGAACTTTATTTTTGGCCCTTAACTGTTATTTGTGAACCCATGTGACTAATTTTGGTATTTTAAATTTAAAGGGCACAAAACAAGCTTTCTAACGGTGTAGTATTTCATTCTTATTATTATTCCTGATTGTATTTCTCAGAAAGTTAATTTAAGGAAATAAAAATTTATCAGTTTTTGAATTATAAGGACTTTTAAAATTATGGATACATTTTAATTATACCTCATACATTGATAGATAATTAATTGAAGAACATCTCTGCCAAATTTCATCAAAATTGATACACACGCTCATTATTTTACCCGCCATCAACCCCACTTTTTTGGACAAAAACCTCATTTTTTTCCATTTTCATTTTTCCTAAATTTTTTCCATACTTTTCATACATGAAAATGATTTATATGAAGATAAAGCTTATTTTCTGACCTTTAAATTTAAAATGATACATAACACTTGCCATTTATTTTTAATTGAAACAATATTACTGAAAGCAATAAGTGGGCCATCTTGACTGCACAACTCAAAATTTCCAGATAGCCGCGAGATGCTGATTTTGAGGCAGCAGTGAGATCACAGATTCTCTCTGTAAAATTGACAAAAAATTTCAACAGAAAAATTTAAATAACTGTAAGTCGTAGAGAAACAGATAAGGTATCAAATTTTATGTTTTTCCAGGTAGTTGCATGAAAATTTGAGATTGCAGCAATTGTTTTCAAAATAGTCTCATGCTATTCTGCAAGAAATACACTTTTCAATGGTACCAAAATTATGACAATGTGACAATTAGAACCAAAGTTACGGGATTATTAGTCCGCAAAAGTGGACCAAAATACTTAATATAATTTAAGAGGAAAAAAGAAACTAAAACTGTGACCAGAGAGCAACCGAAAAGCGGGGGAAATGGAAAATCACGGTTATTTGGGATGGAATACATATAAAACCATATATCAAAATGATCGCAAAGGAAAGACGAAGCAAATTTTAAAAAAATTAAATGATTATTATGCAATATTATGCAACGTCGTGCAATTACATAACCCTAGAAAATGAAAAAAAAGACGCGAGGAACGGATAATAACTTTAAAAACAGATTTGAGGGTGGTCTTCTTCCAGAGCATGCTTACAATACTATGGCTATGATTAATTTTGAACACAAAAATTGTTAAAACAAGAGGAAAGGAGCGTAAACGTATGAATTTAGACACTAAAGTTGTGTCCTTGGGGAAGGCACTTAATATTTGGCATTGGCAAATGAGCAACAGACGAAAGATGACTGGTATTCGGAGAGAAGAAAAAAAAAACAAAAAAACAATGAACAGGGCTAGAAATAAAGTTGAACAAGTGTCAGTAAATGCAACTTGCAAATGTACTGCCCAATGTTTTTGCATCCTTGGACAAGACATTTGGGCACCAACAGTACTCGGGAGAAACAAGCTTGCCGCTTTATATATGCAAACATGGTCAGTGATAAAAATGCAAAATTAAAAACAAGAACTACATAAGAGTGGTAGAGAAAACTTAACCTGAAAATGCAAAATTGAATATTACGTAACATATTACATAATAACAAACAATAAGCCGATAAATACCGACACTTTGCAAACTTTCTGCAACATAGGCATGTCATATATCAAACTGAACATCTCGAAGAGATGTATCATATGACTAACTATTAAACTACATTAAAATTGAAATGAACTTTAGAAAATTTGATAATTGCTTTGCATTCAACATCACTAAGAGAACAGATTAAAGGGTACTCACGTACTGACTCGCTTAAATCCATAAGATGGCTGATATGTGGCAAAAGACAGAAGACAACAAAATCTAGGCACTCTGGGTTGTTGGCTGCATGGAATGTAGACACAGGCAATATCCAGGTAATGATACTGAATAAATACATCGAAGTCCAAGCAATGATACAGAAGTAGTTGGGGGAGACTGACGATCGAATTCATGTTGTTACTTCAATTTCATATTTAAAATACAAGGCAGATTATTGGAGCTGGAGGAGGCAGTCGACGGGAGTTGGAGGTGGCAGACAATCAAATTCATGTCGTTATTTCAGTCTCATATTTAAAAATACAAGACAGACGACTGGAGTTAGAGGCGGCAGACGACTGGAGTTGGAGGTGGCAGACAATCAAATTCATGTTGTTATTTCAATTTCATATTTAAAAATACAAGGCGGATTATTGGAGCTGGAGGAGGCAGATGACGGGAGTTGGAGGTAGCAGACAATCAAATTCATGTTGTTATTTTCAATCTCATATTTAGAAATACAAGGCAGATTATTGGAGCTGGAGGCGGCAGACGACGGGAGTTGGAGGTGGCAGACAATCAAATTCATGTTGTTATTACAATTTCATATATTCAAAAATACAAGGCAGATTATAGGAGCTGGAGGTGGTAGACAATCAAATTCATGTTGTTATTTCAATCTCATATTTAGAAATACAAGACAGACGACTGGAGTTCGAGACGGCAGACGACTGGAGTTGGAGGTGGCAGACAATCAAATTCATGTTGTTATTTCAATCTCATATTTAAAAATACAAGACAGACGACTGGAGTTCGAGGCGGCAGACGACTGGAGTTGGAGGTGGCAGACAATCTGTTTTCGCGTTTTTGAATTGTCTATTTGAGTTTGTCCGAGAATCCTCTCAATTGAGAGACATTCCTCACGTTCCGAATTTCATAAATCCTATCACCTAAATTCTATGTTTATTATAAATACAACTATTTTAATCGATCTAAGATGTCCAATACGATTGATAAAAGACAAAACTCAAATTCACCATATTAGTTTTATTATATTATCATATTATTAGTATATTACATTAATATTATTATTATTATATAATATATTATTAATATTTTTATTATTATTTTTATTAATTATTACTAATTATTATTATTAAAATTAATAAAATAAATATTAATATAATTTATTATTATATTATTATAATTATTAAATAGTATATTATGATTTATTATATTATTTTATTATTATTTTTATATCATCATCATGCATCAGCATCATCTCATCATCCTCATCATCATCATCATCATCAACCATAATCACCATTACTATATTATTATCTCATCATCATCAAAAAGAGTCACGCATTATACCAATGTACTAAAAGAAAGTACTCACCAGGGAGCGAACTTATTTTTTTCGTCTTCAGTTCGTTTCCTTTGCCTTCATCATAACAACAATCCAAGGTAGCACTAGTATTTCTATTACTGTTAAATAAAATCTGTTTATCAACAATAGGAAATCTACATCAACGCTTATAATTCAATCTCCCTGACCACACGAGACATGCAACGTAACTCTTTGTTATCGAAATTGAAAACAATTTATTTAATTTAACAAATAAACAATTGTCCCTACCATCAATTCATAACCTTCACTCGTTTTAATTTTGATCCTCAGATTTTCAAACTTCTTAAACCCTCCAGACAATCGCCGAGACTGACAACACAAAGACCAACAAAAGGAAGATTAAGTGGTGACATGAAAATTTGAGATTGCAGCAATTGTTTTCAAAATAGTCTCATGCTATTCTGCAAGAAATACACTTTTCAATGGTACCAAAATTATGACAATGTGACAATTAGAACCAAAGTTACGGGATTATTAGTCCGCAAAAGTGGACCAAAATACTTAATATAATTTAAGAGGAAAAAAGAAACTAAAACTGTGACCAGAGAGCAACCGAAAAGCGGGGGAAATGGAAAATCACGGTTATTTGGGATGGAATACATATAAAACCATATATCAAAATGATCGCAAAGGAAAGACGAAGCAAATTTTTAAAAAATTAAATGATTATTATGCAATATTATGCAACGTCATGCAATTACATAACCCTAGAAAATGAAAAAAAAGACGCGAGGAACGGATAATAACTTTAAAAACAGATTTGAGGGTGGTCTTCTTCCAGAGCATGCTTACAATACTATGGCTATGATTAATTTTGAACACAAAAATTGTTAAAACAAGAGGAAAGGAGCGTAAACGTATGAATTTAGACACTAAAGTTGTGTCCTTGGGGAAGGCACTTAATATTTGGCATTGGCAAATGAGCAACAGACGAAAGATGACTGGTATTCGGAGAGAAGAAAAAAAAAACAAAAAAACAATGAACAGGGCTAGAAATAAAGTTGAACAAGTGTCAGTAAATGCAACTTGCAAATGTACTGCCCAATGTTTTTGCATCCTTGGACAAGACATTTGGGCACCAACAGTACTCGGGAGAAACAAGCTTGCCGCTTTATATATGCAAACATGGTCAGTGATAAAAATGCAAAATTAAAAACAAGAACTACATAAGAGTGGTAGAGAAAACTTAACCTGAAAATGCAAAATTGAATATTACGTAACATATTACATAATAACAAACAATAAGCCGATAAATACCGACACTTTGCAAACTTTCTGCAACATAGGCATGTCATATATCAAACTGAACATCTCGAAGAGATGTATCATATGACTAACTATTAAACTACATTAAAATTGAAATGAACTTTAGAAAATTTGATAATTGCTTTGCATTCAACATCACTAAGAGAACAGATTAAAGGGTACTCACGTACTGACTCGCTTAAATCCATAAGATGGCTGATATGTGGCAAAAGACAGAAGACAACAAAATCTAGGCACTCTGGGTTGTTGGCTGCATGGAATGTAGACACAGGCAATATCCAGGTAATGATACTGAATAAATACATCGAAGTCCAAGCAATGATACAGAAGTAGTTGGGGGAGACTGACGATCGAATTCATGTTGTTACTTCAATTTCATATTTAAAATACAAGGCAGATTATTGGAGCTGGAGGAGGCAGTCGACGGGAGTTGGAGGTGGCAGACAATCAAATTCATGTCGTTATTTCAGTCTCATATTTAAAAATACAAGACAGACGACTGGAGTTAGAGGCGGCAGACGACTGGAGTTGGAGGTGGCAGACAATCAAATTCATGTTGTTATTTCAATTTCATATTTAAAAATACAAGGCGGATTATTGGAGCTGGAGGAGGCAGATGACGGGAGTTGGAGGTAGCAGACAATCAAATTCATGTTGTTATTTCAATCTCATATTTAGAAATACAAGGCAGATTATTGGAGCTGGAGGCGGCAGACGACGGGAGTTGGAGGTGGCAGACAATCAAATTCATGTTGTTATTACAATTTCATATATTCAAAAATACAAGGCAGATTATAGGAGCTGGAGGTGGTAGACAATCAAATTCATGTTGTTATTTCAATCTCATATTTAGAAATACAAGACAGACGACTGGAGTTCGAGACGGCAGACGACTGGAGTTGGAGGTGGCAGACAATCAAATTCATGTTGTTATTTCAATCTCATATTTAAAAATACAAGACAGACGACTGGAGTTCGAGGCGGCAGACGACTGGAGTTGGAGGTGGCAGACAATCAAATTCATGTTGTTATGTCAATTTCATATTTAAAAATACAAGGCAGATTATTGGAGCTGGAGGAGGCAGACAATCAAATTCATGTTGTTATTTCAATCTCATATTTAAAAATACAAGACAGACGACAGGAGTTAGAGGCGGCAGACGACTGGAGTTGGAGGTGGCAGACAATCAAATTCATGTTGTTATTTCAATTTCATATATAAAAATACAAGGCAGATTATTGGAGCTGGAGGAGGCAGACGACTGGAGTTGGAGGTGGCAGACAATCAAATTCATGTTGTTATTTCAATCTCATATTTAAAAATACAAGACAGACGACTGGAGTTCGAGGCGGCAGACGACGGGAGTTGGAGGTGGCAGACAATCAAATTCATATTGTTATTTCAATTTCATATTTAAAAATACAAGGCAGGAAATGAAACATGAAAATGTGGTGTCATAATGAACGTCTGACTCTGAAAACAAAAAAAGTACTTCGATTATGATTAAATCAACAAAATAAAAAGTTATATAATAATTTTTGTTGTTGTAAAGAGTAAAGTAATGAATGAAATATACTTGAATTGGCTCTATCATGCTATTCTGTATTATTTGTATTGAAATTAACCACATTAAATTAAACCAACACACTTAACCTGCAGAACAAACAAAAATAAAAGATAAAAAATAATATCAGTGGAACATAATTTTTAGTTGTCCGGTATCATCCCAGTTAAAAAGTCATTTCAGTTTCAACATTCATTCATAAAATAAAACTAAAATTATGGATGGGCCTATTTTCAGTCTTTTTACAGCAATTATTTAGCTTGAAATTATTTATACAAGTCACAAAAGCAAACACAGTCGATAGTTTACAGACTGCACTGTACACAGGAGACTCGGGGATACATCGAGAGGCAATCCTGGTTGGCCGTCGCCAACTTCATGAACACGCATCGTATTTAAAGTCACTAAAAGACGCTTTCGCCAGCATCAATCACCACCAAAATTCACACAAATAGAGAAAAATGGTTGGCGAATAATATAACATTAATTAAAAATAGGTAATATAATGAAAAATGTATTTAAAATGAAGTTAAAACTTACCAAATTTTCAAACAGCTGGCATCTGAACAAAGAATGAACGGATTAAAAATCTGAAAACGCCGCCTGATGCGCTGGCTTCTCCTCTTTAAAATGAGACCGGAAGTGACGAAATTAGTGCACAGGAAGCGATTCCACGGCAATGGAAGTAAAACTATGTTCACCGGTAAACACAATTTTCACTCCAGAGCCGTAACATCGATATCGGGGCTCGATCAGCGGCTCAGCCACGGGCGATGCGACTACCTATTTTTCCAAGTCCCATCCCCCTGACTGGGTCAAATTAAGATATAAAAAAAAAGTCCCCCCCCCTCTCAAACCCCCTACTAGAACATATTTAAAAAAAAAGAATACTGGGGATGTCAGAGTATGAGAAGGCCTCCCTAAAAGTAAAAATTCTGTTAAGTGCTAATATTTTTTATTTTTATTTGAAAGTTAAATTCGTAACGTCAAATGACAACCAACAAAAAATAAAATAAAAGTTTTATTTCCTTCCTGGAAAACATCAGTTTTTATTCTGTTTCGAACGCTGACTTAAAATTTAAAAAACTTTTTATTTGTCGCATCGCACACTAAACAAAACTAGACTGTCTATTCAGTTAGCTATATTATCATTCCACCTACACGCTCTGCTAGACGTAGTGAATGTATTCACTGCCTGTGAGAGAGGGTTGCGCAAGTCGTCTAACACACCCTAGTCGGTAAATAACAAGCATGCACAGCGTGTGTTGGACCTGGTTGTTTCTATCTATTTTGCTACCGACACACATGCATTTCTCCGACTCTCTTTTTTCCTTCCCATTTTTTTTTTTTTGATCAGTCTCAAAGTCAAAGTCAACTGGAAAAACATAATGCGAAATAAATATTTTCCTTCGAAAACTCTCAGTGGAAGTATTCTTTCCTCACCACCATGATTGTTTTCAGTTTTCTCTTTTTCCTCCACACACGACCGCACCACCACCTCCTCTTCTTCTTCTTCTTCTACTTCTTCTTCTTCTTCTTCGTTTTCTTTTATAAGAATTAATCCAAATTAATTAAAGAATCAGCTTAAAAATTGAACACAAACAAACAGGAGTGAAGATAAAGCGGCGATGACATGTCAAATGACTTTCCCCAACTCATTTATCTGTGCTGAAGGTTTTCCTCGGATCCGCGGAAATCCGCGATTTTTGTGTCAGAGGAGGAATTTCCTCCAAAAAAAAACATTTTCCTCAGTCAAATTTTCTGGCTTTGAGAGATTTGATGTGTGGTGGAACAAATTGGTGCAGTGTCCCCACTATCCAGAAGATAGCTAGAGTAGTTTATCATCTCAATGGCTCTAAAAGTGGGGGTTAGTGAAGTAAACATGTGGCGTAAAGAAAACCATTCATAATTTTCCTCCTTTTTCCCGTTTTGTCACCATCATCACTGATTTACAATACAAAATATTAGGTCCTTATTTTAGGGTACCAAAAATGAAATCCCTATTATTTGAGAGAGTATGCACATATCTGGGCCCAGGTCTGAGTTACTTATAAAATGAAAGGTAGAGAACAATTCCTACCTTTTTGAAAGATGTGTATCTAGTGCTTGACACGAGAAGCTGCTTTATCTTCGCTCCTGTTTGTTTGTGTTAAATTTTTAATCTGATTTTCCAGATACTAAGAAAAATGGTGGAGGCTAGGGAGACCAAGATTTTGGCGTAAACCGTATTTTCGTTTATGGAACTGTATCTTTACGTTGAAGAGACTAGTTCTTTTCTTCTATTTATTTATTACTTGTTTGGTTTTGTTGCTGTTCTTGTTTTGTTTTTCGCTTTTTAAAAACAATATTACCTTGTCCATCCCCCTCAAAAGTAAACGAATTATTGAAACTAAGAGAAAATTGAAAAATAAAAAATAAACTTAAAAAAAAAGAAATAAAACGAATATAATAACTTTTGAGTTAGGCGGCTGATAAGTCGCAATCTCTCTTGTCTTTTTATTTGGGGTGGGGGGGGGGGGGTGCAAGATAATAATATGTCAAAGCTTTAAAAAAAAAAGATCAGCAAAAAAAGCCAAACAACCAAGCAATAAATAAATAGAAGAAAAAAACTCGCCTCTCAAACAGAAAGAAACAGTTTCACAACAGAAAATACTATTTTATGCCGGGAAGCCAAAATCTTGGGTCTCCCTAGCCAAAACGGGCCATCTTTTTGATAAAGTTTTTAAACTCTGTACACATTAATTTAACCCAGTTAGAAGGATGGGACTTCTGGGTGGGGATCCTGCCCTACTCCCATAGTGGGCAGGGAGGTACTTGCTGTGTCTTCTATCCCCTATATGTTTTCCAACTTGCTTTTTGTCTTTGTCTTGGAATGAGATTACTTGGTTTTGTCTTGGCCCTGGCCTGAGTCCTAGCTGGGAGGGAAACAGTCAAATGCATAGTTAGTGTTTTGGGAGATATTTTTTTCCTTGTAAATCATCTCTTTGTTATGCATTATTATGTTTGTTATTTTTAATGTATATTGTAAGCATTTGAGTGTATTCCTCTTTGTTGGATTTTGTGCTTGTGTCCGGATGAGACTTATAGGTGATCTCAAACTAAGTACATTGATGGTTTGCTCTTGGAATCTGCATTTGTTCCCAGTTCCCCTATGTCTTCCGTTCTCTTGGGTGCTTTAATTGTAATTCTAGAACTTTTTACTATCCCATTTTCTTCCTTTTTACTGGCGCTGGTATAACCTAAATGTGTTGCAAGTGCTGTAAAACCCTTCAAAACAAACAATCCTGACCTCCATAGCGGGCAGGGAGGTACATACTGTGTCTTCTATCCCCTTATATCTGTTTTCCAACATGCTATCTGTCGTTGTCTTGGATTGAGGTCACTTGGTGTTGTCCTGGCCCTGGTTGGAGTCCTGGCTGGGACGGAAACAGTCAAATGCATAGTTATTGTTTTGGGAGATGATATTTTTTTCCTTGTAAATCATCTCTCTGTTATGTATTATTATGTTTGTTATGTTTAATGTATAGTGTAAGCATTTGAGTGTATTCTTCTTTGTTGGATTTTGTGCTTGTGTCCGGATGAGACTTATAGGTGATCTCAAACTAAGTACATTGATGGTATGCTCTTGGAAACTACATCTGATCCCTATTTGTTCCTAGTTCCCCTTTTCTTACTTTTTCTTTGGTGCCTTAATTTTCGTAGAACTTTTTACTATTCCATTTTCTTCTTTTTTACTGGCGCTGATATAACCTAAATGTGTTGCAAGCGCTGTAAAACCCTTAAAAACAAAAACAAAACAAGGATGGGACTTGATACCTTATTTGGGTAACTTTTTACACAATTACACCCAAAGATGTTTACATATTAATCATCAATTTATCAAATAGAGATATTTGAATCCACCTCTATATAAATGTACATTTTCAACATTTTTGTAAAACTTCCTACTGTTTTATTGTACAACAGCACCAGGACTCCAGGTGGCAAGCTGGTTTACCTCCATGTAAAGAAACGAACAAGTATTCCTATCTGTGGAGACACAAAGATTAGATTGAAAGGTGTAAGTATTTTGAATTGTCAAATTTCTTTAAATACCTTTGTCACCATTGTATTCAGAACGTGTTGATAGAGAATGCCTCATTTACCTTCTAACAATTGTTATTCGGTTCTTTTCATTGACCGTCGCAATGCAAGTTGATACACTTCGCTGATGATTCCAATAATATCCCAAACATATACTAATAATACCAGGAATAGTGTGTGACCAGAGCTGATTGCATATTTCTTTTCACACAGAGAATGTGGTCTCCCACCACTGAGTAAAGTCTTCATTCAGGGTCATAAATTCCACAGCTTCAGGTTATGTACAGATTTCTGTAGCATTAAATTGACAATAGCAATTGCTTGCTTGGATAGCACTAGTCTATGGCATAGTACTTTCCAAACTGCCTAATCACCATTGGATGGACAAGAGTGTTATTAGTGTGACACGAGTATTCTAATACTTAGCAATGAGGACCCTGACAGCTAACAACCCCACTTTAATTATAATATTAATTGACATGAAGACTGCTTTTTAAAACAGATACAAAAATTATCATAAAAATACTTTTTTTAAAAATTCCACTAAATATTTTTTTTGTTGTAATCTGTTAGAAACAGTCTGTTGCAGTTGTATATGGCTATTATCAGGTCCCCACCACGTCAGGAATTCTTGATAAGTCTGGAATTTTAGTGGGAGAAGAAAAATAAGAATTTTGCAATCAGGTCGGGGGAAAAGTGTGACAAATGCTTGATTTTTGCAATCAAACCATTTCAACAGTCCATGAGTTTGTTTTTTTTCCACTAATGCTTCTATAACATGTCAAAGGGGGTTGGTGGAAGCAAAGATGAATTTGTAATTTGCTTTCCTTGTCCACTAGGTTGCGTTATTCCAAGGGAGACTACTACAAGAAACCAATTTGTTGGAATGTTTTTATTGTCACTTTCCCAAAACATGAATTTCAATTGCTACAAGTCTGTACAATTGAAGATCATAATGAATGTTCGAAATTGTCGACAAGGGTGTTATGGTCAAAGGTTCATGAATTCAAATTGACATAAACTAATTTGCAGGTCTGCTGGCCCAAATTTTTATGGCCTCTCCTCTCATTGTTGTAATTGTAATGGAAATACTCTAAGTCTAAGATTAAACCAATGAAAATTGTCAATTACAACAATGTTAAATCAAACCCACATTTGTGTTAGTGTTAGGTTATTAGTCCTGCCAATTTGTGCACATAGATTCAGATCCTTCTGTTCGAATTTTATGATTTTCTGATGAGAGTGCTATTGGCATTTTGTATCTATCTTCATGTGCTCCAGTGTGGTACAGATTGTAGACTAGATTAGTATCAGACTTAGATATGGTTCTCATTTGGCAATGGCAGCACAATGTAAAGGAGTCTTATTGTTCAGTGTGTTAATAGAAAAAATACAGTTAAATCATTGATAGATTGACAATGGCCTCCCATATGAAGGCTAAAAATATTTATTGCTACATAAGGCCAAAAACAAGAATACCATTTTCAACGTCACAAGACTTCATGTCATTAACTCACTCAACCCTAAACACCGACTATATCCGTAGTTTACCAAGGTTACTTTTACCCCATGACTATTTTTTACATTTCTCTGGAACAAATTATAGGCGTAGTATCATGGCCGACTAGAGTACTATAGTTACATCATGCGTAGTATTAGAGCTAATGATTTTAGTTTTTTGCATGTTAGTGGTAGTTGAATAAAACCATCTATGCACATTCTCATTTTTAATACATTTTTTTTTCCAATTTTGAAAAGTAGCAAAAATCTCTAGGATTGAGTGAGTTAAAAGTACATACATGTAGTATTGGTGATAATGGTGATGCTTGTAGTTGTAGTTTAGGTATTCTAAGGCGAGAGTTTATAGTCTTTACTATGAATTATTTAAAGATATATATGCATTTAAGTGGAAATTTGACAGATTATTTGTTAAATTTAACTTTTTAGGGGCCAATTTTTGGACATCACAAATTCGTTTCTACGTAGAATTAGACCATGGACAAAAATTTCAAGGATTTGGTGGGGACCCTCTTATGTAGAAAAGGTGTGATGGTGATAGTTTGTCTGATCTTGTGACTGAACAATTGACATTGTAGTTTCAATTTCATAGTAAAAAGGTAGTTGCTTGACAGAATCACTTAATGGAAGTGGCCTGTGTGTGGGATCAGTTGAATAATGTGCCTTATCAAACTCAGATCACCATGGCAGTGTTACCAATGGGTGTAAATGCAAGTGGAGTGTGCAGTTATTGGGGCATTTTGAACCCTCATCATACACCCACTTGGTGTAGAAATTTAAACCTGGTGTTTAATGAAGTGTTCTCTTGTCTTGTGATGCCATAGTGAATCTGAATGCCAGTTAACTTCTTCAGGTCTGGGTTAGGGATGTTCATCTATCTAGTGTAGTGTAGTTGATTCAATACCGTTCGATAGTCGAGCATTGTTTAGAGGTTTATACATTTCATTGTCTGCTTTTTCACAGGTTACAGGTGCAAGACCAAACAAACTGTCTAAGATGTGCAAAAGGAAGAAGACTGTAACCCGTGCCTATGGAGGTTCAAGATGTCACAAAGCTGTCAAAGAAAGGTGAGTTACTTCAGCACTGAAGTTTTTTTTGTTTTTGCCTCTCTTCTGGCTCTGTTTTAAGTTTGCTATTTTGATTGAAAGTTGCAACTGAAATGGAATCTAGTATGAGCAGTTAAGGACAAGCATACCAGGACTGCCACAAGTCCTCTGAGTATAAAACTCAGAGCTATCAACTTTCTAGGATTATGTGAAATTCCATGATTTCGTAAATTTTCAGTGATTCGCAGCTGATCCGTGATCATGGATGGGTGGCAATTTTCCAGTTAGTTTTGGTTTCATGATAATGTGGGGTAGATTTCCTCTATGTATAATGATGATCGTAAAAAATGTTTCATTGATATTATTGCACCACATTTATTACAACAATTAATTCAGTAGGTTATATATAGCGGCTACTGCATCGCATTGCGGCCTGGAAGGTCCAGGATTTGACTCCCTGTTCTGGCACTTTCTTTCTTTTTTTTTTTCCCTTGGGTAAGATTATTTATCCCCAATTTCCTCACTTCTGACAACATAGGTGATTCCTGTTGACATCAGACATCTTGTTATATGGATTCTCTATATTCCTTCATGGAATGCCTAGGTGATCTAATAATGCCATGGCAGAAGGCCAAATTCTGTTTTATATACCTCTGGTTTTTACAATATTTTAGGTTTTTTAAAAAGATTTACATAAATTTGTGACTTTTTCCAGGAATTAAATTTTATTTTTTTTAATTAGATTTCTTTCTTAATTTTTTACCAGTGATTATAATAAAGTGTAATTTATACCTCACAAAACTTATGTTAATAATCATGATGATAGTAATGGTAATAATTGTTGTATAACTACATATATATGCATCTTTAAAAAAATCTTTTTTTTTTTAAATTTTGGTATTGAGGTGTCGATTGCAAACATTTTCAGTGGTTAGTTTTGAGCTGAAACCAATGTTAATTGTTTGATTACAATAAGAACATGGCTGAAAATTTGGAAATAGGATGTTGGCCCAAGTAATGTAATATACCTAATCTGAGAGTCATTACATGTCAATGGGGGGCAGAGTGGCTCCGCGGTACAGTCTTTGCTGCGTACCCGGAAGGTACCGAGTTCGATCACCTGCCACTGCGCTGTGTGGCCTTGAGCAAGTCACCTCTCCCTAGCTCAATTTGCGGCGCTGCACTGCAGCTAACGCCTGGGTTATTCCAGTCTTCCCTTGGAATAGACCCTAGAGACAAATTTCCCCTGGGAATGGGATGAATAAAGGGAATTTAAATTTTAAAAAAATTTATTTACTTCCATTGGTTTCATGACAATGACTTTCTTTTCGTAATGTCACAATTGGTTGCAGTCTTTCTAAAGTACGATTTTTTTGGGTACAATTTACTTTTTTTTGTTGTTGTATATATGATATTCTACTTGTACATACAAAAGCATATTTGTTGTTCATTGCAGAAATTTGAATAATTGAACAGGTAATTAATGAACTATTCCTTTTGCAATCATGGTTTCATCACTAAATAGCTGAATCTTTCATTACCACAAATATGCACTGTATTTATAAGTATATGAATATGATATAGCTGCCCAGCTCATTATAATCATTTTTTACTTTTTTGTTTCAGGATTATTCGTTCCTTCTTGATTGAAGAACAGAGGATTGTAGCCCAGGTTCTTAAAGCCGCTGCAGCAAAGAGTGCTGCTGCTGCTGCAGCTGCAGCTAAGAGTTAAAAATAAAATGTGATTTTATGTCAAAACACAACATGATTCTTTCCTTTGTCTTTATTTACGAGTATTAATGACAAGGGTTGGTAATATTTTGTGTGACCTATGTAAATGTTATCCCTTTTTCAGTGAGATTATTCCATCTTCTATTTTTAATGTTTTAGTTTTATGTTTTGAAATACTGTTGCTTTTGCAATGAACATCACAATGGATTGTTCTGTTTTGTTTGGGTTTTAAACAGTTTTCCATTCCTGATACATCAGATCACACAAAGTTTTACTTAATGAATATTTTTTAATTTCTAATATTGCACTTGGAAGGGATTTCCCCTAACCATCTCCCTGTCCCCAACATGCAAGTTCTTCTTTTGCCTCTTGTCCCATCCATTTATTTTTGGGGACTTTGTCCACATTTTTTCAGTTATATTTCCAGGATGTGGGCGGAGTGGTCACTTTACTTTGTCTTCTATCCCCCTATTTCTGTTTACCCTTTCCGTGTTACTCTTTGTCATTGATCTCAATTGAGATTGCTCTTTTTGTCTTTTTTTCTCTTCTCTTGGTGCTGGCCAGGATCTTTGGCTGAGAGGGAAGCAGTCAAATGCGTAGTTTCCTTTTTTTTTGAGAGATGATTGATAGTCTATTCCATGTAAATCATGTGCTTTTATAGTTTGGGAGTGTTCTTATTATTGGCCATCAGCTAGGTGGGGGGGGGGGGGGGGGGGGTGAAATGTCTCTGTATATGGGGTCAAAAGTCTCTGTCATCATTGTTCTTCATAAACATACTTTCTGATGCTAAAATCTGTTCCTTTATCACTTCCCATATGTATATAGTTTGTGGTCGATTGTGGCCTAGTGGTCTAAGCATTAGACTTGTAAATGTAATGCTGGCATCCCAGGTTCGATTCCCGTCAGAGACCAAATAAATTGTCAAGCGACCACCGCTCTATTGGAGACTGACGTTAAATTTGGAGAGGTCCCCCATCGTCATGTTTCAGCATTGTCCTTGTCCCCAGATAAATTGTAACACGCCTCACAGGCAGTATGTGGCGTCCTATATGTTATGCGGCCGCCAGGAGTAGCATTTAAAGCGCTTTGAGCATGTTGTGGAATGTTGAAAAGCCCTATATAAAAGCTATCTATTATCATATTGTTATTCTGTTATATGTGATTGAGCTTTATATAGTGCAGTATCCACTAAATGTGCTCAAAACGCTTTACAAGGGGTCCCTGGTCAACAGCAACATTTAACATGAAGGGGTGTCACCAAAATTCATGCAACTGAGCATAGGTGTCAAAAAATGATAGAAGGCATATTGTATTTTTTCCCTGAACTACCACTTTTAGCAGAAAATGTTTGACATGACAAAAACAACGGAACATTTATGAAATAATCCTAAAATCCCAGAATTCCGCGGAAGATTGTCATCACTGGTCCGCACTATATTTTTATAAAATATTTTTTTGTTGTTGCAAGATCTCGAAAATTTGCAAGAAATTGCAAATTTCAATGCAAATCAGCGATTTTTTGCCATTTTTGGATACAAAAAACTGCCATGACAGTTGAATGCCAGTGCTCTCAAACCCGCTAAAATGTTAGCTGGGGTGAAGGCCTTTGGAAATGCTTCTGCAATAAGAATGGGGGGGGGGGGGGGGGGGGGGGGGGGAGAAGTACAATGTTTTCTCTACAATAATTTATTGCTGCTAGGGATACATATTATCATACACGATGATTGTCTAATAAAAGGAGAACTGGGTACTTGGGTGATGGTCTCGAAAAATGAAAATGTTTTAATAAATAGTTGAAGAAATTGACCTCCGTCATCCATCCGATGACCCTCTGCCTTGCTACCAGGAGGTAACACCTTCCGAAATGGCTATGTTCACTCTAGGGGGTAAATACAAAAGGGTGGTATGAAACTGCTAATGGCACTTTCACTTACATTGTCACTAACGTTCCTTTTTCTTGTGAAACTGAAACTGCCGCCCCTACTCTCTTTACGCCTTTCTTTTCGATCTTTCTCATTGGTCTTTGAAATGTCGTCACGCCAATTTCATCTGTGTTGAAGATCCGGTCTGGGGTCAACCAACTTTTCTATAGTCTGTTTAATGTTGTCGTAGAGCAGACCGACATTGTATTTATTGAATAATGTCATACGGGCTAGAGATGTCGGCCCCGGTGTGCGCAATGAAAAAACTGGGTGACCGGGTGTCTCTTAATCTTAACTCTTAAAAAATCCACAGGCCCATTCCTTGCCCGCCATCTGTTTTTTTTTTTTTTATCCAGCTAGTGGGGGTGGTGATGTTGCTCTTAGTGGCGAACTCAAATGCAAGAATTCTGAACTCCATCATCGTCAGCCCAAAATATATCCTGCTGGCTTGCACTTGCAGTAGATATTCAGCAAGAACAGCCTCTTGCTTGCTTATCGTCAAGCACACGACTGTGGTCACTTGACCACCCAAATCTGAATTTTTCATCCTCAAGGTCGATATTCCTCTGCCTCTTTTTTTTTTGTGATATCCCGACCCAAAGTTTTATAATTGAGACCTAATCCCTTGCGGTTGATTTAATCTGCTGACCCGAGTCCAGGACAAGTCTCACCCCCTGACTTACTTGACTTAGATGCCTTTCGCGTCTCGACCGAAAGATCGGGTCGCCTTGGCTGTTTCCAGTATTTCCTGTGTGAGGTGTCTCCAATATTGCCGGTCCTCTGCTAGGGTTCTCAGATTTTCAAGGTCCCCTGCCGTTATGAGACTAATGCTTTGTCCAAGTGTTGTGAGGTTTTTGTTTAGGATCACAGGGAGTGTTGTGATCGGTCTTCCTCTGAAAAGGTTCCCGTGTTTTTGGAAGTATCCCAACATGGCTTGGTTTGCTGGTATGTTTTTGTCAAGCATTAATTCCCTTGAAAAGAGACCCCTTTAGGTTTTCCTTTTTAAATATTCTTGGCATTTAAAAAAAAAAACTTATGTCGATGATCTAAATAAAAAGGAAAGAAAGAAAACATAAATTACTAAGATCATCCAACAAAAAACGTGTTCAATGTTACAAAATGATGAAAATAGTGTGGGGTCAAAGTTTTATGAGAGACTTTTGGCCCCATGGCCTCGAGACTTTTGACCCCCAGTTTTCTGTCACTGTCATCAATATTTTTTATTTTAAATAAAAAACTAACGAGAATTAATGAATTATTTCAACATTACTGTTTAACTGTTTATCAAAAACGAAATAATTAACAATGTGTGTGTATAACAATAAGTCAAAAATATTATACTCTTGAACCAATAGAAATGTATCTACGATTTAGTAGCAATCCAAATACATATAACGGAAGTGGTTGCCTGAAGCCGGTGATCGTGAAAATACTAACGAAAGAGTGAAAATGGAGAGGCTTCGTGTGGGAACAAAACAGACAATGGACGTTTCGGGTACAAACCCTTCGTCAGCACAACAATACACACATTATTGTGGTAAAAAAATAAATGCAAAATAACTTGTATCGTCTGTACTCAATGGTGGTTGCAGTATGAGTATAAATGAAACGTTAGGGGGGCGTGGGTAGGGTGTCCCATGTGTAGGACGCGAGAATGACTCTACCAAAAAAAAAAAGACTCTTAGAGTTAAATTGGCGTACGAAAGAGTCAGTCTCGCGGCCGCCAGATCGACTCTATCCACGCGAAAATGACTCTAGCCCAGGGGCGGATAACTGCTTACTTACAGAAAAAAAAATCTCTTGGGTTATTGTTCTTAGGGAGCGATGCGGGTACAGACCAGAGAGAGGGGCTGTGTATGTCTGTTTGAGTTTGTGCGGTATGTGTGCGTGTATAGATAACCACGCCTCTCTGACAATCGTCATAATGTAAACAATGGCAGTGATTGGTAGACACAGCAAACTACACATGTTTTACTATCGATGGTTTGTGCTTAAGTAAAATGCTCACTGACCTGTTCTACCGCTTGATCAATAGAACCATCACAGAAAATTATGTGTAAACCTAAACGTTTATAATCTGATCAAGAAAATCATGTGATAACCAGTCACCCATTTGGCAGTATGAAAATAATAACAATGATCAAAGAGGGGTCGATTCCATTTATAAACAACCAACTATGTTTGTCCGAGCACGTGTGAGGGTGTGTCGCAAATTCTATGTTTTGATTGGTCAAAAATCTATTGATCAATAAAGGTCTTATTGTGTGTACTCAGTTCACGGTCAGCTAATCTGGCCTTCGAGAACAACTCGATCGTGCACCCGAATATGACATCTACCAATAGTAGTTGTAGTGGCACTACTACTGTACTACTACTACTACTACTACTACTACTACTACTACTACTACTACTACTACTACTACTACTACTACTACTACTACTACTACTACTACTACACTGCCGGTTTATTAAAGAACACAGTATGTGCTATTTGGTTAACATTACATATACTGTGTTCTTAAAAACAACGGCACTACTACGGTTTTTTTGCCATTTCAAACGTCAAAATTTGCCATTAAAAATGGAAAAAATTGCCATCAAAATAGAAAAATTTGCCGCTAGTTTTACAAAAATCAAACATTAAAACAATATGTCGGTAAAAAATTGACACAAATATGGCATTTTGTAGAATATTGATGTCACAACATGTAAACATGAATTTATTTACATTTTGAATGGTTTGAAATAATAATAATAATATAATAATAATAATAATAATAATAATAATAATAATAATAATAATAATAATAATAACAATAGCCATAGTAAGTAAGTAAAAAAAAGGAAGGAAGGAATCAAAATATTTTATTAACTATTCAGCTTCTTAAAATTAGGGAAATCAAAGTGAATAATCGCATAAAAAAAATCAAAATTTGAAAAACTAATTAAGGAGAGGAAAAAAAAATAACTATTCACAAGGAAAGAGAAACAAAACCCATTTTCCATTGGGGGCACATTAAATTTGTATTCTCTACTTACTATCCAATTTTGAGCATTATTATTATTGCTTTATATTTCAAATAGGCCTAATGGGTTTTTGAGTGAAAAACAAGTAAAAAATCATAATCATATCATGAAAACTAAGTGCAACTTGTGGCTAAAAATGAAATTGCAATTCATGAAAAAATATTTTAATAGAACACTTTTTGTTTACATAAATGATAAATGTGATAAATTTCTTAGGGAAAGAATTAAACTTTAAAATGAAAATAGGAATTTCCTCATGAAATATCAAATCATTTGTCAGTTAGTTAGCATTAATTGTCTCGATTGTAGATTCTTGAAACTAGATAATTCTATTTTCTGTAGTAGTTATAGACAATCATAATAAATAATAATTTATTACTTACTTAACAAGTAGATAATCATTCAGAGAAATCATATTTTAAGAAACAAAAGTGTTTGCAGCATATTAGGATATAAATTGAAAGTACATTATAAATGAAAGTATAGCTTTAGTTTTTTGTTTTTTTTAAAACAAAAATTCGTCAATTTAGCCTAAAAACGGCGAAAATTGCGGCTTTTTTCGGCCAAATAAAAATTTGCGGCTTTTTGCGGTCAAGGGTGAAATTTGCGGCCGCGAAAAACTGTGGGGATACTACTACTACTACTACTACTACTACTACTACTACTACTACTACTACTACTACTACTACTACTACTACTACTACTACTACTACTACTACTACTACTGCCGTTTTTATTAAAGAACACAGTATGTGCTATTTGATTAACGTTGCATATACTGTGTTTTTAAAAACAACGGCACTACTACTACTACTACTACTACTACTACTACTACTACTACTACTACTACTACTACTACTACTATTACTACTACTACTACTACTACTACTACTACTATTACTACTACTACTATTACACTACTACTACTACTACTACTACTACTACTACTACTACTACTACTACTACTACTACTACTACTACTACTACTACTACTACTACTTGGGAACCATTAGTTTTAAGATAGACATGTTCAATATTATTTTGTTTTAATAAAACAAGTCAGAAGTTTGTAAATTTTTAAAGCGCTATTGCTTGACATCGTAGTTGGTAGTTCGTGAAGTGATTGTGCATATTAATTATGAAGATGATCTATACTTTAGGACATAGATATTAAGTGTTATAATGCGGCCAAGACCTAATATTAATATTTATAGTTTCTGACAGTTGGGGGGGGGGGGGGGGGTTGGTGGAATAGAGGAATGATGTGTGAATGGAATTGGGACCATTTAAAATTGTATTGAAAGAGGAGTGAGTAACTTAACTGAATACATTTGAAATCAGTTTTAATTTGTTGTATTAAATTGTTGTAAAGACGTCTGTGTGCATTGTGAAGTAAATTTGCTATGAGGATCATATAATTATAAGATCCACATATTTCTATTAATGTTTATTATATTATATTTGTTCGAGCAATGTTAACCCCTAAAATTTTGCTGCGGATAATAAAGATGTATTACTATTAAAAATACAACCCCCCAAACCTCACCTCCTCCAAGATCTTAAATTTCCATTTCACTCTCTTTTCATCTCTCTCTCCTTCCTCTATGTATTCATCTCTCCCTCTATCTATTTATATATTTTCCGTCTCTCTCCACCTCTCTCTCTCTCTCTCTCTCTCTCTCTCACTCTCTCTCTCTCTCTCTCTCTTTTTTTTTCTCTCCACCTCTTTCTCTCTCTCCCCCTTCCCCTGTAGATTATTTCACATGTCATGTTATTTGCTCGATTTCATCATCTCTCCCCTTCTTAATTCTTCCTCTCTCTCTTCTCTCTCCTCTCTCTCTCTCTCTTCTCCTCTCTCTCTCTCTCTCTCTCTCTCTCTCTTTCTTTTCACATTTTATGCCTCATGATGTATTATTATTAATCTAGAACTATGCTTATTTAATTAGTTTAGCAGCAGTACGTGGAAAGTAGAAAGCCAGCCTGAGATGTTGATGGTAAGGGGGATTACTCTCGGTTACTTGAATTTTTCAGGTGCGAGTTAATTCCCTTTGTAGAGTGCTTTTGGCGTGGAGAGAGTAGAATTGGCGTGGGCGGGGCTTACGCCAGGTAAACTCTAGAGTGTTTCTGGCGGCCGCTAATCTAACTCTAGAGTCTTTTTTGGCGTAGAGTTATTCTGGCGTGCTACACCGGGGAGTGATTGGATTGATGAGAAAAGGTCAGCGTGTGAAGGAACATACCGTACCAGAAAACATTGGAAGATAAAAGACATGTTAGTAGTAGCAGTACTGCTACTTCTACTGCCACCACCACCACTACAACCACCACCACTACTACTACTACTACTACTACTACTACTACTACTATCTATCTATCTATCTAAATCTAACTACTGATTATCTACCAATTCATAGCCATTTACCTTTCTAGCAATCTACCGTTTTCATCTCTCATTGTGTCAACTCATCCACTTATTTACCCATTTCCAGCTATCACTATCACCTGACTGTTTAGCCTTTTCTCCCCCCCCCCCCCCCCACTCTCTCTCGATTTTCCCTCTCTCTCTACCGGTCGCATCTTAACCCCCCCCCCCCCCCATCTTCTCTATCTATCTACCTCCTACATGCCTCCTGCCTGCCTGCCTACCTTCCTAACATCTATATACTCCACTTTCCTATCACGTTGATAACCGTCCGTTCGTTTTTTTTTATTTTTGCATTTCCTTCGCGAAGATTCGACCGCCGCTCTAAAACTAAAACTAACACCTTGCCCAACACCCCCCTAGGACATCCTACCCAGGCCACGCTAACGTTTCATTTAGATATGAAGTGAGTAGAAAAGTGCCAGAAGACAATAGAGAATAAAAAATTTTTTCGCGGCGGTGGTGGGGTTTGAACCTGCGACCTTATTGGTACGACAACTCCGCCTGGCAAGTGAGAGCGTGGCTCTACCGTGTGAGCTATCCACGAACACAAAAATATTCGTTTCAAACCCAAAGTCATTTCTAGATCCCTCTCTCACCCACTTCTTGAGATCGCCGATTCGTTCGCCACCATCGCGAAGTAATTTTGACCAGCAGTTAAGCTTAATAGCCAATATTCTCATCACAAACATATAACATAGAAACGATTGAGACATTGAGTATGCTCCGGTGTATGGGGTGAATTTTTAATTCAGAAAAGTGAGTGGAGCAGGCACTTATGTTGGTAACAACAAGATATGAAGTGAGTAGAAAAGTGCCAGAAGACAATAGAGAATAAAAAATTTTTTCGCGGCGGTGGTGGGGTTTGAACCTGCGACCTTATTGGTACGACAACTCCGCCTGGCAGGTGAGAGCGTGGCTCTACCGTGTGAGCTATCCACGAACACAAAAATATTCGTTTCAAACCCAAAGTCATTTCTAGATCCCTCTCTCACCCACTTCTTGAGATCGCCGATTCGTTCGCCACCATCGCGAAGTAATTTTGACCAGCAGTTAAGCTTAATAGCCAATATTCTCATCACAAACATATAACATAGAAACGTTTCATTTATACTGCAGCCGTTGAGTGCAGACGATACAAGTTATTTTGCGTTTTCTTTTATTTAATATTTGTTTTCAACGTTAATTTGTGTATTATTGTTGCTGACGAAGGGTTTGTACCCGAAACGTCCATTGTCTGTTTTGTTTCCATACGAAGCCTCTCCATTTTCACTCTTTCGTTAGAGTTATGTCCCTTGCTTTACTATGGTAAAATATGAACCAAAGAACAACGAAACAATTTAGTTGTGGAAATGGTTACCGTACCGTAAGTCGTAAGTTTTCTCAGATTGGACATCGGGACTTTTGACCCCCTATTATTACTTGTAGTATCTATCTAGATCGAGATAGATTTAGATAGTATCACTCCCTTGGGACTCTCTACTCACAAGCAGACTCTCCACTTCACGGGAACACTTCATTCATACCTCAACTTCAACCACCGAAGTATAGGGTGGGAAATTCTTACTCTATCACTATCACTATCTCTATCTCTCAGATTTGTTTTATTTGTTTTCAACATGGCTTTAAATTTTGATGAACTTGATGATTTCTTGCAGAAGAAAATATATCCAAAGTCATGCTTTGGTAACCCAGGAAAAAAGAAAAATTTCAGGAGAGCAGCAGCAAAATTTCATTTGCGAGAGGGGATCCTCCACCGTTTTGTCAACCGTGGGAATGAAGGTGAGTTAATTCCAACGCAAATGTGGAGATGAATTCTGTTTGTGTTTGATTTGACATCCCAATCAATAAGTAAGCCTCCACTTGTGTCCAGGTGCGTCGTCACTAGAATATTCCTTTAAAAGCTTACAAACCCATATTGCATGTCACATTATTGCGCAAAAGTAAACATAAAATGAAGCGGACTGGTTCGACATTGGAAGCACAGTCGATTTTTTTTTTTCACTTTAGAATAATATTGAATATTGTGATGTGATTTATGAATCTAATCTATATTAATATTAGTGTTTGCACTTTTTAGCACTCGAATGCATTGTATGACGACACAGCTATCTGAGTTAAGTCTGCCCCAAGGATGACTCTACTTGGTCTGCCCTTAAGTAATAATAAGTGTGGTGGTGGTGGTATGTGTGTGTGTGTGTGTGTGTGTGTGTTTGTATATGTAAAAGCCTCAAAACATTATTATCTATTCTACTTATTATTATATACTTATGTATTGTATTTTTAGATTTACCAGTGATTCTGTGCTCGATTATAACCATTTTAAATTGGCTTCACGAAACAATGTTGATCCCCAACCTTATTTTTTTTATTAAGATTATCATCATTTGATAGTTCCAAAAGAGATTTAAAATTACGTCACCAATCTTTGTTGCGGATATGGTAGATTGAGTAGAATAAATTATACTCGCAATGAAAATTAAACTTCAAAAAAGGACTGAGAATTAGGACCTAACAGATTTTCTTTGTATTGATTTGAGTCAACTGATGATAGAATTAGCCTGAAATAAAATGGTTTGAAAGTTACTCGTATATCACTCTGTAAAAAATAGTTTTATAACTTTTAGCTTTGCCAGTAATACTGTGTTCGATGATAAAAATTTTGCATTGGCTATTCGGAACAATATCGATCCGTATCCTATTAAAAAAATATATATATACAGTGGAACCTTCCGATAACGACATGCCACGGGACCGAGTTTTTATGTCGTTATCCGGAGGTGTCGTTATTTAGAGGTTTCCAAGATGGCGGACAAAGTGGGCGTGGTAAGGCCCGCGGGACCAGTTTTTATTAACATTGACAAAACATTGTAGTATATTCCTCTTGGAGGGTTCTTGTGCGTGTGTCTGGATGAGACTTTTAGGTGATCTGAACTGAGTACACTGATTGTGTGCTCCTGGAATCTACATCTGTCCCCTATTTAAACCATTCCCCTTTGTCTTACTTTTTCTTATGTCATTTCAATTGTAAATCTAGAATGTTTTTTACTATCCAATTTTCTTCCTTTTTACTGGCGCTGATATGACATAGATGTGTCACAAGCGCTGTAAAACCCTTTAAAACAAACAAAAACAGGTAATTCGGACGCTGCGAGTTAGATAAAATTCCTCCTCCTCCCACAAAAACACTACTATACACTACTACTACTACTACTTACTAACTACTACTACTACTATACTACTATACTACTATACTACTATACTACTACTACTACTACTACTACTACTACTACTACTACTACTACTACTACTACTACTACTACTACTACTACTACTACTACTACTACTACAACTACTACTACTACTACTACTACTACTACTACTACTACTATTATTATTATTACTATTATTATTACTATTACTACTTCTTCTTCTACTACTACTACTACTACTACTACTACTACTACTACTACTACTACTACTACTACTATTACTACTACTACTACTACTACTACTACTTCTATCATCACATAATATCACATTTTCCAAGATTTTGTGTTTACTTGCTTACACTTACATTTATACCATGGTTTTTATTAATGCATATCAGCCAAGATTCGTCAAAAAAAGCTGCGTTCTCATTGGTTTCAAAAGCTGCATTCTCATTGGTTCAAGCAGGATCCGTTTTTTTAAAGTTTGAGTACTCATACTCGGTATTTTTAGTATCAGATATCTACGAAAACTGCCCAAAATCGCCAAAATGATGTCGTTATTCGGAGGTTTTATCAAAAAGTGCGTCCGTTATTTGGAGGTTTTTTTTTACTGATCTTACATAGGAAAACAATCGGGACCACGGGTCAATGTCGTTATCAGGAGGTTGTCGCTATTTGGAGGTGTCGTAATCGGGAGGTTCCACTGTATAAATAAATTAATAATAATAATAATTAATTATTATTATTATTATTATTATTATTATTTATTATTATTATTATTATTATTATTATTATTATTATTAATTATTATTATTGTTGTTGTTTTTAAAACAGGTCCTTGCTTTGTGACTTGCCTCTATTATAATCGATAATTGTTCATTTTCTGTTCTTTGGAGCTGTGCTTATCTTTAAATTATACTATTATTTTTTGTTTCCAAATATTTTTGTCTCTCTTTTCTAATTTTGTAACTGTTTGTAGATATATTTTATTGAGCCTATAATTTGATAAAAATGCCTGTAAAATTATCTGCAGAAAATGTATACTTATCCACGAAGATATCAAAACTTTTTCGCCATCTATTTGCCTACAGTTATAAATCTATGCTAATTTAACAAGATGTACAGATTAAACGTTTTATCGAGTGCCTTTAGAGTCCTTTCTATTGGCCCTAATTTCGACATCTACGTCACAAGCTCTACAGATGCTTTGGCGTATCCTATCTGGGGTAAAAGGTTAACTGCTCTATTCTCTGTCTTATTTCAATCATTTTTACTCACCAAAATGATAAAAATCATGACATAAAATCAGATAGTTTGCCTTTAAGTATATAATTACCTCTTTTTCTTCTTCTTCTTCTTATTCTCCTTCTTATTCTTCTTCTTATTTTTGCTTTCTCTCTCTCTCTCTCTCTCTCTCTCTCTCTCTCTCTCTCTCTCTCTCTCTCTCTCTCTCTCTCTCTCTCTCTCTCTCTCACTCTCACTCTCACGCACACATTCACACACACGCACTCGTACATTTTATATACGTGCAAATGGCCACAATATTCAATTATTTTACACAGGATTCTTTTTAATTTAACTGTAAACAGATACATTAATGACCCTCTGTCTCAATGCAGTGTTATCTCTGTGTGAAACATTGATTTTGAAATTGAAATCACAAAAGCTGAATGACCCTTGGTGTAAACCTTACATCACTACCACCACCAACAATCATCACATCACCAGCACCACGACCAGAAATAACCAAATTATTCACTTTCTCTAATAAACTTACTTTTTGTATGAAATTAATCCAAGTGTGTATGTGTAAGTGGTTTTTGTTTTCATTCCTCCATCAAATTATAACTGACTTTTTTTAAAAAATCCCATTCAGAGACATCTTTAAGAGTAATCAGAGATGAAAAGGAAAGAGAAGAAATTGTCTCAGACACTCATGCAGGCTATGGTGACATTGACAGTGTAGAATCCAAGGCTCTAGGAGGTCACCTTGGTTTTGATAAAACGGAGAAAAAGATTGCTTCAAGAGTGTGGTGGCCATCCATCCGTGGCGATGTAAGAAATTATATTAAAGCATGTGATCTTTGTCAACTCAGAGCGCCCCGTCTTCAAAACGGATCAGAACAGCTGCATTCTGTTGAAATACCGCCACATCCATGGTCCCAAATTGGAGTCGACATTTGCTCCTTGCCAACATCCAAAGAAGGGTACACTTGCATGGTGGTTGCTGTTGATTACTTCACTAAATGGACCGAAGCCGAAGCATTGCACAAAAAAACTGCGGAAGGAGTTGCAAACTTTCTGTATAATTGTATTTGTCGCCACGGCTGCTTCGATATACATATCAACGATGGAGGCCTCAAGTTTGTAAACAGTATATCCGCCGAACTCCATCGATTGACAGGTGTCAAACAGAAAATTACAAGTCCCTATCACCCGCAAACCAGTGGACTAGTTGAGCAAAGCGATAGAAAGATTCAGGACATGATGATGAAAATTTTCAAAGATGCTTCACTCGTGGACGACTGGCCAAAAGCGCTCCCAGGCATCCTTTTTGCAGTTCGAACAAGCATACATGCTTCCACAAACTTCTCTCCGTTTTTCTTACTGTATGGAAGAGAGCCCAAACTACCAATAGAATTGCCAGGATAGCAGTTCTCCGCCAACGAATCTTAGACTGAGTTTTCATATTCAAAACAACAGTTTTCATCCGATAAAATACAGCCTAGGAATGAATGTGCTTCCACAGACAAAAGGCGCCTCGACGTTTCTTTTAACATTAGACTACCTGTTGAAGAAATGGAAACACAGGAAGAAAACAAGAGAAGACGCAATGAGAAATATCAGGAGAGGCAAAAGAAGCAGTATTGTAAAAGAAGAGCGGGATCCAAATTTCACACTGGAGATACTGTACTCCTGTTTAATTTGCCATGAGCGGACTTCAAGGGTGGAAAAACTGCTGATGTATGACTTGGTCCTTACGAGATAGTTACACAGTTCCAAATGGGTCATATGAGCTGGCAAATAATGGGGTTTTGATAAAAAATAAGGCTAGTAGAAGCAATTTAAAGGCTTATTTGAAATGACAATGTAGTTTTACATCGACAACATCATCTCTACCAGCACCAAATCCAACGATGAGCAAATTTTCTTCACGAGCCTCTAAAAAAACATGCATGAGCTCTAACGCACCGGACAATGACATTTCAGTGGCTGGAGAGACAATTCCTACTGATGCAGTGTTAATCCAACAGACATAACTTGGAGTAGAAAGCTTCGATGTGCTCGGATTGGATTGCCAGCTCCCCAAAGAGATTCCAGATCGGCACTTGACAGAGTTTCTTGGACCACCAGAAACTACAAATTCTATTCTTGGCTATGAGCCTTGAAATTACTGGTTCCCAGGATTACCTTGAAAAGCATAGGGCGCTCACTGTGTCTTTCATGCGTGAGAATGGCGAGGAATTCACAGGTTATATTGGCATGGACATTGATACTTACTTGAACTTGTCTGGAATGGAAAGTGATCGCACTTGGGGAACAGGTGTAGAGATAATGTGCCTGGCAACATTGCTTAAAACGGTCATTTTCATTTATTTCTATACTGTTGTTGGAGGGTCTAGACAATGGATTCCATACAAGCCATACTTTGCTTCCAGCAGTACCGATGGCAATGCCA
>NC_088364.1:54539829-54549829 GCF_034508935.2 Berghia stephanieae | reverse complement strand
ACTTGTACAGTACTTGTAAATAAAGATTAATAATAAACATTAAAAGTGTTTTTGATTGTTTGTAGCTTGTAGTGTAAAGCTATATCTTTATTGTGTCTGTTTCTTTCTTATTGTTTGACGTTGAGTAATGTTTGATGCGAAATTCAAACTTCTATCACTTCTTTTCCATTGCATTATTTATAACTCCAATATTTATTTACACCCGTGAGATTAGCTCACGGGGTGACCTTTATTATTGATGCCTTACCTTTATCCAAAAAGCTCATATTATTCGTCAGCCGGATATAACGTACCAATACACAAACCTATAATATGTTACCTTGAACGTTTATAATCTGAAAGACACAATTTAGTGAGAATTACTCAAAACAAAGGCTGGCTAAAAACAATAACAAAGACTGACTGTGTCTTCAATATCCCTATATCTGTTTTCAAACTTGCTTTCTGTCTTTGTCTTGGAATGAGATTACTTGGTTTTGTCCTGGCCCTGGCTGAGAGGGAAACAGTCAAATGTATAGTTGGTTTTGGGAAATTATGTTTTTTACCTTGTAAATCATCACTCTGTTATGCACTATATTATGTTTTGTTTACATATTATTATGTATGATTTGTAAAGTAAACATTTGAGTGTATTCCTCTTAGTCAGGACGTCTGGATGAGACTTTTAGGTGATCTTAAGCTAAATAAATGCTTTGATAGTTGATAGAATGCGCTTGGAATCTACATCTGTTTCCTATTTAAACCAACTCCCCTTTGTCATACCTTTTCTTGGGTGCTTTAATTGTAATTCTAGAACTTTTTACCTCCCATTTTCCTCCTATTTACTGGCGCTGATAATATGTGTTGCAAGCGCCGTAAAACCCTTAAAAACAAACAAGAGACACAACTGATGACGTTTTACACTTGAGTACGGTGGGAAAATGTGAGTAAAGAGCCTTTTCCAAGACTCAACTTGCGCCGAGCGAGGCTCGAACCAAAGACCTTCCGATCCGAAAGCTAGTGTCATAACACTAGACCACATAGCTGCACCTTAAACATTTGTAGTTGAATTAATATAATTTAGTGAGTACTACTAATAAAAAGGGCTGGCTAAAAGCAATAACAAAGAGCTGAGTGGCGTCAATTTCGTTCTATTATTGGTGCTTTGCGCTTGGTCAAAAAGCTCACAACATCCGCCAGCGGGGAAATGACGTACCAAAACACAAAACTATAATATAACATTGAACGTTAATACTCGGCTAAAAAAACAATAACAAAGACCTGAGTGACGTCAACTTCAGATTCAAGGAAGGATAATAACCTGGGACTGGGAATTTTTTCGGGATAGGACGCTAGTTTACCGCAAAGTACATGTACTTACCGCTAGATTTGTCAGATCCATAGAATTAAACGAATGAGAATACGTACGAAGCCTAAAAAGTGTCCACCAATGAAAGCATTCAGCGCCATTTTGTTGTTGGCTGAGAATGTAGTAATTACCATTCATTCGGTATCTATGTCAACATAACGACACAAGAAAAACAACAAACAATATCAAAATCAACAATAAAATGTTTCAGAACTGTTGCGTATATTTATGACACAACGAAGCTGTCAAAAAATGAAGTTAGAGAATGTGTGTAATCATGTATTATAATAACCTGTAATGTGTTTTCCAACCACCACATCATCTACTACTACAACCACCACCACAATATCATCACTAACACTACTACTACAACCACCACAACCACATCGTCATCACGACCACTACTACTACAACCACCACCGTATCATTACCATTACCACTACTACTACAACCACCACTACCACCATATCATTACCATTGCCACTACTACTACAACCACCACAACCACATCGTCATCACTACCACTACTACTGCAACCACCACTACCACCATATCATCACCATTACAACTACTACTACAACCACCACAACCACATCATCACTACCACTACTACTACAACCACCACCACATCATCATCACTATCACTACTACTACAACTACAACCACCACCACATTATCATCACTACCACTACTACTACTGCAACCACCACCACCATATTATCATCATTGAAATTTTTTTTTTAATTGAGCTTTATATAGTGCAATATCTACTAAATGTGCTCAAAGCGCTTTACAGGGGGTCCCTGGTCAACATTTAACATGTAGGACGGGACATGACGCCTGTTAGGCGATATGACAATTTTTCGGACAAAGACAACTCTGTTAACGGCCAGGTACTCATTTTACACCTGAGTACGGTGAGAGAATGTGAGTAAAGAGCCTTTTCCAAGGACTCAACTATGCGCCGAGCGCGAGGCTCGAACCCAGGACCTTCCGATCCGGAAGCGAGTGTCATACTACTAGACCACATAGCCGCATCATTACCACTACTACTACAAACACCACCACCACATCATCATCACGACCACTACTACTACAACCACCACCACCACCACATCATTACCACTACTACTACAACCACCACCACATCATCATCACTACCACTACTACTACAACTACAATCATCACCACCACCACATCATCATCACTATTACTACTACAACTACAACCACCACCAACACCACATCACCTCACTAACACTCAGTACTACAATCACTACCATTAGGTTTTGGAGCTTTACTTCATTTGAAATAAGGAAACTTCGGAATTGTATTTGGCATTGTGTTTATATATCATAATATAATTCTAATCAGTTATCTATTTAGAACTAGATACTATACAATATGTATGTCAAATACCACCCCAATTCCCCTTTCTTGTGTGCGGGAATTCCTCTTTCGGCATTGAAATTGAGTGTGAGAGAGTCATCACTACACACATAAACAACAGAAACAATTTAAAAACAAGACTATGACACGCAACCACTCACACACGAGGCTATACTATTTATCCTTTTTTCTATATAGAATAGGACAAGACAAACAATAGCTTGACTCTCGCTACACTTCGCATTGATGTTTGTCGTCTCACGAGTTCAGCTCTCGGTCGACCTGTCAATATTCCTTTTTGCCTCGGACGTAATCATTAATAGAATGTTGTGTGGTTTTGACCGTGAAGAAAACCTTAAGAAGTCACATTTATATCATTTTAGAGAGATCGTTTTGAATAATTTTGAGTTAAACGAGCGAGCAGCAACTTGTTTTCATGAACGGCCGATCAGCGCTTGTTTACTATAGTAACGCGATTCCCAGCCAACATCAAAATGGCGGATATTTTTCTCATCGAGGCCGCTGGTTGGTTAGCCAATAAGAGCACCGTACGGTTTCCATTGGGTAAATTCCTTGGTCAGATCAGACCCAGTTACCCGTTCATTGCTTAGACAGGGAGGTCGAAGAAAAATAAATAAATCTGCGACTGCACCCTGGATCGAGCCGAGTCTGTTTTTTATTTTTATTTTTTATTTTTTTTTTTTTTGCATGTGGAGTGAGTGCTCTACCAAATGAGCTATCATCCTCCCCCTCTCCAGTTTATCCATGGCCAGCCGTATTATGTGTTGGGAACATGACGTAACAATAGTATTCTCATGTAGGCCGTGGTTGGGAACCGTCCAAGAGTATCCCTTACTCATTTCTGTTCCTTGAATAGAATGTTATAGTAATCCCTTCAACGGGTTGGCAATTTCTTGTATTCGACAGGAATATAAAGCAATTGGTGGCTTCCTGCAAATAAAGGCCCATGATCTTGTCTAATAACGGTCACTTTTCACACTGGAAAGTTGTGGATTTGCCCACTTGTGCTCGTTTAAGAGGGGCCAGAAATCACAGTATGACGCAGAGACCACAATACTGAAAAGGAAAAAAAACTACTACTACTACTACTACTACTACTACTACTACTACTACTACTACTGCTACTGCTACTGCTACTACTACTACTACTACTACTACTACTACTACTACTACTACTACTACTACTACTACTACTACTACTACTACTACAATAAATAATAATATATAATATAATAATAATAATAATAATAATAATAATAATAATAATAATAATAATAATAATAATAATAATAATAATAATAATAATAATAATAATAATAATAGTAAAGATAATGATGATGATGATGATGATAATGTAGTATCTTGTTTACGAATTGCAGGGTTAATGTAGTATTAGTATCTTTTGAGTACGATCCTCAAGTTACGAATGTGGGATGTAGTATTATGTAGTTTTCAATGAGGAATTACGTATGTAGCCGATGGAGTTAAATGAGGGGGATGTAAATGTAAACGAAGTGACTATTCTCATCCCCCTAGTCTAGGATGCTAGTCTTCATAATAGTAGTCCACAATTGTTGTATGTTTAATCCAAAGGTTGTAATGCAGTAATTTGTTAAGTTTCTTATCACAAGTTGCACAATTTAAAAAAAAATCAATCAAATCCAAATCGCAAAAAGCCGGCGACGTTTTTTTTTTCGGTAATCCAATCGGCCGGGGGGGGGGGGGGGGGGGGGGGGGGGGGAGAATAGAGGCAGCCAAATGTAAAATAGGGAGGATGCATAGAGTTGTTCTGAGAGTCTGAGAGGTTTGGGAAGAGATATCTCTTGAGAATGAGGTGTAGTTTTGTAATTGAGAATGAGATGTAATTGGTGTTGCTTCCTGTGCTGCTACTTTGACAGGCAGCGTGGCAGACTTCTTGAAGATTTGAACGAATGAAGAGGGAGTGAAAAAAAAAAAACACAAACAAAACAAGTTCTTATTTTGCGCTCGAGATATTATTTTTATTTTTATTTATTATTTTATCTTGCGCAATACTCAGGGTCGTGATTGGTTCTTATGGAAGGGGCGACACTGTCAAATAAATAAATAGAAATAACACACTATTAAATTTTACTATTTAATAGTTTTATTTAATGGGAGCGATCTATATTCATGTTTTCGTCCAACCAAGTCATCAATCACATGATTTGTTGCTGTACAACGATTGGATATTTCTTTAAAAATGCAAACACGCTGCTTTGTTTATGCAAGTTGTAAACATACACATGTGTCAAACTGAACAAATTGGCCAATCGTGATGTTAGATATTTCGAAAGCTGTGAGCACTTTTCACTATGTGGGTCACGTTGAGCACATTTTGCAATGTGACCAATGACCTCGAGCACATGGAAAGTTAATATAGATCCCTCCCATTAAAGCGCTCTCAACATGAGTCGGGAGGCGAAGGACATTGAAGCGAGGTGCGCCACTTGTTGTATCCTTTCTCCCCACGCAACCAAAATGTGCGTGGTATGTGCGACGGCGCGCAGCATACCGCAAGACGAACAAAAGGAGACCACAACAGAAAGTGCTATTAAAAAACAAACAAGGGTAGCCCTATTCGTCCTTAAGGTCGAATAGCATCAACCGCCATTGCCGTCCGTAAGGACAAAATTTTAATAGTGTTGCTTGCACTATTCGTACTTCACACTACAGCTGGGCACTATTCCGTTTCTGTTTGTACTGAGCTAGATTCGATTCTACGTAATTACATGATATAGAGCAGTAAAGTTAGGTGCCCCAAACGTAAACAATAACAAGTTGCTAGTGATTTCCGTTAGGGACCGGAATAATTTACGCACAATATAGGTCTCCCAATTTTGTAGTTTGAGTTGTAGGCAATACACTTTCAGTATTGAAAATATGTTTACATAAAATCTAACAGTTGCAGAAATAATAATATAAGGCTAAATTATTATGAAAATCAGGCTCCGAATAATTCTCGTTTTGTTCACACCAGCGCAATAATTTGCTCTGGTCTAAAAATAGATAGACTGTAACTTTTGATAAATTTTAGAAAATTTTACCTTTTGTTCCATAAAATATCCATATCTAGACATTATTTGATGCATGATCGAGTATTTATGAATATGTGTTTCTTTTGCCACCTAACAGCCAAATTTTAAAGGTTATTTTTTTCTATTATTTACATTGGAACGTGAGCTGTCAAGACAGGAACATGTGGTTTGCCACGTGCTTCTCGACCTTTGTTTACGTTTGGGGCACCTAACTTTACTGCTCTATATCCGTATCGTCTTAAATTTTTTTGTTAGCGAGTCAAATAATCAGTTGAGTGTATGTGTGTGTGTGTGTGTGTGTGTGTGTGTGTGCGTGTGCGTGTATGCGTTAGTTTCGTGTGTGTGTGTGTGGGGGGGGGGGGTTGTTTTTTTGTTTTCTGTTTTTGGGGGGGGGGGGGGGGGGGGTTTGTTTTCTTCTGGGATTTTTTTTCCAGAATGGTGATCGTTTCCTATTAGGAAATATTTTCGTGTTCTCCTTTTGGCAAGTATCCTATTCAAATGCCTGCTCGAAAGTTTGGGTTGGTTGGGCACAGAGGAAGATTCGTCAGGTATTCTTTTCTTTTTTTCTTTTCTTTCTTTTTTTGGTGGTGGGGGGTAAGGGGGGGGGGGTGATTTTTTAATTTTTTTTCTTCTTCTTCTTAAAAAAAATAAATGTTTTTTTGGTTATGTATGTGTCTGTGTGTGTGTGGAGGAAGGGGTGGGGTGGGGGGGGGGTTGCCTTTATTACATTTTTTCTATCTATGATAGTGGTTTAACACTCAATAACTATTTGTTTTAAATGACTAGTATTAAAATTGTCAAAAATATTATATTAGTTATAGTAATATAAGCAGCCCAATAACATCAACGTATCTCTTAAGAAGCAGTTAAAAAAAAATCTTGATAATTCAGTGAGGGCCATCAATATTGGCTTGAATTTAGCCAACATTTTTCATTTATTTGAACAATGTCGATACATGTTCTTTAACTTCAGAAAATTTTGTTATAAGTTGTACCGTCTTGAGTAGACGAGCTGTATAACAGAATTTTAGATTTAATCCACTGAGAATTCAATGAGTTAGTGGCAGTGAACGAGGTAATCGTATAGACGGTATGAATATTGGCGGCTTTACAACACGCAAATTAATTCCAAAGCCGAAAGCACAACGTTGCATTTAATCTAATCTCCATATACGATGTCAAATATATTAAAGATTAATAAAGGACACTAATACCAAGTCCTCAATATTTTCAGTACTTCATTCGTTAGCTAATACTATTAAGTATTTGGTATCCACTTTTGCCCCGACGAGAAGTTGAATGTCAACGGGCTGGGCTTTAAAATGTCTACGGGTTGAAACTGGATGAAATAGGATGATACAGAACATAAAAGCCCAGTTCGGCCTAAGAACAATAATTTGCCTATGTTCTTAAACTCAGAACAAGGGGTAATGTTATCAGGGGTGTTGGGATTATTATTTTTGATCTGGGTAGGGGACTATAGATAACAACATCAATATTAGAAACGTCTCTAACGTCTGATAAAGCTAAGATTACTGGCCAAAATATATTTCTAACTTTAGTTCAAATTTGAAAAATAAAAACACGGAAATATATACATAATAAGCTTTATATATTTTAAACAATGGTTACAAGAAAAAATACACGATTTTTCTCAATAGTTCTGTATTCAAACAACTTTGTATGCAAATGTTGTATTCCAGATGTGTAATTTGGCTTATCACCACTCAAGGTGGTAACTCAATAGATATTACTAATACAAACTTGTGTCTATGTGCGCAGTGATACAGACCTGCCAAGCATTCGACTTATTGTGTTATAGTGGGATGGCAGAATACCATTTCGAAAGGGATTTGTGCTGCGTTGTAGGTTAACAATAAATCATCCACATCGACGTGTACAAATACGCAGGTCTGACATCCGAACCCACTTTTCGGCCTAGTTTAACATTGTTGTATAATGGACAGTATTTTGCGTCTTTTTTTTTTAGATTTCCATTACAACAATGAGCCAATAAGGAAATGGGTTATCAGACCTGAAAATAAGTGTACGTCGATCCACATCAATTTAAAAACCATCACCATCACAGACAATAATCACTACCACAAGCACTTTTACAACAGCCTCATTACCATCAGAATCGATACCACCATCATTTGCACAATATCATACGTATCAGCACCCCCATCAACCTCACTACCACAGCATTATACCTACCATTACCATGGTCATATCAACTATTGCCACCACTAGCAAAAGCATAACTATCATGTCAGCCACCACCACTCCAGAAAACAATCGTTTTAAATACCAATATCACAGGCGTACACTATAGCGTCACCATTGCCTTCAATGTTATCACTTCAGCTTCTTGATCATTGACACCACCACTACAAGGAAATTATGATCGTTATCGTCCCCACCACATCATTCTTATTATCACTATCAACATCACCAATGCATCAGCTTTGTAACTACCACCACCACCACCACCACCACCACCACCAGCACCATCATCATCATCATCATCATCATCATCATCATCATCATCATCATCATTTCAATCAGGAATCATCATTTCAATCACGACCATCACAAAAACAACAAAATTAACAGCATCATCACTGCTACCACCACCACTAGCACTACTAACTACTATCACCACAACATCGACTACCACCACCAGGGCCCAATTTTATGTAAGCAGACTAGATTTAGTTATTTACTAGTCTAGTAAATGATTTGCTAGCCTTAAGCCGAGGCGGAACAAGTGACTAAAAGTGGGATCTCATGAACGTTTTCTAGTCTCTGACTAGCGAGGCTCTTGCCGAGAAGTGGGCGTTGTTAGGACAGTGCCTAATTCAGTTATTTTGTGCTTGTAACATCAAGCTCTCTACTACACAATGGCAAGTAAGACACCAGCCTTGATATTTTCAACGCAAAAGATTTCCAAAGAAGAAATTAGCAACACCTCCGTTCCGTTTCATATTTGAACTTACTTTTGCCGTGATTAATGAAATCACGTGATATTGACTGTCGACTGATCAGACAACAATGTTGCTCATGGTCGACTGTCAATTATATATTTAGGCCAATGAAAGTGTCAGTGAAAATCAAACGAATTGAACTTTAAAAAAAAAAAACAACAAAAAAACCAACGGAAAATGTGTTCTGACGAATCACATTATTTCAGTCAGTGTCATGCCAACAGAATAACTTTTATCTCCACTATACTTTCCAGTCGTTTTTTTTTTTTTTTTGTTTTGTTTGTTTTTTTTTTTGGTTGTTCTTTGAAGCGAACCCTTCCACTTCGAGTCACCGTTCATTTGCAACCTGCTAACCGATTAGATTCCGGGTTTTTTCCCTAGTTTTTACTCACAAAAATTTGTGCTTTCGACGGTCTGCGCATATCTTACTCTTACATTTTTAAAAAAGTAGTGACAATACCAGCAGGACACCTTTTGCCTCTGTCATTCGTAACCGAAGTATTTTCCTTCCGAGTCGAAGCACTCTCTATCTAAAAATAGCTTATCGACGATATTACGTATCCTAGTAACTAGTCTCAGACTAAGCTTAAAGTCCGGCCTCAGCAATAAATGACTAAAACTTAATCAAACTTAGTCTGAAGGTGACGTGATTTTAGTCTGGGAAATACTTGGTCAGCTCACATATAATTCGATTTTTTCAAGTCCTTGGCTAAAATCAAAGACTAAGCGCTAGTCCACGTTAAAAAAAAAACGGGCCCAGAGCGTCATTATCGCCATCATCACCATAACAAGTAACAAGGTCACCACCATCACAGATTTTTTAAATTGCAAACTTCTGAATATTTTTTTTTATTCGTTGAAGTTGGCAGTTCTAAAATTTACAGACGGCTTAGACTTACGTACGAATAATTTTTGCGAAGGGGAATAACGGATACTGTGACCCATTTATTATTGAAAAACTCAATGCTGCTATTTGCTGTTTTTTCAATTTTTTTTCTCCCTCCCGCCATAGGTTAAAAAAAAAAAGAAAGAAAAGAAGATATCGTATAGACCGTAGACTATACAGCTTGGTAAGAAGGGGGGTGGGGGGGGGGGGGGGGGCGGGCGGTTGACAAGACTTGATAATGAGCGTGAACTAAAACATCGTTAATCATTGTCACAGTCACAGGGAGAGAGCATTTAACGAACGGGGATGGTGGT
>NC_088364.1:54532329-54534829 GCF_034508935.2 Berghia stephanieae | reverse complement strand
TGCGGATCCACGGTATTCCGGGATTTTGAAACTTCTCCCCGTTGTGACGTGTGGAACTCCTCTGCCGCTGCCTCTGCTGAATAACTGAAATTATGACATGAATGTCGGAATAAAAAAAAAAGCTCAGGTCGTTAGAGTTACGAGTTAGCGTTAGGGTAGGTCGCCCCAAATCCACACCCTTTCAGAGTGTGTCACATAAAACCTTTTCGTGTGTTTACATACAAAGGTCTTTTTGACGGCGAATTGAGTCCCCAGTATACTAGAAATCTATTACTATTCCCTCTGTGCCCTTCCACCAGTGCTATTGCACACTTGAGTGACTTGAGTCCCTATCTAGATAGTGTGCTGTTACTGTTACACACTTGAGTCCCAACCACCCGTGCTATTTCTAACAGTTTCCCTTCCTTCATTAGAGTCCCTGCACCAGTTCTAATAACGACTGAGTCACTTCCACTCTTATTCTTAGTCTTTAGAGGCAAGCGCTCCGATTTGTTGTATTTGGATTTAGATTTAGACGTCTAGACTAGATAGATCTAGTAGTTTTATGGATCTGAAATTTGTCTCACTGGGTCCGGAATTTGTTTTTTTACAGGTTTGGCTGGGAACCCTGTAATAGTCATTTTGAGTCCGTATCGCCGTAGGTATATTTATGAGTGTTGGTGGGTACTTGCAGGTGCGAGAGTGCTCGATAATGTTGGTTAGAGCATAATATGAAAATAAATAAGGTCACTCACATATGTTTGCCAATACAATTGTTTCTACCTAGATAGAAACAGTTGTATCAGCAAAAAATATGTGAGTGACATTATTTATATATATTACATATATTATATATACATATATATATTATATATATATATATATATATATTATATATATATATATATATATATATATATATATATATATTATTATTATATTGAATCGTGTTGGATACAAATATGGTACGAATAGTGCTCGACATGTAACAATGGAGTGAATTATTATTGTAATATTTACCACTGCAGAAATAAGGAGCATTGCCCGTTAAACAATGTTTAGAGTCAAGTTTAATTTACCAAGCCACAGTCACCGAAACTAAAACAAACAAGCAGGAAAAATATGTAGGACTGACGGAAATAATTTCAAAACGAGATACAACCTCCACACCTCAACCTTCAGAAACACCAAAAAAAAAAATCCCCAAAACTCAGCAAACATATTTGGAAATTAAAAGACAACAAACTAGACCACAGCATTTCATGGAAAATTATATCTAAAGCAACAGGATACACACTACACACCATCATCAAAACAATGCTTAGAAGAAAACATCTACTAATCTGTCATCTGCTTTATTTGCGGCCGCAAATATCAGTGCGAAACGCAAATTTGGGCAAATCTTTACCAAAAAAAAGAAAAAAAAGCGAAAACAAAATGCACTTGAGGAACTGGAGTTTCTATACACCAGCTCAGGGGTGAATATGGCTGAAGCTGAGGAGTTCTTCCCTCATTGCTTCACCAGTAGAGAGAAGGAAGAAGCCAGACAACAGTTTTCTGATGCTTAATAAGCATTATCAGACAACAAATGCCAAGCTTCAAAAATACATGTCCGTTGAGGGGTAGCCGTCTTGGAATTTTTGAAGGATATTAATATTAGGATTTTCAGTCCAAAGGACATTCCTCTATCTTTTGCCTTGCAGTGTATCTGCATACACTGCAATTCCTGATTTTTGTCATCTTCCTCAACATGAGTTGACTAGATATATTGAGAAACTGGGGCCCAGTGCTGTGAGAGAGTCCGATACTGGAATCATTATTGATCTGACTCTTCCTGTGGCAGATCATGTTCCAGCTCTCGCTGCCTTGGCATCCTGGTAAGCCTTCTCAACATGCTCGTCAGCTGATGCTGAACAAAGTCTTCTAGAAGGCGTAGACTCACAGAAGACAACATCAAAGGACTAGTTTACCTAACAATAAGTTCAGTGAGCCTCTTTTTTTTTGTAGAAAAGGAAAAATAGGCTTTGATGAGTCTGAGAGAAAGTGTACGTCTGAGATAGTCTGTAGGTGTGAAAGTTTGATGAAACTGATACTGTGAATGAGAGGGAGTAGACCCTATGTGTGACTGAGTTGAAAGTTTGCCGGTGTAAGTGTTCTATTCCACAGTATGTGTATGTGTGTATTTTGTGTGTGTGAGTGTGATTATCTGAAAGTTTGGGCGCATAAATCGCGTTACAGTGCGGAAAATAATAAATGCAGCCTTCTTTAAGTGTTATAAAATGTCTTTTATATTTATTTTTCCATATAGCGTGTTAATTTTTACCGGGGGGGGGGGGGGGGGGGGGCTTAGTTCTACTTGGCAAATTTTGGACTTTTTGGCAAATTTCTTGGCAAATTTTGGCAATTTTTTGGTCAAATTTTGGCAAATTTTAGGCCCCAACTTGGCAAAAAATGCAGATGACAGACTAATCAACTACAAACCTACGGAACCACTTCAACAAGCAACAGCACACAACAAACC
>NC_088364.1:54499829-54527329 GCF_034508935.2 Berghia stephanieae | reverse complement strand
ACAACTACTACCACCACATCATCTTCACTACAACTACTACCACCACATCATCTTCACTACCACTACTGTTACAACAAAAAGGGAAGGCAGTGATGCCAAAACTCCGGTTTCACTGGAAAAAAATCTGGTCTGGACTGGACCAAAAAATTCCGGTTACAGGTAACTTCAGTCAAATTCCGTGAGCAAACACCCCTACCACCGCATCAGCATCACTGCCACTACTACAACCGTTACCACCACATCATCTTCACTACCACTACTATTACAACCACTACCATCACATCATTTTCACTACCACCACTACTACTACATCCACCACCATTACATCATCACTACCACTACTACTACAACCACCACCACATCGTCATCACCACCACTACTACTACAACAACCACCACAACCACATCATCACTCTCCACCCCAACAGCAACAAGCACCACCACCACCACATCATCACTAGCACTACTGCTACAACCACAACCACATCATTATCACTACAACTACTACTACAACAACCACTTCCACATCATCACTACTACTACAACTACAACCACCACCACATCATCATCACTACCACGACTACTACAACAAGCACCACCACATCATCACTACCACTATTACTACAACCACCACATCATCATCATCATCACTACTACTACAACTACAATCACCACAACATTATCATCACTACCATGACTACTACAACCACCACCACCACATCATCATTGCTACCACTAATGCTACAACCACTACCACCATATCATCATAACTACCATTATTACTACAACAACCACAACCACATCATCACTACCACTAGTACTACAACAACCACAACCACATCATCACTACTACTACTACTACTACAACCACAACACATGATCACTACCACTACTACAACAACCACCAACACCACCATATCATCACTACCGTTACTACAACAACCACCACCAACCACATCATCATCATCACTACCATTGCTACTACAACGACCACAACCACATCATCACTACCACTACTACACAACAACCACCACCACCTCATCATCACTACCCACTACAACAGCAACCACCACCATCTCCACATCATCTCTACCACTACTACTACTACAACCACCACCACTATTACTACTACTATTACCACTACTACTACTACTACTACTACTACTACTACTACTACTACTACTACTACTACTACTACTACTACTACTACCACTACTACAACCACCACCACATTATCATCACAACCATGACTACTACAACCACCACCACCACCACCACATCATCACTATCACTACAACAACAACCACTACCACCACCACCAGCACCACATCAACATCACTACCACCACTACTACAACCACCACAATCACCACATCATCATCGCTACCACTGCTACAGCCACCACCACCACATCATCATCGCTACCACCACTACTACAACCACAGCCACCACCACCACATCATTACAATTAAGTCTTCCATTGTATTTGAAGAACTGTGTACAGCTGGAGTGTTAGATCTCAGTGTTTCATAATTTTTTTTTTTTTACAGTTAAAAAGTCTTCCATTGTCTTTGAAGAACTGTGTACAGCTGGAGGTGTTAGATCTCAGAGGAAATAGGTTTAGTCAAGCTCCATCTGACATCTTGAATGTCCTGACAGGTCTCAAGGATCTCAAGTTAGTACAGGTATGTATAGCTTGTCACAACACGTAGTAGGGACACGTAAATAGTTGCGAAAGTGAATATCCGTATGCAATGCCTTGTTATGTAGCGATGACCATGAATCCCCTCTCATTGCTGGATTTTGAAAGTAACTATATTCAGCTAAGTGATAAATTTATACTTTTCAAATTGCTTTTTAGATTTTTAAAATCCATCAATAAACAATCAAGTCATGAATATTCATAAGCTCTAAAATTTTATAGACCCAATGAATATTCATATGGCCTTGCCCGAGAGAAAGCGTCCCTGCACATGCGCAATCACTTAAAAAGTGAACCTTGCAAAGCAATCATCGTGTTTTTAATTCTCTTGGATTTAAAATTAATTACCTACTTATATTGATGCAATAGTTATTGAAAATATATTATTTTGTGCTTAAATTATCATGTGATGATTCGTGGATCATGATTTTGTTCTTCAATTATTAAGATATTAAGTGGATTGTTATCGATTTCATTTTATCGTGCGTGATTTCGCGCTTGCACTTATTAATTGAGACAATGGCGTCGGACGCCCCACTGACCCAATTTCTTAACAGGACGGCGTGTAACAATAACAATGAAACCAAAAATAACAGCGATGACAGTGAAAATAGGAGTGATGTGTCGAGTAAGACTGAAGGTAGGAAGAAGGGCGAGCCTTCCAAAGTAAAGAGAAGTAAAAAATCAGATAATGGTGGCGACGGCGAACTTTCAGAAATTAAACAACAACTGAATAAACTCATGGCGATCATTCCGGTTGTCACGGAGTTAAAAAATGCATACGATAAGGAGGTGACAGAATGTGACACGCTGAATGACTACCAAATAATTAACAATGTTCATGATGGACAAGAAGACGAAGTGTCAGAAGCACAAACCTCTTCATCGATCTCTTATTTTAAAGACGTATCAGGTACAAAGGAAATTGAAGGACCTCTAATTAACGAGGACCTAGCAAAGGGAATTAATAATATCCTGTGCAACGGAATGCAAATATCGGATAGGGACCAACTATTTCAAAATATATATAAAACCGACAAATTGTGGCAGAATGGAGACTCTAACTTGTAATCCAGAAATTTTTAAGATGGTTCAAAAAGAGAGAGACAAACTGACTCGAGTATTCAAAAAATACAAACAACACTCATGAAAAGCTTATGCGCCATGACGATGTGTTTCGAAAAACTGACCAAAATAAATATAGAGTCAGTTTGTCAACAGGATATAGACTCCATCACTAATTCCTGTGCAGATTCCGTGGCGTTGTTAGCAGACGGGTCACACAGCCTGGATTTACATAGACGACAGAATTTTAAATCTGAAGTAAAATTGGAATTCTCGTCATTGTGTTCTGAGCAGTATCCGTGCGAGGACTCTCTTTTTGGTAAACAGTTGACAGAAAAAGTCAAAGATGTCTCGGAAACCCTGAAGGTTTCTCAAAGAGTCAATCGTGTCAAACCATACCAAAGACATCAAAACAAGCCGTTCTTTTTAAAGAAAAGGTTATCTTTTTTAGACGGGAAAAACCCTGTGTACAACAACAGGGGAAAACATTACAAAAACAACAACAACAACAACAACAAATACCAGAACTTCAGCAACAAAACTCGACAACAGGGTCGTCGCAACAAACCATATTAAATGTAAGTGAAGGAAACGATTTAGCTTTAGGTGGTCGAACAAGGCATTTTATTCATAATTGGGAAAAAATCACAGAAGACAAAATAATTTTACAATGTGTCAAAGGCTGTAAAATCCAATTCATTTCTCCACCAATTCAAAATAAAATTCCCCATCAATTGAAATTTAATGCACAGGAAACCATAGCATTAAGGGCTATAATTGGAGAATTATTGAAACAAGAAGTAATTGAGGAAAGCACTGTTGAAGAGGGAGATTACATGAATAATATTTTCTTAAGAGAGAAAAGATCGAATAACAACAAATACAGACCATTCTTAATCTCAAATGCTTGAATAAAAATTTTGTTAAATTTACTCACTTCAAGATGGAGGGACTAACTACGTGCCTTAATCTCATGCAACAAAATTGCTACATGGCATGTATTGATATATCCAATGCTTTTCATAGCATTCCAATGCACCCCGATTTTACAAAATACTTAAAATTTATGTTTGAGGGTCAAGTTTATAAATACATGGTTTTGCCTCAGGGGTTTCGAGATAGCCCAAGACTGTTTACCAAAATTTTAAAACCAGTGTTAGGTTTTTTGAGACAAAGAGGTTTTTTGTCTAGTGTGTACATTGATGATTTCTATCTACAAGACTCTAATCATAAAGCATGTCAGGAAAACGTTATAATTACGAAGCAACTTCTGACGTCGTTAGGTTTTGAACTCTCTGATAAATCTATATATGAACCTACGCAAAAGCTATTACATTTAGGTTTCATTCTAGATTCGACACTGATGAAAATAAGTTTAGGTGAGGATAAAAGAAATCATATCATCCAGATGTCAAAGAATGTGACGAGTCATACCTCCCTTACAGTAAGGGAATTAGCAAGATTAATTGGAGTCTTTGTGGCTAGTTTCCCAGCGGTTGAATATGGCCCGCTATATTATAGAGAACTGGAAATGCTTAAAATCAAATCATTAGAGACAAATTATAATTTTAATAACTATACCACTCTTAATGAAGAATGTGTACAAGAAATACAATGGTGGATTAAAGAGGGAGTTTATAGTGGGAAAATGATTTCTCATGGTAATGCAGATTTCACTATTCAAACAGACGCATCTAGTTATGCTTGGGGGGCAGTTTTCAATGATAGAAATACACACGGCATGTGGACAGAAGAGGAGTCTAAACTCCACATAAATGTTCTCGAAATCAAAGCAGGGTTGTTGGGTATTCAGTCCCTATGTGATTTTAAGAATTGTCATATACAGATCCAAATGGATAATCAGACTGCCGTTTCATACATTAATAATCTTGGGGGTACACATTCTAGACTTGTTAACTATTATACTAAACAAATCATCTTGTGGTGTAAAGAAAGAGGAATCTGGTTGTCTGCTTGTCATATAGCTGGAAAATCAAATATAGCTGATTCACACAGTAGGAAAGTTAGAATTCATACAGAATGGAAATTACACCCAGAGGTTTTTGATAGGTTATGTGAGAAATTTGGATGCCCTGAAATAGATCTGTTTGCTTCTCGTGCAAGCAGACAATTACCTATATATATGTCCTTTTATCCCGATCCTGAAGCCTGCGCCATTAACTCATTTCAACATAAATGGGATACTTACGGATATATCTTCCCACCATTTAATCTTATCTCCAGGATTCTCAGGAAAATCCAAGAAGACCAAAGTACAAAGATATTAATGGTCGTGCCACATTGGACAATAGCCCCTTGTTATCCAAAACTTATGGAAATGATGTGCCTTCCTCCTCTTTTTCTGAAGAAAGCCAAAAATGTGTTAATTTTACCATCAAACCACTCAGCAGTACATCCATTATACCCAAAACTCCAACTGATGGCATGTGTCTTATCAGGAACAATTTCAAAAGACAAGGGTTGTCCCAATACAATGTTTACCTTAAGAAATGGATTGAATTTTGTTCTGATAAACAGTGGGAGGTCGAGGAATATAGTGTTTCACACTGTCTAGAGTTTTTATTACACCTTTCTAAAAAAGGACTTTGTTATAGTGCAGTTAATACTGCTCGTTCTGCATTATCTTGCATTTTCGACCAACCTTCCATCGGAGATGATAACAAAATAAAACGTTTGATGAGAAGTATTTTCTTGGCTCACCCAAGCAAACCAAGATACACCAAAATTTGGGACGTTTCAATATTGTTAAATGTTTTGGAAAAATGCTCACCTTGTAAGGAATTAACTTTACATATGCTCACTTTCAAATTAGTCACATTATGTGCCTTAGTCACTGGACAAAGATGCCAAACCATTCACTCGTTAAATTTAGAAGAGTGTCATATTACACAAACTCGGGCCATCTTTCATGTTTCTAAATTATTGAAACATAATACCCGAAAAATAATGAAAATTCCATAGTATTACCGGGATACCCATCTAATAAACGATTATGTGTTGTAACATATTTGCGAGAATATATAAAACGAACTAAACCGTTTAGAAATTCATCTCAACTGTTTTTGAGTTATGCATGTCCACATAAACCGGTAACTAAGGAAACAATCGGTCGATGGATTAAATTGACTCTTATGAAGTCGGGAATAAATACAAAAATATTCAAAGCACACAGCACCAGGGCTGCGAGCACGTCAGCTATTACTAAAGATGTAGAAATGTCTGTCATACTTAAGGCAGCAGCATGGTCTGGTCAGAAGACGTTTGCTAAATTCTACAATAAACCAATTGTAAAAGATGATGGGACTGCATTTGGGAAAGCAGTGTTACGGAAAGCACGTTGTTGTGAGTAATTTATCCTTATTATGAACATAATTATCAGTGTCTGGATTTAACAACAGGCTGATAATGAAAACACCAACGACCAATTACAGTAATTTTTACTGAAATCATAATATGGCACCTTGTTACTCAGTGTCTGGTGGAATCACAGACTGAGTTATATTTAATACCTCATTAACAATCTATGCAGTGTCTGGCTTAGGACACAGGCTGCAAATAGATTAAACATGATTAACCTGTGTCTGAATTTAGTCACAGAGTTATGAATGTATATCATAACTATCTATGCAGTGTCTGGCTTAGGACACAGGCTGCAATAGTTTTGAAAAACTTTTTACATACTGAATGAAAGTAGATATGGAACCTCATGGCTTAGGACATCGTTCCTTTTATCATAGGTTTTAATGTTTTAATATAGCATAATGAAAGAATATGCTTATAATTGTGTATGTCCGTTTATATATTGGATCGCTACAATAGCTGTTACGGCTTTAAAGTCTCGGGCAAGGCCATATGAATATTCATTGGGTCTATAAAATTAGAAAATTAAACGAGACTTACCTGTAAGTTGAAGTTTGATTGGGATTTTATAGACCCAAGAATATTCTTAGGCCTTGACCGCCCTTCCCAATTTTATCCCACCCATGAATGTATACATCGTTTTGCAAAATTGCAAATCAATTTGAGGTCTTTTAAATTAGATAATTGATGGTAACAGCTATTGTAGCCTATTAGCTTTAAATAGTGATTGCGCATGTGCAGGGACGCTTTCTCTCTCGGTCAAGGCCTAAGAATATTCTTGGGTCTATAAAATCCCAATCAAACTTCAACTTACAGGTAAGTCTCGTTTAATTTTCTAATTATGAGTGATCCTGTTATAATAATAATAATAACATTCCTCAATAGACTGATGTTGATTTGACAAAAATAAAGTGACTCGACTGAATAAAGTTATAATTAAATGGTTATCTGTATATTGATATTGGACAAAGAAATAAAAATGAACCCATTGATTATCATAAATTATCTACTTATAAACAAGAATAAACCAACAGAAATGATACTAGATTTTAGGTTGTTGTTGAAATACTTTACATGGCAGTGGGAAGGTAGCAACTGGTATAAGCAAAAATTTATGGTAGTGTGGGATTATACATTAATCATACATATTTCATCTTGTCGTTTTAATGTTGTTTCAAAATTATTGCATGATTTATATGATTTACTTGGCAATAGATACTAATTTAAGTCAATGTATTGAAAATGAATTTTCAGGCGTATATCTGTGAAGTTCAGTTAATTTTTTTGTTAATATGAATTGATTAACATAATTGAAAATATTTAACATGTGTGCATGTTAAATATATTATCTACATTGACTTTGGATGGGGATCTTTGATAATGCTATGAGGAAAAGCTGAACTTCTTTAAGAGATAAAGGCTTTTTGGTTAGAATAAAGCATAATTTAATAATGCTGACAGTTTTCCTCGGATATTGACTTTGGAGTCAGAGGAGGAATTTCATCCTTTTAAAAAATTACATCTCCCCCCTATCAAATGTAGTGGCAGTGATAGACTTGATGTGAAGTGGAAAAACAGGTGCAATTGTTCACTCTCCAGAAATTAGCTAAAGTATCAATGATAGATTGTCATCTCAATTGCGCTATAAGTGGGAGTTAGTTCAGTAAAAATGGACTTGAAGTTAAAGGCAATTGTTAAAAATTTTCCTCCTTTTTCACTTTTTGCCACCATCAACTCTGATTTAAGAAAAATATTTTTAATAAAGTTGGTTACCAATAAATAGGATAAAGATAAGGATAATAAATTAGAAATACTTGAATTTCCAAATCTTTTCAGGAAGAAGAATCTCATGATCTTTTAACATTGCCAAACAGCTGTACTGCCGATTCAGATGATGAAGTGGAAGACTGTGATTTCAATGATACTAGTCACACTGAATGTTGGGATGATGACTCCAAATCATCTTCATCAGGTAATTTTTCTTTAGAGGTAAAGAAAAATCACCACATAGTTCTATATGTAATTATATTTACATACATTATTCTTGATGTTTGAATATTTATACCGCTGATTTGAATTATTGTATATGGAATAATTTCAAGTTTTACATTGGTTTAGATTTCACATTTAGTTGATGATTGGTTGGGGGGCTGCTGGTTTGGTTCTCTATTTCTTATGATATCCCTATGTTTCTGTCAGCCTCTTTTTCCTTATCATGGATTGGAATGACTTGGTTTTGATAAGATCCTTCCTGACTAGAGTCCTTTTAGGTGAAAGAAGCAGTATGACCTTGTTGAGTGCATGAGATGATATTTTGTCCCTTTAAATCATCTCTCTGAGCAGCTGCGTAATGGGGAACAAAAGTGTGATGTAAAAAAGTTGGTTCTAATCTCATTGGAAGTGTAAAACTAATTTTTCAGTTAACTGGATACATACATTGTGTAATTGATCTTCTGGTTCCAGAGTGATGGCATCTTATTTTCTAGTCTAAATATAGGCTGGTCATCTTATTTCTGTGCGTTAGTGAGTATGGAATTTCCGATAATGTTGACAATTATAATGGAATTATGTAGTGCCATATCAATTTCCAGAGAGCCTCTCTTGTGAAGCTAATGAGTAATATTTTATTGTGGATATGAACATGAGATGATTAGTCATTCAGATACTGGGGTGAGGGACCTTAAGTATGCATTCACAGGTAGTTGCAACTAAATGAAGTAGCCATAGAATGTTTTGTCACTATCACCTCTGCTGTATGCACTTAAGCTCCCTATCACAAGAAGACATAAACCTGATTGAGGGGCTTGGAGGAATAAAGGCTCTTGGATTGGAACGCTATCTCCCTTGAGCTGAGCAAGAAACTTCCTTGATTCCATACCACTTAGAAGAGCCATTTCGTGACTTCCAATAGACTTAAGTTCCAGAATCTGTCTAATGATTGTCACTCTGCATCATTTAACCCAGTTAGATTTATTGCGCAAACAGCCTAGAAAAAGCTGAGTATCTAAAAGAACACTGTACTGTAACATGACTTGACAGCGGTTGTAGACTGCAGAAATTAATTTGTGTAATTAGGTAGATCATCATTATATTGTAGTATAACCATCAGAGTCTGCTGTTGGCGAGTATCGTCGTAAGCAGTTCATTTGAAACATTCATCAAAGCTGTAATCAGCCAAATAGACATTGGAGATTAATTTCTTAAAGAATCTGGAAATAGCTGAAAATATTATTTTTGAATTTGGATTTTTTATTATCGAGTCAACCTCAGCTTTGCCCGGAGTGATTCTGGCAGGGATTGACTTTGAATTATATAAAGAAAAAGTAATTTTTAATTTACACCTCTTTGTTCATATTCTTGCTCAGGATCTTCGATACATCATGCTCTGTCTGTGAAAGATGATGAAGAAAATTGGGATGATGATTTGAATACATGTCAGTCTGCAGTCAATCAAAGTTCTAATAATGAATTATTGGAAACTGATGCTGGGCAGTTTGGTGAGTATTTCTTTCATTTTGTTATTTATTTTCTTGAATGAAGTTTTGTAGTGTATACATGTAATGACATGGTTTACACACCCCTTGTGGCTTGGACACCGTTTGAACCTTGAAGTTGAGGAATAATAAGGTTTTAACTTGAATTGTGTAAATAACAATAGGAAATGAAATGGAAGCTTCAATTTATTCAACAAAGACAGATACTGTGGTTGTTTTGGGTTTCCCCTTTATCAACAAAACACGATGAATGAAACACGAAAAATGAATGGGAGATGTGTGAATGGTGCCATCTCTCAATTGTTTTTTATGTTATATCCCTAGTATTTTGTTGATATAGGGGAAACCTGAAACATCCTCATCATGTGTTAGTTAAATAAATTGAAGCTTCCATTTCATTTCCTTTTGTTATTAATTTCTTCAAGATTCAAGCAGCAACATTTTTATTCACTTCAACAGTGAGAGGTTTATCATTCTCGATGAGAATTTTAGTCAACGATGAAAGGAAAATTGTGTTCCAAACTTAGCAAAGTATGCTTACTTATAAAAATTGGATGGCTTCAATTGTATAGCTACCATCTCATGGCCAGGCGGAGTTGTCTTACCAGTAAGGTGGTGGATTCGAACCCCCATCACCGCGAAGTTTTTATTCTCTTTTGTCTTCCGGCACTTTTCCACTCACTTCAGTTCTTATTATCATTATAAGTGCCTGCTCCACTCTTTTTTCTGAATTAATATTCACTCTCAATATTGGAGCTTACTCAATGTCTCAATCGTCCCTGTTATATGTTTGTGTTGAGAATATTAGGGTTATTAAGTTTAAATGCTGGCTAACAAACTTTGCAGGTTTGTGTGTTGAACCCATGACCTCAAGTTGTGAGAGTAGTTCAAGATAGACATGATGCTGGGTACCACTTTGTTTTGAGTGGTGGATGGCTTCGATTGTAGAGCTACCCTCTCACGGCCAGGCGGAGTTGTCGTACCAGTAAGGTCGTGGGTTTGAGCCCCTATCGCCGCAAAGTTTTTATTCTCTATTGTCTTCTAGCACTTTTCTACTCAACTTCATTTCTTGCATCATCAGTCTTTAGGGTTTCTAGGAAGAAAGCCTTAAGTGCTGAGATGTTGGAGTGCTTTCTTGTTTATTATGTAATTATTATTGTTGTTATTATTATTGTTGTTGTTATTACTGCATTGCAAGATTCTCACCCCCACCCTCTTATTCATTATTTTCACTTCCTACACAGAACTAGATGGTGAAGAAAAAACAGTTTCAAAGTCCACTGGTACAACTTTTGATGTGTATGGTAATGCCTCACAACGTATTGATTTGAACATCGGCCAGCATAGGATGTTACCATATCTCCTGCACCAGCCAAGGAACGTTTGGGGAGAGCGTGAGGATTCTCCTGAGGTTGTAGAGGACCAGTATGACGATGCTGTATAAATACATATCCAAAATGATTTTAACACATTAGATTTTGATTTATGAAAATTGTATGCAAAATTGTGTCTTGTCTGATTCCTCCCAGTGGCAAACACTGAATCTGGGTAAGGTAATATGTACTTGACTTTTTAAAATTTCATGTTTTTAAAGTATGAAATTTAATATTTACTGATCGGTCTTATAAATCCATGCTAGCATTCCAATTCAGTTGAAAGAAGGCATATTGAGTTCTGTCCTTGTTATCCATGTTACACTTATAGGTATTAAAAATGGTGTGCTACAAAGTGAAGTCGGTTAGTCACTCATGATGGAAATTTAAGTTATTTAAAAGCTTCCAGTTGCTTTCTTCGTGCCTTTCTTTCACTAATAGTTTGATTTTTGTATGGGCAGCAGCAAAATTTGACAGTCTGATGTATTGAGTGTATGAATCCCGAGCAATGTATACATCTTTGTATTGTACATGCTTGTCTACGGAGGAGAAGGGGGTGGAGAGGGGAAATACGGGACAATTTGTAAATTAATGAGAAAGACTAGTCTCTAAGGGATCATGTTGTTGGTCTAAGTTGATATGTATATATATATATATATAGTAAATATATGTTACTCCTTTTGCTTTAAGTTTAATTTTAAGTCTTTTGCTGCCTTCTCTTGTGTTATGAACTTTTGATTAATTGTTTTGATAACTGGTTTTATGAATTTATGGATTTTAAATGGTTTACGATGTGCAATGCACATAATTGTGGAATTGTTTTAATGTATTGGTATGATAATACATGGTATGTACAATGGTGAAGTTAGTCTTATAGACCCAACACACATTTTTACTGTGTACATGTGTACCTCAAGTTTTACTATTACTATTACATATTATGAGCCTTCAACCCTTTCAATTATATAATGATTGTTAATTTAACAAATTTTTATGTTTTAATTTTCGTTTCATTTTATGGAAAAGGCAGCAGATACTGGTGATTTATAAACTGCAATAAAGGTATTTTTTACGTGTGCGAAAATTCTTTGTCTTCACTCATGTTGTTTAAAAATGATAGAAACCGACTTACCACTCCATGGCTGGTGGGTGGAGATGCTTTCATAGTAAGGGTAATGTGCAGCCCATGGGCCTGTAACCTCTACATTGATGCGTACATTTGCCATCTTTTCTAGTATATCATATCTTTTCCACCATGGTTTTTTGTCCTTGTGTGTGATGTTGCCCGAGTCCTGCTCGAGATATTTTGCTGGAATGTGGTCAGATCAATATTTATTAAGATATACAGTGTAGCATGGAAATCTCAAACATACAAATTTCAAAGTCATGGAAATTTCGAATACATCCCGATTTCCCTTTTTAATCCCCCTATTTTCATATTGGCACTGGGTGGGTTCCTGGCCTCCCATCGTGGGCAGGGTGGCACTTACTGTGTCTTCTTTTCCCTTATATCTTTTTTCCAATTTGCTTTCTGTCTTTGTCTAGGAATGAGATAACTTGGTTTTGTCCAGGCCCTGGCCGGATACCCTAGCTGGGAGGGAGACAGTAAAGTGTATAGTTAGAATTTTGGGAGATGATATTTTTTTCCTTGTAAATCATCTCTCTGTTATGTCCTGTATTATGTTTTGTTTAGGTATTATATATGATTTGTAAACATTTGAGTGTATTCCTCTTAGTGGAGACCTGTGATTATGTCTGGGTGAGACATTTAGGTGATCTCAAACTAAGTACTTTGTTAGTGTACTTTTGGAATTAACATCTGTTCCCTTTTTGAACTATTTCCCCTTTGACTTACTTTTTCTTGCATGCTTTAATTGTACATCTAGAATTTTTTTTACTATCCAATATTCTTCCTTTCTACTGGCGCTGATATGACCTAAATTTGTTGCAAGCGCCGTAAAACCCTTAAAAACAAACAAAACATCATATTGGCAACAAGAAAATCTCGAATTTTGTCAGAGGTCAACATGGAAATCTCGGAACAAATTGAACATTCGTGCTTTCGTTCGTTGATAAAATTCTTTTGTCTTATATTTGTATTAACTGGAAATGAAGGCTGCCATCGCTTTTCATGCCAGTGATAAGTTATGCTTGTGTATGATGTGGTGTGTGTTTTAAAAACAATGCAACTTGTCACATGCTTTTAAAGATCTCACTGAATTTGCTTTACTGGAATGTGAACAAATAACAGATCACGTAACATCCTCAGTTCACGTCCGATTTCTCACCAGGTTGACACGTTTTTTTTTTTGGCTGTTATATCTGTAGCTTGTAAAAATACAACAAACTTGAGCTTTTATATCAAGCAATAGCCACTCAATGTACTTTACAATCCAGCAGTAACACTTAACTAGTAGTTCAAGACATTACGTCTGAAAGGTGTTATTACTATTATTTTCAATAGAGACATCAATGTTCCCAGCCAAGTACTCATTTTACACCTGAGTATGATGAGGAAATGTGGTAAAGAGTCTTTTTCAAGGGCTCATTTTTTACACTGCCCTGAGCAGAGCTTGAACCATGAACCTACCGGTTTAAAGGTGAGTGTGATAGTCATATATGTACCACAAAACCACAAAGCTGCTGGATGGAAATCATTAACTCACTCAACCCTAACACCGACTATATCAGTAGTATACCCGGGGTTACTTTTACCCAAGCCTATTTATTACTTTTTTTCTGAGACAAATTATAGGCGTAGTGTCAAAGCTAATGTCCTTAATTTGTACATGTTAATGGTATTTGAATAAAACTAGCTATGCACATGTTCATTATCAATATCAATACATTTTTTTTCTAATTTTGAAAAGTAGCAAAAATCTCTAGGATTGAGTGAGTTAATGTATTTTTACCTCGTGTGGAAGTAACATTATGTGATGGTCTAATATTATAACTTAATTTGTTTCCTTATTTATTTTGCTTCTTTTCATTAAAATTTTTTCAATCTCAGACCAACGTCCTTTTATGAAAATATCAAAGTGACACGAGGGAACAGGCACTGGTGTATGATAAAGATCTAAAAAAGTGCGTGAAACAGCGCCAGAAAAAGCAAGAAATAGAAGAAAGAAACCATCACAAAAAATTAGCCCACTTCAACCCCAGATGAAAAAGAAAATTGTGGACAGAGTATCAACTTTGTCCACACTGTTTTGACCTCTAAAAAAGCTATAAGTGTTATAATTTTGATGCAATATTATCAGTTTTTTGTTTGTTTATTTTTCATTATTTAACCCAGAGAAACCGATGACTGCCAAATTTTCCTTTAATTTTCCCAAATAACTTAGTATTGGAGTATTTTTATGGCGAACGTCACAAAAACGACCATTTGGCTCAGTCTCATTTCTACAGGTAATCCCCAGTGTCCTGATAGCTCAATGGGTCAAGCACTCGCCTCACAGTAAAGTAAAGGTCTGGTTTTGATCCTGTTTTGAGTTGATATATTTTTCTGACATCTCTATCCAGCCAGCAGTGTTTAGTAGTTGGGGTTTGTTTGATCATGCAGAAAGTACTTTGCGATAGACTAAACTCCTATCTAAGGGCAGCAAACAATTGTTACTTATGCTACACAGCTCTGATTTTATTAGATTTTTCGCTCTTATAGAATTCTATATTTATTTTTCATTGAAGCAAAAAGCAAAAAAAAAATAAAAAAAGGAATCGGAAGTTCCAGGTCAAAGTGTATTGTACTTTTTCATTTGTAGCATAAGTGCAGACACACTTGAATATTGGACAACCTAATGCTAAACATATTGGCCTCAATAAAGAAATATTCTTCTAAAATCCTTATAAACTAGGGTCAGGAATTCTTTATCTCACTGTTGTGATTTTCTTTTTTAGAAATTGGAAAATTATAGGATTGAACAAATAAGTTAAAACTCTCTTCTTGTAGAGTTGTTTAATTATTTAATGCAAGTTCGAGCATTTTGAAATATGAATTATTCCAGTTCCTGAAAACAATAATCACGTGAAGTTAACACAATAAGTGGATAGGCGCTGATTCGATATGAGTTGTCTTAAATGCTAATAAATAAAGGATAGATTTGAACAAAAAACAACCCAAACCAAAGACAAAACTGAACAGACAAATGGACAATGGATTATATATTTGCAAATTACATAAATCTTGAAAATTATAACAAAATGTAATCTTAAGAAAGGCAATTGTGAAGGAATTCTATCATACTGAGTTAGGCATCATTTTATGTCACATTTTGTATAAACATATCTGATTTGATGCAAAATGAAAAGTGGTACAGTAGATAGGATGGGCTCATGAATGAAATAATATCGAATGAAATAAATAATAATATATCATCAATGAGGCTGTGAAAGACGAATAGATGAATCTTATGTCAAATTATTAGCCCCGATGAATCTTACTTTTGAAAATAAATGTTAAGAAATTTAAAAAGCTTTATATTGTTTCCCCATTAAAAACTCTGATCGAGACACATTTCGGAATTAAAACTATTTTAGCAGCATATAAAATTTATTTTAAATGTTGTCCTCATAAAAACTCGTAAACTCAATTCAGAACAGCAATTCATAATAATAAGAAAAAAAATAAAATTATCAAGATACCATCGATATTATTTTATTTTTAAAAAACTCTAAATACCTATCAAAATTGGAATGTGCAAGGATGCAAGACACGTTGTAAAAAAAGTGTGGGCGTGCTGCTCTAAGGATAAAGGCACTGCTAAGATTTTAAAGTGAAAGGTTCTAAGTATAAATTGTACTATAGATAGAATTAATTAGAGTACAAAATAAAATAACAATTTAAAAATATGGAAATATAGCTATAATGGTATTGTCCATACCACCAATGGCACAAGAAATAGGTTTGGAATGTTGAAGAGAATAATCATGCTCGAAACTATGGAGATTTGATTACGTTATCCAAATTTGGTAGAAAAATAATGTTTAAAAAAAAAGCGAAATACTGTTTTTTAAATATATGATTATGGTCTAACACACTTAATCTGCAAACATGTCCTGATGAAAGAGAAAGCTACCAGCTTAAAACGTGACCCCTGGTCTCAATTTGATCTTATGTCTGGGAAGGGGGGGGGGGGGGGGTGCAAGCTTTATAAAAAATTGAATTTTAAGTGAAGTATTTTGAGAAATTACATTCCTTGATCTCAGTTGGGTATATTGAGTCAAATGAAATGTCATAATTGATATCTAAAAGTCAATGTCATTGTCCTATTCTTCCCGTCATAATGCCGGATTTAAACCGTAGGTCACATTTGATAAATATTAAGACTACATGTTGCAATTTACAGTTATTACTCAAACTTTGACTTGACTGGCAAAGACAAATAGTATTTATAGTCGTTAAATATCAAACGCTCTTAGTAATTATGTCATTAAATAGGATCATTTTGCCTCAGTAAGGCACCTTGCCTCTTTGACTTGTGACCAATTAGAGCACGGTATCGAATTTTGTGGCAGTGTATTTACTTGGAAAAAAAAAATCCAAGTCTTTAAATTAGGAAAACAAGGGAAATAAATCTGAAAATAGAATTCTCCAAATCCACAGGTAAAGTTTCTTCTTGAGGCAAAATCACCCCATTTGATGGTATACGTTCGTATATTATGTACAGTGTTTCTCAGTTGGAAAAAAAAAAAAAAAAAAAAAAGAAATAGCAGGAATAATCTGAAACAACAAACCAAAAGTGAAATCTTGACAGACAGGACACAGCCTCTTCATCATATTATACTATTGTGACCGATGCCTTGAGGTAAAATTCGTACATTATGTACAAATGTGTTTCTCATTTGAAAAAAAAAATGAAATAGCAGGAATAATCTAAAACGACAAACCAAAAGTGAAGTCTAAACACAGGACAGAGCCTCTTCATATCATTGTGAGCTATGCAACGACGTAAAAGTCGTACATTATGCACGAGTACACGGTGTCCATTTAAAATGTGTAATTGGTTGGGATATGACACATACGTTCAAAAAGACCACTTAATAGTTACCACCATCACTCCAGTAATCAGAGAGCAACATTATAATAACACAATATTATAATATTAAAATATTTTTTGAAGAAAATGGTGAATACATATTTAGTAGGTTTTGATAAGCATAGTAGAAGAAATCAGACTTTGACCATTAAATAAACGCATGCTTTTATGATACAAGAAACGACAATTGTCCTGATTTTCACAAGACGTTTAGATCATCTAATACTTATATAGCAGTTGCACAATTTCTGCAACGATAATAAAGTCATTTGAGGTAAAAAGGTAAAAAACTAAACAAAACACTTTCCCCCTCCCGACCCCCCCCCCCCCCACTTAAAAGACCAAATACAAAACCATTTGTAGCTCGAACTCGAAATTGATGAAGGGAAGAAAATAAAATGAACATAAAAGATAGCTACTCAAGATGTGTGTCTCTCCACGGCCAATTTGTTTGCATGTGATTATTTACAATTACAATTCTACGAGTAATTCTAACGAAAAAGATCTTTAACCTTAAGCCAATTTAATACCGAGGTAAGTCCATGTAAAAAGTGAATTTAGGACAGATCACAAGACTTTTATTCAAATCTGAACGGATTTATTCATATGTAATATATTTAAAAACCGTTTTCTTTCAAAATATCACAGTGAAAGTAATCTGATACAGACTTGAGCTGAGAAAATAATAATAATAATAGAACTTTATCGTCCAAGGAAATGGAAATTCATTTTGGTTCACTTTGATGCCAATATAAAATACAATTATAGCATAGTGGACATAATATATACGTATTCACACAACATACACATAGGCAACATATTCATGTACACACAGCCATACACATGCACAATTGGTTTGATGGTTGGTGATACCATTTTGTACAGGATAAGAAAATCTCTGTAAAAAACACTATAATAGCACGTGCAATGAAAAAGGCATATGAATATTATTGCATTCATATAACGCATATCCATAGATCTCAGTAATCCGATGTATTAAAATATGAAATCAAAATGGGATTGAGAAAATATTTGCATCACTTGCTATTTTCGATACTAGAAAAATTTATCATTCTCATCGACAAGAAAATATTAAATCAACCCAAAGTTTATAATTTAAACGTTTACATTCTTTTCAGCTACGGATCAATGCCAACCTGACATACTACAATGCTGGGACGATGGGTCGCTGACGACGTGTACTTATCTGCAGGTCTGATAACCCAAAGTGTTATGAGCGTCTTGTTGTAATGGAAATACAGTGATCTCCCTTTATAAGCACTCCGGCTACAACAACGCTCCGGCTATAAGTACACTTGGGGCCCGAAATAGAATTTTTACTATATAAATTTACCCCTCATCGAAAAAGACTCCGCTTCTTAGCACGCTCAGTTTTCTGAGCATTACTTAAAAGTTATAAAAACAAACAAAAAAACCCAAAAAACAAAAAACAAAAAAAATCAAAACAAACAAAAACAAAAGAAAATAAATAAATAAATGAAAAGAAAAATACAATGTTTTTATGATACAAAAGATTAACAGTCGTGGTTAACAGAAACCATCAAAATGCTGTTTGAGTGACGTATGGTTCACACCTCACTATTCCATCATTACTTCCCTTACTTGCACAAAACAATTATCACCTCAATGGACGTCCGTCTTGAAATTTTGAGTGATAACAATAATAGGCATTCTCGAAAACTCATTGAAACTACGGGGAGAGGGGTAGGAAAGGTCATATTGCCCAATTGTAGTGATGTTGATACGGTGTCATGAGCGGGGTAAAGGAAGGCAGGGCCCAGTCTGTCCTGTCACCAGATGTGGTCATAATAATTAAGGATTAATTAATCATCGATCAAAACAGTCATTTTGATGCCCACACTTTGTTTACAGAGTGTGCTTAAGATATGAGGTATGGAAACTAATTTCGGCTCCTTTGTGACTTTCTTGATTTCACGCATGCGTCTGTTGACAAGTCCATTTTTGTTACATATCTGCAGTCTGCAACAATAATCCCAGAGGTTAAATAAGCAATTAAAACCATCAGACTTAATTGCCGGGAACACAGTCGAAACCAGTTCACAGAAATAGAGGGTTACATAAACATGCATCGAATCCAAAGACAAACAAGCAGAAATCGCAAGCTTCTTTACCCCTCGTTTCTAACCTATGATTGGCGTAATGTTGCCACATATTTTTTCAGGGTTTGTTTACCATAAAAATAATAATGAATCCAAAAATATTTCTTTAAAGTTGAAAAAAAAAAGAATTTTTAATGGGCCAATGGCAATTCCAAGCAATCAACCCATTGCATACCATTATATACACACACACACACACACACACACACATCTTGTAACTTAGAGTATGTTTTGAATACTGCAATATGTATGACAATTGAACACAGACTTAGCAAAAAAATAATTATTAAAAAACCGAATCCACTTATAAGCACAATCCGGATGTAATCACGCTCTGCTTGATTCCCGAGGACTATCTATGCTTATAAACGGAGACAACTGTATTCACAAACCCACGTGACATATTGTCCATTACAACAATGTTAAATCATACCATAAATTACGTTCGGTTATCAGACGTGCAAAAATGTCCACATCGGTCACTTATTCTGAATTGATCAAGGTATGTTGTGAGGAATCTTTTAAATTTATATTGGATTGTCGAATATAATGAAATTGTATATGGAAAAGGAGATTCAATGCAAAACAACACAATAGTAAAGTAAGAACATTATTATCACAATTTTCTGTTATATTTAAATATCTGTACAAACTTGCAATGTTTATTTTATAACATTTGAATGTAGTTGTATAATATTAACCAGCTGACTGCTTTACTCTGGAACAAAACCCAACTTGTTTTTGACCAGAAAACTCGTCCTTCAAATATCGATCGAATTAAATGACCCACATCTTAACAAAAACTCTCAATTTTAAACCCGCGTCTTTCCAGAGTAAGGCAGTTAACTGGTTAAATACCTCGAACAGAACGAATAACGATGATGGTATTCACAGGAGATCGTTTGAAGAAGAAATACTTTAATAGATGAACTGTATAGTATACTGTATTCCACGTGTAGCGTATATTAGACAAACTAAAGATGATGGTATTCACAGGAGATCGTTTGAAGAAGAAATACTTTAATAGATTTGAAATAGTTGTATAGTATACTATATTCCTCGAGTCGCGTGTATTAGACAAAATAAAGATGATGGTGGTCACGGTAGATCGTTTGGACAAGAAAAAAATTAATAGATTTGATATTGAAATTCACCACAATGTGTTTACTAACGTAACATTAAAATCAAAACAATATGGTAACAAATGGCGAATACCAGTGAGAGCGGAAACATTTGTCCACATTAGATTAAGATAGATAAAATAACATTTTACAACTGGTTGAAAGTGAATGCAAAGATTTGCTAACTATGATATCCAATAAAACAGTGTGTAAAACAAGTTGATATGACGTCATTGCTGTCTCGATTAATTTGATGTCTTCACAAGAAGTTGGGGGCTGAGCGATCGTTGGTTTTTGTTCTTCGTAGACTCCTAGTATTGAGTTCATCCCTGTGGGTGGTAGAGAACAAGGACAAATTATATATTGCATGGAATATTTTAAAATGTAGGTCATGCCCAATAATGTTTAAATATGTGATCCGCCATCTCAAAACGGTAATATGTCGAGATGGACTAGGTGCTAAGTATGGAATTTATAGAGACAAATATCAAACTTTGGCTTAATTTCTTATCGTTATTGTGGAGAATTAATGAAATTTCTTACATTGCAAAAACTGAAAGTTCGTATTTCTTATCCATTTAGTCTTAAATTCACGTTATTGGGTCTGATTCATCACGACATAATACCGTTAGAGACGCAGGGTAACATATACTTGTTAACCGTGAAAATAGTGGTCTAAACTTAGTTGTTTTATCACTGAAACGGCTGCTGTCTTTAACGGTCAGTAAATGTTTGTTATTATCAGGACTTTGATATGGTATTGCAGCGGAAGGCCTAAACAAGTTACATCAATGAGGGGATGACAAGACCTCCAAAATTTCTGCCCAAAATTGACATATCTCGAGATATGCCTGCAGAAATATATGTTTCCTTTTCAGATAAATAAATACAGTACGTTCAAGACACTATACAGATTTCATGTTGGTTGCAGTAATTGTAATCCGTACGCCAAGCTGGGCAAATACACGTGTTTATATATTTCGTAACCATTACTGTGCGATCTATGCCTAAACAATGTTCAATACATCCGGACAATCCAAAGGAATTGAATTTAAATGATAGCCTTATAATTATAGAACATAATAATTGTTTATTGCCCAATGTTAGCAACCACCGATATCAGTGCACTTTAGCACTCGACGTAGCCATCCAACTAATATGCAGTGACGTATGTAAATTTATCCAAGGCACCTAATAGCTTTTTTGACAGCACATTTTGAATAAGAACAGACGAAAAACGTGAGTGAAGTCAGTTCCTCGGGTGTAGTCAATGTATCTGGCATGTCAACCATATAATATCATTGGGTATATTGACCTCACTCACTCTGTTCATATTCTAAACTTCACTGATTTCTGAATGTCGGCGTCACCACAGTATAGTATAGTGACAAACCGTTTCATCAATTTTCTTTTCTCCCCATCAAAATGATTTTTTACCCAATTTCTTACAGTATGAATAAATGGTATGTTATACCAAAGCGCATTTTGAGGGTTATTGTGAGTTTAAGAGCGCACTGCCTAAAAAGCACGGAGAACTTTATGACCACACTGATGTCATATCTTGAAAAATATTTTTTTTTTCATATTTTGTGATATTCCGTCCAGTCAAAAAATCATTTCTTTTCAGTTGAGAACGTCATGTAATCAAGAATGAATTGAATCATATTAGTGATGAAATAATATGTAAAGACAAGAGAGCAGAAAGCTTTTGAAAATCAACCCGTGTCTGTCTGATAGCTTGTCAAGTACAAATTTACCGGACCCCCAACAACTTCCTTTTTCTTTACCCCCCCCCCCCCCTCTCAAGAATACAATTCTTAATTCCTCTTTATTTTTGAACGAGTTCAAAACAAGGAGGGGTGGGGTGGTGGGAGAGGGGGGTCTGACTATGACGTGAATAAATAGCATGCACACACATTTTATTATTATACTTTAGACAACGCAAATGCCAAAAAATTACAGGAAAATGTTTTTTAAAAAGAGAAAAGGCAAGAGCTTTTTAAAAAGAAAAAGTTAAATTTTGATCGGCAAACAATAATCATACATCATCAAAAAATATAAAAGTAATTAGATGAAAATTTTACAAGGAAGAAGTAAAGGTTGTATTTTCATCAAGAATTGCTATCATTTTCTTAAAATAACGATGGAGATCACTGCTCTTGAAACTGAGTAGCTAAAGGAGTCATTTATGACTTTTTCTTTAACTGTTGTAATCAAACTATTATTCAGTTAAATCTCAAAGTTGTGTACCCAAAAGCTTTTGTGGCCAAATCAGACCAATTTACGTATAACATTAATTTGCTCTTCAGTTTGGAACGAGATAGGAATAATCAAAATTAAACCAAACTCATTATAATTCTCAATCTTACAACTGTAAACAGTGGAGGATATATATATATTATATATTTTATATATATATATATATATATATATATATATATATATATATATATATATATATATATATATATATATTTAAATCATCTCAGAAGTCTTTAACTTTCTAAACACAAATACTTTCTTAATAACCTCCCAAATGATTTTATCGACTGGAACCAACCTTTATGGAGTTTGTGGCATACACAGTGAAAAGTGAGTTTGAAAAAGACTTAGAAAAAGGAATGAAACAATTTACATTACAGTACATGAAGAATTAAGATGACAACTAGTCACAAGACCTTTCAAAACACCATCTTCAAGCAACAGCTAACGATACATAATCAGGTTTTTATTTCTTACAAACTCTAGCAGCCCCTTTCTCACATCTTACTTCAGAGACGAAGACGGTGGCGGCGGTGGTGGTGGTGGCGGCGGAGGGGGTGGCGGAGCTCCTCCTGGGGCGCCGTCCGAATTTGGTGGAGGTGGCGGTGGGGGGTGGGACTTTTGGGATACTGGGGGTGGTTGGTGTCTCATGGTCGTAGGAGGGTATGGGTTACCAAATGTGGAGATTGGAGGTGTAGGAGGCTCGAAAGAAGGGGGTGGGGGCACGCTAAATGTAGGTGGGGGTGCTGCATGGGGTAGGTAGGTCCCTAAGGAGTTTGATCGTGGTCTACCAAGTAATGGGGAGTTTGGGGTAGTCTGTGAACCTCCTGTGTGGTATGTAGAGTTGTGGCTATTTGGCTGGCCCATGCTGTATATGGTACCATATTGGGAACTTATGGGAGGGGGAGGGGGTAAGGGATGGTTCATATCCATTCCTCCAGGTGGCTTCACTGGACGTCCATCGGCCGAGAAAATTGTAGAGGAAGGTGACATGATCATGCCCATGCCCTGGTGGTTACACAATGGAAAATAAGATTGTTAGAAATTCGTATAGGTTTAGACCATAATAATAATCTTTCTTGTCATTATTGTAAAATGAATTAATAGGTTTTACAGGAGTGATAGATTATACAGAACAAAATGTATACACATTTAGATAGTTGATGGTAAGTATACAATTATAAACATTTGGGTACAAATAAATATGTACAGATCCGCTTTCAAATTGTAATCAATACAAGAGCATTAACACCCACAGTTATAACATTTAAATATAATTCCGATAGTTGGTGGTGGACTTAGTCACTTGGCATATCCCCCCCCCCTCTCTCTCTCACTCTCTCTCTCTCTTTTCAACTGTCCGTGTTGCCATTTTTCATGATTATTATATGGCTGTAAAGTTTAGATAGCGTCATTTAATTCAATTCACAAAAGATAACCAATCAATTTGGGGTTCCCGATTGGTCATTTGGGAGAGCACTCACTTCTCAAGCGTAGAGACAGGTAGAGATCCCGGGTGCAGTCGAGATATTATTTTCTTAACCCCATGACCACTCAGCAGTGATAAGGTAACTGGATCTGTTAGGCGGACAATGCTTTGAGATAAACCAGGGTCCTATCAAAGGGACAGCAAGGAAGTGATATTGTCTGCTTAACAGAATATAGAAACCAACATGATCGCTATCTACAATGGACACTGAGGGATTTCTAATACGCTTCAATAGTCGTAACGTCAATTCCCTCGTAATGACGCATGGTAACTTAGTAACTGGCTCTAAACTATCGGAACAATGGCGGACGCCCTTATGAAATATTTCTCCGACGAGCATAAAAACGTAGTCAGAGGGGAAAAAAAAAACATTATAAATCTCATCATGTTTTGACTTTTACACATTCTTATCACAAGACACATGAAAAGTTCTAACCAGCATGAAGAATAAAAAGTACCGATTTTCTTTGTTTAGAACCACGACGGCTGCCATTGCTGAGCGACGTGACATCGACTATTGAATCCAATTGTACATACCTGCGATCCGACAATGCCCTCTGACGAGACCATCTGGTACACTGAAGTGTCCGTTGGATAGGCTGATGGTATTTGAGAGCCCACGGTGCTGGTAGAGGTGAGACTGCTGTTGTCAGACGGCTGGAAAATAAAGACGAGCGGGATTGAAGACAGCTTTCACTAAGTTCTGAGTCTGGGACACTAGAAACCAAAGTGTACTTATTTACCAGCCAGATAATCCAAACTATACCATCTTATTGTTTTGAAATGAAAATGAAATGATGAAAAATCAAGAAGGACATTTTCAATACAATAGAAGAAACGAAATTGACGCCACTCAGCTCTTTATTATTGTTTTCGGACAGCCATGTTTATGATAAGTTTTTATTAATTTTATATCGATCAGATTAGAAACGCTCACGATTACACACAGTTTTGATGAGCTGGTACTTTATATCCGGTTGGCGGATGTTGTATTTTACCTAAACGAATAGAATCAATACAAAATTTTGCCCAATACCATTTATTAGGAATTGGCTCGTAACTTGCGTTCGGTTATCAGATTTCTGAAAAAATAATAATCCCGTTCTAAAAATAAAAATACATATAGTAAATAGATACAAAATAATACACAACGACTTCATTAAAAGTTGTAATAATTTTTTAAATGGATATCCCTTCAAATTTTAATTGTTGCTTTTAAAGAAATAATGGCGTTTAAGTACCTACTTATTTCTGAGTACATGGGAATCGCAATGTTACACTATTTCCTGCAATTTTATCTACTCTTTTATTACTTTGAGCACACATCATGACTCAGAATGATACTGCATAATATTATGGATGCATTTAATATTTTTTACTATATATTTGTTAGGTATTATATTAAACATAGTTAATGTTTATTTTCCAAATATCTAATATTAGCGTGGCTCAGCGGTACGGTCTTTGCTTCGTACCAGGAAGGTACCGAGTTCGATCACCCACCGTTGCGTTGTGTGGCCTTGAGCAAGTCACCTCACCCTAGATCAATTTGCGGTGCTGCACTGCGGCTGACGCCTGGGTTATTCCAGTCTTCCCTTGGAATATATAAAGATAAATTTCCCCTATGGGATGAATAAAGGGAATTTTATTATTAAAAAAAATATTTATATTCTACTCCATCATCCTTCTTTTTCTCATTTCCCTTGTTTTTTATTTTTGTATAATCGTTTTTGATTCTAGGTCCAAAAAGTCACTGTACTGTTGATAAACTTAAAAGACCAAGAACTGCGAGACATACAACGTGGCAGTAATAGCAAACTAAAACAACCAGTAATCAATATAGGAAGGGCTCGTTGACAGCACAGCCTTTATAAGGAAAATGGAAAGAAAAATAAATTGAGTAGATGTTACTCATATATAAGGGAACAACACAAAACAAACAACGTTTGTAATCAATACAAGAGCATTAACACCCACAGCGTTTTGTTCCCTTATATATGAGTCACATCTACTCACTTTATTTTTCTCTCCATTTTACTGGCTCATTTAGGCACCTCTAGTTTTGGTTTTATAAGGACAGCAACTTAATTATTACTATTACAAAAAAAGTTTTGACTTTTACGTTCGTTCTTCATAAGTTGATTTTTTATTGCTGTAAGAGGAAAAATATCTCTCAAAATAACACCCGCCAATAAGATTAATTGGCTGGTACGACGTGCACTCATTGCAGGTCTGATAACCCAATTCCTTATGGGCTCCTTGTTGTAATCGAAATCTTAAAAAAAAAATACGCAAAATATTGTCCATTACAACAATGTTAAACTAGGCCCAGAAGTAGGTTCGGATGTCAGATCAGACCTGCATATATGTACACATCGGGCTGGTAGAATGACTTACCTGAGGTGAAAATGCATCATGAATCATTTTCAACATGGCCGGTTCGTGCAATGACTTTGGTCGTTTCAAAGTTCCTGGGGTGTTGGCCTGAGTAGGCTGAGTATCAAAGGTGAATGGTGCGTTGAGGGCGATAAGACTATGTTCTTTGAGGTCGCTGATGCTCTTGGCTCTTGTCGGTGGGGGTCTGGATTTTTGAATATATTTATGAAAAAAAAAATTAACCTAAACAATAGCTTTATTCATGCTAAGAGTTTAGCTTGAGTCATAACAACGAAATAACAACAACAAAAAATCCAACTCAAAATTAAATAAAAAAGAACAAATAAAAAAACAACAACTAAACAACAAAAACATAAAGATAAAAATAAATTAAACAAACAAAAACAAAACAAAACAAATAAAATAACAATGAAAAACAATAATAAAAAACATCAGTAAAAAGATAAAACAAAAAACAAACAAACAAACAAACCAAAAATTTAAAGAAACCAAAAAAAACCCCTCAGAAAAACAAAAGAAAAATCCCCACCCCCCGAAAAACCCCAACCAAACAAAACAAAAAAACTAAACATAAAACAAACAAAAATAAAAAAACAAAACAAAAAAAAAACAACCAAAAACAAAAACAAAGCCAAAAAAAAACAAAAACAAACAAAACAAAAAAAAAAAAACAACCCAAAAGCCCCAGGAAAATGAAACAAAGAAAAACAAAAACAAAATAAAACGACAACCCTTGCCCTCCCAAGCCAAAATAAAACTAAACAAGAAAAAAAAAAATGAAGCATGATGCATGATGATGATGATGATGATGATGATGATGATGATGATGATGATGATGATGATGATGATGATGATATGATGATGATTATTATTATTATTATTATTATTATTATTTATTATTATTATTATTATTAATATTATTATAATTATTATGATAATGGTGATGATGATGATGATGATGATGATGATGATGATGATGATAATGATGATGATAATGATGATGATGATGATGATGATGATGATGATGATGATGATGATGATG
>NC_088364.1:54494829-54497329 GCF_034508935.2 Berghia stephanieae | reverse complement strand
AAAAACCAAAAAAAAAAAAAAAAAAAAAAAGAAATAAACCCCCAAAAAACCAACAAAAAACAAACAAAAAAACCAACCAAAAAAAAACCAAACAAAAAACCAACCAAACAAACAAACAAAAAAAAAACAAAAACAAAAGAAAAAACAACAAAAAGATGATGTTTTGGTAGTCAAATGATCAATTAAGCTAAAATGTACACGCTTAATAATATCGTTAAAAAAATACACATATGCAAAAATATGTGAATTAAGAAGTTGAAATATATCTATGTTTCAATCAGATATGAAAATACCACTCCATTCTAATATAAACACGAATTTTGATAAAAGTAGATTGTGAGCTTCGACTAGACCTATTAGCAGTTTAAGTTTTGATTTAAGAGTTCCCGCGTGTCTGAAGTATAGCAAGCCCCCATTGGTTTTAAGTCTTCTGTACGTTGACGGGTTTTATAACGAATTAATGCCTTTTTTATATGATGACCATTTTGGTCATAGAATAGATAAGTTTGGCTGTTTAAATAGTTTACGTCATCGACCAAAATATGAGAATTTGTAGGACATTTCCTTTATCAAAATAAAACTCAATGCATTTAGTATTGATAAAATGAACTCACCACTACGTTGAAAAATTGGTCAGCGGTCTGTGGTAAGACGTGTGGCTGGGATGACATCTGTCTCCAGGTGGCCAACTCGTCTGTCAGGCCGTCCAAACCCTGGTTGATTGCAATTGTATAATAATAAGTATGCCGCTATCTTATGAATCAAGTCATAGCAATTCCTTTTGAGACGCAAACTAGTTTCAAGAATGAATAAATTATATCTCACATTATCACTTCGATGGTTCATTTCGTTCCAGTTGTAAAAACCAGGTTGTTACACTGTCTAAGCTTTTGTGAGATTAATTCAAATGACAATAAGTACATCAGTAACTGGATGGATGATAGTTAATAGAAACTTTACTTGTACGTATTTTTTTGGGCTTGGCATTGTGTTGTTTTTTGTAAAGACCACAGCTTTACATTGTTTTAAAGTAGCCTTATGGGGGAAAAGCATCAATTCTATAGACGGACTCGGTGATGGAATGGAACTTGCTCGATACTACCTCTTACGAAAAACTCTCTGATGTACATGTGGAGCATTATATTGCAAGGCAGCTCATCCGGGCCAAAATCAAGAGTTCACTGGGAGTGTTTAATGTCTTTTTGTTTAGCTCATTAAGTGAGTTTTTAGAATTATCATATCAAGTAAGAATTATGGTGGAAAAGTTGGAACCAACTTGATGACTTTGATTTTTGGGATAACTTGGTAATCCTTAAACATAGCGACAAAACAGTAAAAGAAAGGCAAAATCTCAATTTTGAAGAGAATGAGACCCTAAACAGGACACAAGATAAAGAGCAAGAGGACATAGCTAATGAAGATTAACTATAATTTCAATGTATAAATTCATCTAAGCCAATTATAGAAGTGAATTCCTTTGCCTACAGTACAGATACTCAAACAGAAAACAATATGATGTTGGCTAAGCACACGAGTAAAGGGAGAATGTGAGAGATAATGTATTGCAATACAAAATATGAGCACTTCAAACCCGGATCTTTCATAAACAAAAAAAAAAGAACAACGAACATTTAACAATGAGGAAATGTTCTTGATGATAACCTATGCAACAGCAGATACGTTTTGTAAGATGATAAAAAGGTAGGCTACGTTGCGCACTTCACTCATTTATCACATCGGTTCGGCGAAAATCGTATAGTGCCATAACAAGACAGGGGGATAATAACTGCAATGAGTAAATACCCCTCAGCATAATCCATTTGGCCTGACTTACAATAAAAACATTTATGTAGCGCACTTTCACTGCTCAATGAGTTTCATAGCGCTTTCCAAATTTTCATTATATAAAGTACACATCTGTTGACTTTTGGAATTTCTCTTTATACTTGCAGTTCTATGATATCCAACACTACCTATAGACATGTACTAATTCGCGCACTTATCGAATATATGTGGCACTTTAAAACAATTGAGGATGTTGAGAACAGAAATTGTTCGATTAATGGGCTCGTGATATCGATTCAACATGCTCTTTCCCAAACCACATGTCAAAGAGACAGATTACATAGTTTTGATGGAAATTTGACAATAAATGTGACTCGATGCGTTTCTCTGGTATTATGTCAGATAAAACTTGGCTTAATGCAAAACTGATTGGAGTTAAGGAATTTACTAAAATAAAAAATCGTGTTTTGAAACAAACTAATATCTTTAATGAGGTCAAAGTTTGTATTTATTATCATAATACAGGGTGTCCATAAAGTCTGGGTACATGGTAATAGTCCACATTCCCTTTTAAAACTCATTCGTATTCAATTCGGGATGTAAATGAATTGTATTTTAACTGCACGTGACATCTACTTGTTAGGCGATAACACACTTTTTTTTCCGACAAAGACCAAGCTGTTAACGGCCAAGTACTCATTTTACTCACCAGCTC
>NC_088364.1:54474829-54484829 GCF_034508935.2 Berghia stephanieae | reverse complement strand
TTTCAATTTCATTCTCAACTATTTATTTATGAAAAAAGTGGAATATTCTCTTGGCTATTGATAAAACGTACAGTAGTCCTTCAGATCCGGACTTTTTATAGCGTGAAATGGGCTTGCTAGGGATTACCCGTTACCCTTTTAATAGGACGCTTGTCTAGGGCAAAGTACTTCCATCAGATCTTAGAGACCCAGCTACCCAATCACAGTAGGTGGACAGGAAGGGGGAGGGGGGGGGGAGGGGGTTCGGTTGGAAAAAAATCTTAACTTTACCAGGGATCGATCCCGGTCCCTTTGTGTGTGAAACGCGTGCTCTACTAACTGTGCTACTGGGACCTCCATTGACAAATACAGGGTGATTCAATAAAATGTGAAGATTAATAAGATGCGACTCATTAACCTGTCCGTGTCTAGTTAGTGTTATAGTATTCCATTCGGCATAGGCTAGCGTTGTGGTGATATTGATCCATGAGCTGTTTGACGCCATGTTTGTATTGACGTCATTGAAACCGAGGTTTCAAAGTTGAATGATTATCTCAATACAGGGATTTAAAACTCAACTCATTTTAGTATAGTGAAAGTTCTGATATCATTTTAATTTGTTTTGTCCATGGATACATTTACATATAATATAAATAATTGCGATTGTGAATCGCTTATATAATATGAAGCTTTTTAAAACAATTAGCGCAGCATCCAATAAATGTGCTCAAAGCGCTTCACGTGTGGTCCTTAACAATGCCGTCTCTTGTAAGATGCTACGATATTTATATATGTACAAACACAATGGTTTTACCGAGCATTTACCTATTTTACACCTGGATACGATGAGAGAATAAGTTGAATAAAAAGGTCTTTTCCAAGGAATCAACTTTGCCCCCCCCCCCCCAGACAAGGATTCGAACGAAGGGCCTTCAAATCAGAAAAAGAACTTATATCTAACCCTCAAAACTGCAGGTAATTCGAATTCCAAATTTACATGAAAATATTTCATTTATGATATATTGAGGTTATTTTTGATAATGTCGATGGCCTCGTATGATGTCTCGTCTTGAATCACTCAACATATAGGGCGTCAAATATGCCACGTGTACTGAATGGAATTGACAATTAATTCCATAATGAAAAAATCTGGAGCAATTTGATCAAGGTGAAAGCGTAAAAATTAAATGTACAAAAATATCTAGACTATATTTATCTTTTAAAATGACATTAAACTAATTGTACATGAATTGATTTCGCTTTTCATTATCATCTTGTCACATTCTGTCGAAGCAAACACACCCAGCAATTAGTCAAAGTAAATAATGTGATTTCTGGCTATTTTTACTGTCTATCTAATAGTTATATTTCCGTAACATAAAAATTTCTTTACTTTTTGGCCATAAATCTAAAAAATGAAATATAGCTTAAACCCCCCACCCCTTTCTTTTATAAAAAATGTTATAAACTTGAGAACTCAAAGAATTCTCAGGTTCAAGACTTTGTGACAAGTTGGAGAGTCATCTCCAGCTATTGATATATGAAATTACACTTTTATGGCCAAAATGAAAGGTGTTTTGATATTGCTAAAATCCAAAGAAATTTGGCTAGAAAACTAGTCCTTCAAATATCGACTGATTAAAATAACTCTCATATTAGCAAAGAATCTCAAACTTAAGACTTCGACGAAATCCTAGATTTTAGAGCTTTTGGCAAGTTGACGGTCATTTTAGTCGATCGATATTTGAAGGACGAGTTTTCTGGCCAAAATTTAAAAAAATGTATTTTGCTGCGAGTATGACGATATATCTAGTATGTTCTCCTAAAGGTTGGCTACAAGCACATCGTGACATTGATCAATGATTTGATCGAATTTTATATTGACGTCAAGAAAACATGAAGCAAAGCAATTTTAGTGATTATCTGGAAAAAAGGAGGAATTCCAAACTCAGCTGTTTTGAATAGACTGGGATGGTGTATATTTACTACTAATTTTAACAACGGTATTGAACGCCAGTGAAGCCTGAAGGTCGAATTCAATTTAGAAAATATTTTCCTGAATTAATCACAAAATAAAGTGTATGGAACAAGATGATCAAGTGATATACTTTGCACAAATACATTGAATGAGCCACAATATCGTATATTCTTCTTTAGCCTTAATTTGTACTGCGGCTAACGCCAAAGCGGCTGACTATTAAAAATAAAGAGATCGATTCAAAGGTTAGTTAAATTCTCATTTTAATGAGAGAATAAATCATTTTTGTTTGTTTGTTGAAATTCATATCGTAGATCAAAGACATCATTATTGAATAACTTCAACGACAGTAAACAAAAGTAAAAGGTCAGAAAGGCAAAGGTAAGAGATAACTCAAAAGATAGAGTGATAAAGAAAGAGTTTTGGATCGCATAGAAACAGAGAGAAAGGTGCGAAGTTGATGAGGTACAATAGAAAGGGGAAAAGTTAGTTTGAGGACGAGGACAAGGAAAAAGAGGAGGACAAATTGAAGAATATAGATAATTTTTGTTAAATAGAGAGCAATTTTAATCAATTGCTATTTGAATTAACTCAATGAAGCCTAGCCCTCTATTTCCGTGCTGTACATTTTCCAAAGAGATTTTTGGTGCTTTTCAAAATTAAAAAACAAAAACAAACAACAACCCCCTCAAAAAAACCCCCAACAAAAACAAAAACAAACAAACAAACAAACAAACAAACAAACAAAACAATACAGTTACTCAATCTAAAAAAAAATTGGCATGAATATAGTTTTATTCAATTGCAAATATCATGATGACTTAATTTTCAATGTTAGAGACCGTTGACTTATTTGTGTGCGCTTTCGCGTCTTATTGTCCGTTTCTGCTTTCGTTGAATTTTTAAAAACAAACGAACAATGACTTTCGTCTTCCAATGTCTTGATCCTTTCAAGGAACTCATCGCTTGAAGCGAATTTTGCTCCCTCAAATATTGAATTCGACCGTCTATCCATATTTTAAAAGAGGACTGGCGTGCAACGGACAAGGAAGGAAGGCGGAAGGATTTGATTTCCCCGGTTTTGTACGTTCATACGTACTGCGCATGCGCGATTCGGGTGTCGAATTATCTGGTGACAAAATACACCCGAAACTCGGGTGTCGAATAACACTCCGATATATATATATATATATATATATATATATATATATATATATATATATATATATATATATATATATATATATACATATGTTATTTTTTTTAACATGGATTTTTATTTTTATTTATTTTTTATTATTTTTTTATCTATTATTTTTTTTTCTCCAAGAATTGTTTTTCTGTCATTGTCTATACTCGATGACTTATTTTTCAATTCCGTTTCCTGAAAAATAATTTGCATGTGTTTATATATTATTATAGTCGTTATGCTTATTTATTTCTTTATTCACTTATTCATCTATTCATTTTTTCTATTTATTGATTATATTCATAGTTATTTACTTATTTATCGATTTAATTATTTTGGTAGTTTCCTTTTACCAGTGTTGATTTGAAATTATATGTAAATGCATGGTTACTATTAGCAATTGCTTAAAATATACCTTTGAATTTAATTAAAAACCATGTAAGAATTAAAAAGCAGTAGCATTGTTTATATAAATACAGTTTGTCTCAGAGAAATGTAAATCATGATGTGGTAAAAATAGCCTCAGTCAAAAACCAAGACAGTCGTTGGTAGGATTAGGTGAGTTACAGTTTTCTTGTCAAAATAAAAATGTCTTATGTCAGTGAACGCCATTATTGTACTTACCAATGTCCTCAGTGCCTCCTTTACTGTTACTACGGCACTCATGTCCAAGGCGTCCTAGAGACTCTATATATGATCTGGATGCTGTTGAAGTTGCTGAGAAAGATACATTTTACGTACGTGAATGCTGAAAACCAACATTTTACTATAGTATTTATCCGGAATGACAAGTTCTTTAATCCTTTAAAGCTATGAGCGTTAGGATACAGCGATTCATCCCGTATCTGTAAAATTAAACAGACTGAAAAATTACTTGCTATACGTTGGATTATTCATTCGTTCGTCTATCGTAAAGTACTTTCCGCTATATCCGACAGACCCAGCAACACAACCATTGCTGGGTGCACATAGAGGAGTTAGAACAAAAAAATCGACTCACTGCAGGAACCAGAAACCGATCGCTTTCCTTGGGACAAGTAATCAAAGGAGCTGTCGGATCTACTTTTATGAATTATATTATGAAAAACAGATAAACAGTGAGTCATTTCAGCCATCATTTCAAAAGTTGTCTTCCCGTTTGCCTTGAAATTTACGGCCAGAGGAAGACCCGAACTTAAGTTTTGATTTTTGTATGATAACAACAAGAAATGAAATGAGTAGGAAAGTGCCAGAAGACAATAGAGATGGGCGGCGATGGGGTTTCGAACCGCGACCTTACCGGTACGACAACTCCGCCTGGCCGGGGAAGATCGCGACTCTACTGTATGAGCTATCCACGACCCCCATAACGCCTTTTCTCCCCGACTTGATTTTTGTATGAGTATAACTTTCTCTGATACTGACAAGCAGTTGGCTACGAGTTAGACATAACTCAAATTAAATCTAAAAATCAAAACAAACACAAAACTATCATCGATTGTGTTAAAAAACACAATAGAGTGGAATATAACAAAATTAACAACGTGGGAAAGGAACAAGTAGATGAGAAAGACATACAAAACAATCTTACTGCAGCAATCAAAATACTGTTATCAGATCTGTCGGTCCAGTGCTATAATATCACACCATACTGTCATCATATACACTGATAAATTAGTAAATGGTTTCATTTCTATTAAACATTTCTGATCATTGAGAATATTTTAAACATAAACTACCATATCGTAATAACCATTGATCCGAGACGCATTTAAATTTGATTTTGAATTTGCCATAATAAGAAAAAAACATGAAATATGAAATTCTATCTAAAATATAAAATGATAAAAATAGCAAGTTTCCCCTCATATTAAAACTGCGACTCAAACTTTATTGATTTTTCAATTATTTGATCGTCATTAGTAAATCAATGTGCACGCCATAAATGATCTAGTTGATTCACCAGGATGTAGTATCTTTATTCGATAATCTTGACATGGACGTACTGTGTAACTGCAATTTCTATGTGATCATGAGGTATGACACTCGCTTTCGGATCGGAAGGTCCTCGGTTCGACCTTCGTTCTGCGCATAATTGAGTCATTGGAAAAGGCTATTTACTCACATTCTCTCATTGCACTCGGGTGTAAAATGAGTACCTGGCCGTTAACAGCCTTGTCTCTGTCGGAAAAAAATTGTATTTATCGTTCAACACGGTACGTTTTGCTGTTGGTGACACGGACCCTTTGTGAGGCGCTTTGAGCACGTTTTGTGGATATTGCTCTATATAAAAGCTCAAGTTTTATTTCGACATGACATCGTCACCAAAACCGTTCATATAAAAGCATTGTCATGGAGTTTGGGGAGCTGTTTAACCAGTTAACTGCCGTACTCCGGAAAAAACACGTATTTACAATTTTGGCAAGAAGATTCGTCCTTCAAACATCTATCGATTTAAATGACTCTTATCTTGTCAAAAACACTCAAACCTGGGACTTCACGAAGTAAAACAGCGTCTTTATTTCATGCAGACCAAGTCATCTACTGGGCGCCCCTTTGTCTTCGCGCTCTTAAATCTTCCTCCAGTGCCATAGCCAAATATTCATTCACATCACGTAATAACATAACATAAAGGTCCGAGTTTTGAGACCACCTTTACATCTCAGGTTAATGGTCATAGTCCTCACTTATTGCACTCTTTGATAATTAAAACCACATTATTTGAAACTGACAACGTTTGTGTTCACAATTCATACGATTATATACATGAATAGCTTCAGACAATGAATTTTAAAAGACATAAAATTGGATAAAATAGCTTTCAATTGATGACATTAATCCATCTTTTTCAAGGCCATTGGACTCACAAATTTGTCTAAAACGTATTAAATAACATAATGAAACATTTTTGGCCAGATGACATGAGGTAGATTATCAATTTCTGAAAGTTTACGATGAATGCTTCTAAAAACAAGGAAACGCCCTTAACTCATTCAATCCTAGAGATTTTTTCTACTTTTCAAAATTGGAAAAAAATATATTAAAAATGAGCATACATAGAGTTTTATTCAACTACCATTAACATGCGAAAACCTAAAAACATTAGCTTTGATACGACGCCTAAAATTTGTCTCAGAAAATGTAATAAATAGGCATGGGGTAAAAGTAACCTGGGTAAACTACGGATATAGTCGGTGTTAGGGTTGAGTGAGTTAACAAACGCTTGAGAAGAAAATCTGATTTTGTAACAAAAGACTGAGAAGCCTAAAAAAAAAAAAGTACATACCCAGTAATGCTTTATGGTAAGCTTTTCCATTTGCCAGCAACTGTTTTGCTTGTGGATTGAACTTAGTATTCAGATTCTGGTGAGAGAAAAAAAAGATGCAAACACTCTTTATTATTATAGAAAGAGAGCAAAGATGTAGACATACAGGCCTATTATTGTGCGGCTATGTGGTCTAGAGGTGTGTCACTCCCCTTCTGATCGGAAGGTCCTGGATTCGAGTACCGTGCGCTCTGAGCGGCGTATAATTGAGTCCTTGGAAAAGGCATTTTACTCACATTCATTCATCGTACTCAGGTGTAAAATATGTACCTGGTCGTTTACAGTATTGTCTCTGTCCGAAAAAAAATACTGTCACCTAACAGACGTCGTGTCTCGTCCTTCACGTTAAGTGTTACTGTTGGCTAGGGACCCCTTGAATTGGGCTTTGAGCACGTTTAGTGGATATTGCTATATATAAGAGCCTTTTAAAAAAAAGAGTAGAGCATCCATTTCTTTCAGCATTGTGGTCTAGTAGTGTGACACTCGACTTCGAGCCTGTAGATTCCTTGATCGAGTCCCACTCTGTTGGCGCAAAGTTTTAGTTCTTTGAAAAGGCTCTTTGCTCACATTCTTTCACCATACTCATGGATATAATGAGAACCTAGCCGGTAACAGCGCTGATTTTATCGATAAAATAAAATGTAATATCGCCGAACAGGCGTCATGTCGCAACCTACATGAAATGCGTTGTAAAGCGTTTTAAACCATAATAATTTAGTGGAAAATGCGCTGTATTAAAATTCAGGTTTTAACCATCGTGGAATTAATTATTTTCCGCACGGATTAATGGTCGACAGTATCTGATGATTGAAGATAATAACTTCCCAAGGTTTACATTTCAGAATCAATATTGAAGATTTTATACCAGCTATTAAGTGGTATTTCTGTATTGTACCCAATAATCGTTAACATGAAACCTGCAGATGACAATGAATGTAGTTTTCAAGAAGATGGAGAGATAGAGTAGGAAACGGATATGATAAGGAGAAGGTAGGTAAGGAGGAGGGTGGACCTAGGAGTGAGAACTGGAAGAGTTTTTGATTTATGTTTTAACAATTAAAATTGCCATTTAGACTTTGACTATCCTGAATAGGATTCAATAGTCTGATGTCACGTCCACCCAGCAACGCGCAGTTTGGTTCTAAACAAAGAAAATCTGTACTTTTTATTCTTCGTGCTGGCTTTTCACATGTCATATGATCAGAATGTATAAAAGTCAAAACATGATCAGATTTATAATGTTCTTCTCCTCTGGATACACTTTTATGCTTGTCGGAGAAGTATGTCATAAGGGCGTCAGCCATTGTTCCGATAGTTTAGAACCAGTTACTAGGTTACTATGTGTCATTACGAGGGAAGTGACATCACGGCTGTTGAACCCTATTCGAATTTTTAATAATATGCATGGACATTTCTCATTCAGGCTAAGTCAAACAAACCTTTAAAACGGGGAGAAAAAACAGAACGAAAAGAGGGGAACAGGGAGAAGAACGAGGCGATAAAGATGAAGTAAATGAACGTATTCTACGAGGAGGAGACTGAGGAGGAGGAGGAGGTGGTGGAAGAGGAGGAGAAGCAGAAAGGGAAGAAGAAAGACGAAGAGACGGAGGAGGAAGAGAAGAAGCAGAAGAAGAAGAAGAAGAAGAAGAAGAAGAAGAAGAAGAAGAAGAAGAAGAAGAAGGAAAAGAAGAAAAGAAGAAGAAGAGGAAGAAAAAGGAAAATAATAATAATAATAATAATAATAATAATAATAATAATAATAATAATAAGAAGAAGAAGAAGAAGAAGAAGAAGAAGAAGAAGGAGGATGGAAAGAAAGAAAGAAAATTTGAGAATGCAGACAATAATAAGGGACAAATAAATATGTCATAGTCATAAATGTCTATATTGATCAATAACTGACGGAAACGATATGTTGTGCCAGGTAATTGTAGCCATTTCAACTGTCACGATTCGAGTCTCTCAGATCGATGGAAACATTGACGTTAGCTAAACAATATTTATATAGGTTTATATAGAATAATAATATTGAGAGACAATCAGATTACGAGTGCGGATGGTGAAAATGAAGTGAAAATAACCTCAGGTCATCTCATTGAATGATACGTGGATGTTAACTGCTGCTTTTACATCACACGGCACAAGAGTATGGTCTTTGGTATGACACTCGCTTTCGGATCGGAAGGTTCTGGGTTCGAGCCTCGCTCGGCGCATAGTTGAGTCCTTGGATTTTTTTAAAACGGCAAAAGAACATTTACTATTAATAATAATAACATAAACATTGTCAACACACACACACACACACACACATACACATACACACACGCTTCCTCGTGTTTATACTTAAATAACGTCATCATCATCATCATCATCATCATCATTATCATCATCATCATCATCATCATCATCACCATCATCATCATCATCACCATCATCATCATCATCATAACCACCACCACCACCACCACCATCATCACCATCACATCATCAACATCGTCATCATCATCATCATCATCATCATCATCATCATCATCATCTTCAGCATCATCATCACCATCATCATCATCAACATCACCAATCTCACCTGTCATGAAAATCCTCATCTGATCATGATAGTATTACATATCACAACCATGCTTATCTTTTACAATCATCACGGTGGACTTTAACCTATTCCGACTCCTATAGATAGTATGCAGATGACGTCACTCAGGCCTTTGTTATTGTTTTTGCCATCCGGTTTGTGAGTTGTTCTCACTAAACTGTATTAACCAGACTATAAAAGTTCATGGTTACACAGAGTGTGTGTGTTGGTCCGTTATACTTCCGGATGGCAATGTTGTGAACTCCTTGGCCAAGCGCATTCTATCTATAAGTAAATGTTGAATTTAACTTATATCCTGTCGTACATTATCTAAAAATAACTTTGGTAAAAGAAGCGAAATTGACGTCACTCAGATCTTTGTTATTTTAAGACAGCCGGTTAGTGATTAGTTCTTACTAAATTATATCAAGAGGTCCCGAGCCAACAGCAACACTTAACATGAGTGACGAGATATGATGCCAGTTAGGCGATAATATTATACCCCCTCCCCCCGCCCTACAGAAACAACGCTGTGAACGATGTAATGTTACTCATTTTACATTTAAGTACGATGAGAACATTCGAGTAAAGAGCCTTTTCTAAAAACTCATTTATGCTCTCTTCACTCGACGCTAGATCATAACACAAAATTACATAATGCCTCATATTGGTGTTTAAAAAAAAAGCAGGAGGTCTGTTTTGAAATGGTTAGAATTTTACATTAAAAATCAAAAGCAATATGGTATGAAATTGAGTTTGGTATCAATAACATAATTTAGAATAATTTCCCTACGCCATGCAAAAGAATAATGACTATAATATACCTTCTCTAATGACAATATTATGTTGATTCATTTTTATTATTTTAATTTCATATCCTACAACCTAAAAACACTAGATCTATATTATCGCAATTTAATGCAAATTTGGTGTGAATAGTGCTCAACATATTGACAACAAAAACAA
>NC_088364.1:54462329-54469829 GCF_034508935.2 Berghia stephanieae | reverse complement strand
ATCGATGTCGGGGGCGTCATCTCTATGCATGACGTTTCAGCTCTCGTAGACTGGTTTGTGGTACCAATACGTAGTCGTGTCATTCTGTGTGTGAGTACACACACCTGGGTGGATGACAGGCACCAGCGCACTCACGAAGGCTGATAATGTAGTCATATTGAGTGACGCCTGGGGGATATACGTTTCAGTCATTTGTGGCTTGAGTGGAGATTGTGTGTGGTTTTCAAGTCAATACATTTTTATGGCCTTGCACAAAAAAAAATATAGGCCATCGAAATTACAATTGATATAGAATCTTATAATAGTTTTTGTTTGTTTATTGTAGTAGTCGTTGTAGTCGTAGTAGTAGTAGTAGTAGTAGTAGTAGTAGTAGTAGTAGTAGTAGTAGTAGTAGTAGTAGTAGTAGTAGTAGTAGTAGTAGTAGTAGTAGTAGTAGTAGCAGCAGCAGTAGTAGTAGTAGTAGTAGTAGTAGTAGTAGTAGTAGTAGAAGAAGAAGAAGAAGAAGAAGAAGAAGAAGAAGAAGAAGAAGAAGAAGAAGAAGGAAGGAAGAAGGAGAAGAAGAAGAAGAAGAAGAAGAAGAAGAAGAAGAAGAAGAAGAAGAAGAAGAAGAAGAAGAAGAAGAAATAAAGAATTAGAGAGACACGCACACACACACACACACACACACACACACACAGAGAGAGAGAGAGAGGGAGGGAGAGAGAGAGAGAGAGAGGGGGGGGGGGGAGGTCATCTTGTTTGTACTATATATATGTATTGTATTGAAGTAAACAAGCATAAAAGCAAAAGCCAAAGTCTTCAAAGATTTAAAACTTAACTAGATATAAAAAACAATAATCTTTAAAAAATGTAAGCAAATAAATAATGGTTAGATGAATAGATAGATAAATAAATAAATAAATAAATAGATACATAAATAAATAATTACATAAAGAAGAAGAAGTATTGGAGAATAAATAGTTACCAATAATGAAAACCCAATTATTATTTCCCAACACACTGCCATTATAAGGTATTTACCATTAGTTGACACCCTGTTTCCATTTATATTCTTGAGTACATTATTACAGCAACTACCATCGACCCGAGATAAAGTCAGCCAGAATAACAAGGGCGTGGAGGATTGAATCTGACGATAGTATGCGTTTGGCTAGGAAGCTCACAACATTGCCATCCGGAAGTATAACGGACCAACACACAAAACTGTGTGTAACCATGAACTTTTATAGTCTGGTTAATACAGTTTAGTGAGAATTACTCATAAACGCGGATGGCAAAAAACAATACCAAACACCCGAGTGACGTCAATTTCATTCTATCTATACTGCCCCTGATGGCAGATGGAACTATCGTGTGTTTTGTATATACGGAACGAAATTGACGCCACTCATCTCTACGTTATTGTTTTCCGACAGCCATTCTGGTGATCACTTCTCACTTATTTATTGATGCTATGCACTCACAACACTCGCCAGCCGGCTGTACCGTACCAATGCACAAAACTATGTGTAATCTTGTGCGTTTCTCGTCTGATTGATATAATTTAGTGAGAACAAATCACCAAAACGGCTGTCTTAAAAACATTAACTAAGGGCTGAGTGAGGACAATTTCGTTCTTTCTATAGATAGAATGAGATTCACGTAACTCACCTTATTATTATGGTTTTTAGTCAGCCTTTTTATTATTAGTTCTCACTAAATTCTATTATAATCAGACTATCAACCCTCAATGTTATACACAGTTTTGTGTTTTTGGTACATTATATCTGGCTGGCAGATGTTATGACCTTTTTGGATAAACGCATAGCATCAATATCAGACAATCACGTTCAAAGTTATACACATTTTGTGTGCTGGTAAGACGTTATATCCGACTGGCTGAGGATGTGAGTGGTTTACCTATACGCATAGTGTAGATATATGTGACTATGTGGTCTTGTGGTATGACACTCGCTTTCGGATCGGAAGGTCCTGGGTTCGAGCCTTACTCGGCGCGTGGTTGAGTCCTTGGAAAAGGCTCTTTACTCATATTCTCTCACTGTACTGAGGTGTAAAATGAGTACCTAGCCGTTAAAAGCGTTATCTCTGTCGGGGAAAAAAATACAGGCGTCATTTCTCGTCCTACATATTACGTGTTGCTGTTGGTCAGGGACCCCCTGTAAAGCGCTTTGAGCACGTTTATTGGATATTGCTCTATATAAAAGCTCAACTTTTTTTTCAAAGCGGTCTTGTGTCCGTAAGAACAAGGTGCTTGATTTATAGCAGCAATATGAGAATGGGGGTCAATTCACTCTCTGTATGGTCGAGAATAAATATCTTTTTGTTTACTTCTGAAAGACCTCAAAGTTCATATTTCATACCATTTTTATAGGGAAGAAAAGTGTGATGTAAAACAAAACTGGTTCCTATTTCATTGGAAGTGTAAAACCACTCTTTCGGAGGACTTAATACATAATATCTTGTGTAATTCATCTTCTGGTGAGAGCATTTTATTTTCTAGTCTAAATATATGCTAGTTGTCAATAAACATCATCCATTCTCGTTCTTTTATGTCCCGTACGCCTAAGAATCTGCCTATACATCCTGCTACTGAAATAGTTATGCTACCATTATGTAACCTATTAATTTTTAATACTTCAACGGATTGGTTACATACACACTCCAAGGATATAAGAACCAAAAGAGATGAGGATTTGATATAATGACCTTTCTTCCCTATTCTAAATATATTTACAAGGTTCTATTTATCCCGACAGAATACCGTCTCGACACGGTGTAGTGTTTACTTTGTGACCCATGGTCTCGAAATTGTATTCTGCAGGAATGATTTTCTTGCTGAAATTTTCGTAATCAGACAAAATTAATTGAAATAGTTTGGATTTTATATGTTTTATTGAGGAGAATAAATGAACAGTGGTTTTCCAAAGCTCCCTAAATCCGTTTTTTCCCATTTTGAGATTTTGAGAATTATTTCCCCTATAATTTCTCATTCGGTCTATTATCTTATCATATTTAAATTTCAAATTCAAACAAATATAGACGTCTCGGGAATTCGTGTGCCATTTGACGCTTAAAATAAAATTTACATTTCAATTTATGGCATGGATTGGAAAGTCTCAAAAAGTAGAAAAATCGACTTAACGAGGTTTGTAAAACCAGCCTTCAAATATAGTTTCGTAAATAGAGATAATCTGAAATTTTGTCATAGTGACATTGACATTGTTAACTTAAAATTTGCAAACTTATAGCGGAGACTAAAATGATGGAGGGGCATGTTGACAACCAATGCTTTTAAAAGCAAAGGAAAACTTTGGCCAGGAGTAATCAACCATGAATTTGGCGAGCTTTTCATAACTGTTTGCAATATTGCGACAATATCCTCCATAGAAAAACATCAAGTTAGTAAAGGCGACTCTTATTTGTGGCTAATCGCCTCTAATCGCTATTGTGTCGGGGTTAGCCAGATTCCAAAAAAAAAAAAACCCCAAAAAAATGAATATGAATGAAAATGGTTAGAATTAGCATCCGAGTACTGAATAGCTTACGGAACCGTATTCATTCTTTTCAATTTGGCGCATTAATTCAAATAGAGTTTCATAATAAGACTTAAAGTCTAATAGTTATAAGGTTATAAAGACTTTATTTATTGATTTGTTTTCTAGAAAATCATAGAACGTAAATAAATTTATATATTAGTTATTTGCATAAGCATCATCATAAATTCGGATTTACAGTTTCGTGTTACAAATATAAATAAATCTACTCCAGTGCGAACTGAAAGATAAAAACGTTGTTTTAAAAAACATAAACAATATGTAGCAAGACGAACTTAGTTGCATGCCTGGTGTGACTGACGTCAATATTTGCAATAAAGATAAGATAATTGATTTGAGCTGTTTTTGCCCGCGCTTGTCATGATCTCAATACTAAAAATCTACGTCTGTTTCAATGTATTGATAGTTTAACATTTCTATCAATCTCGCAAAAGTTAAGCAGTTTGTCACAATTCGTCTTAAACATTTTCTTGTGAATTTGTCGATACTCCCAAAATCGGATGGCTATTCATGCCCTCCATTTTGCCATCGCTTCCAAGTTCATTGAAAAACCTGCGCAAGGTATCCCGTATTGTTACTTTACACAAAACCATCAATGACCCAAACTCACCAATCATCATCCCAAACTGCATAAAAAGCAAATCAGCTAAGTAGATACAATGCATCACAATACATCACAACTTTTTTCCACGAACAATAAATGACTGGAATGTCCTGCCACCGGACATAACGGATGTTGAATGCTTGGAAACTTTCAAAACTGTTTTGAATGAATTTGCTCGACAAAGTAATCTGTGACGGTTCCCTGTTTTGATTAGACTGTAATTCGATTCAGTAGTCTGATGTCACGCCGCCCGGCAACGGCGGCCATCTTGGTTCTGAACAAAGAAAATCATTACTTTTTATTCTTCATGCTGGCTAGAACTTTTCATATGCCTTGTGATCAGAATGTGTAAAAGTCAAAACATGATCAAATTTATGTTTTTTCCCCGCTGGATACGCTTGTATGCTCGCTGGAGAAATATTTCATACGGGCGTCCGCCATTGTTCCGATAGTTTAGAGCCAGTGTTACTAAGTTACCATGCGTCATTAGGAAGGAAGTGACGTTACGACTGTTGAAGAGTATTGAACATTTGCAGTGATGTGCCCGTGGGGCCTTTTGCAAATACAAGCATTGAAGATTGAAGATTGAAGTCTTGACTTCCTCTATGACGCAATTATTTAAATACTAAAAACCTACGTCTATTTCTATGACTCCAGTATCCCACAATAAAATAGTGCCGCTGTAAACGTAAGTCATGATGGCACAGTCGGTAGGTGGTCCATAGTTCAATGTGTCACGATTCCCGAGTTGTTGGTTCGAGTCCCGTTCACGGCAGCCTTTTTGTGGATAAGTTTAAGATTGTCTCCATCTTCTTACCCTTTTCTGAGAATGAGTTTATGTATTTATTTAATCTTATTATTTATTTTTCAGGGTGTGCTATTAACACTGCAAAAAGTACACTCCCCCACCTGACGTATACATTAATGCAGGTCTATCATCCGAACTCACTTATGAGCCTAGTTTAACATTGTTTTAATAGACAATATTTTCGTCATTTTTGACATTTCCAATGAGCCCATAAAAAATTGGGTAATCAGACCTGCAAATAAGTGTACGTCGCACACCCCATTCATGGAATGGGTCTGTTGCTAGGGAAAATCCCACAAGGGAGATAATTGCTCAACAGCTAAATACATTATTTAAATTGATATTTTAATCAGAAGCATTTTGTTTTAAATCTTTTAATAAATAACGAAAGTGAACCCAGCGAAGCGGGTCGAGTGGTCTAGTGTGCAATAAATGTAATCGACAAATAAAATTATTTGAAACGGAAAGGTATTATCTCTCTTGCTGGTATACATTCATTATTTAAATGTATTTAGAGAGCAGACTAATTGAGATTATATTATGTAATTATGTGTATTTAAAGGATTAGTCCGAAGTGTACATATATACAGGTCTGAAATCAAACCCACTTATGTACCTGATTTAACATTGTTGTAAAGGACAATATTTTGCGTCATTTTTTGTGTGATTTCCATTTTAAAACAATGAGCCAATAAGAAACTGGGTTAACAGACCTGCAAATAAGTGCACGTCGGATTAGTCCTATAATATACAGATAATAAAAGATAAGACATGATAAATAGGGATAGAATTCGTGCAAAAATTTAATTTTGGAAACATGCTGATAAATACATAAATTACTGATAAGTGAAATCATTGTAAATGACCAAAAAAAAATAAAAATAAAGAAAATAAAGAAAAAAAAAATAGAACGAAATTGACGTTACTCAGGTCTTTGTTATTGCCATTTCATTAGTAGTTCACACTAAATTGTATCAATCAGACTATAAACGGTCATGGTAACACACCGTTTTGTGTGTTGCTACATTATATCCGGCTGGTGAGTGTTTTGTGTAAATATCCAAAGCGCATAGAATCAATATCGACAGTCACAGATTTTTCATTGCCTGTGATACCTGGTAATACTGCATTGTGCATAAAAGAGAGCGCCAAGTATAAGTAGGATAATAAATAGTAATTTGTTTCATTGTCGAAAACTTCTCCTAATTAAAAAATATATTAAAAGAAAACATGAAAATAAAGCAAAAAAATAAAATAAAATAAATAGATGAATAAATAAAAAAGCAAGCAAGATAAGCAAAATTAGAAAAAGGAAAAACAAAAAACAAAAACAAAAACAAAAACAAACAAACAAAAAGCAAAATAAAAAATCTCAACAAAAACCAAAAACCAAAACAAAAACAAAAACAAAATAAAAACTTAGAAAAAACAACAAAAAACAAAACAAAACAAAAAAAATTACCCCCCCCCCCTTCCCATTCTACCCAAATTATGGCCTTAAACTAAAGCAAAAAAAAAAAAACCCCACAAAAAGCAAAACAAAAAGCAAAACAAAGTATATAACAAAGCACAACCTGAATAGAAGCTTCAATAGATGCAGCATTTTGATTTGGAAATGGAATAACTTAGTTAAAGGGAATCAACACCTAGGAAATACGTCGAAATACATTTTTTGATGGGTAGTGTCCCTTGGCAAGAACAGAGAAACTAAAGGACGGTCATTATACGTCATTCTGGCTGCGATTCTTGGGGTGGTGATGTCATCGATGAGGATGCTGATGAGGATGATGATGATGATGATGATGATGATGATGATTATGATGATGGTGATTGTGATGATGATAATGATGTGGTGGTGATGATGATGATGATGATGATGATGATGATGATGATGATGATGGTGATGATGTTGATGATGATGATGATGATGATGATGACGATGATGATGGAGAAGGTAATGGTGGTGGATATGAAGATGATGAAGATGATGTGATGGTGTTAGTGGTTGTGATGATGATGATGATGATGATGATAATGATGATGATCATGATGATGATGACTAAATAGAGAGTAAATAAATAAAAAAATATCAATCTGGACATTTATACAATGCATTTCCTTGGATTAACCATGCATGACGGAGTTCACAATGTTTTATTTTTTCTTCCACCAGCATATTTCCATTTCATACAGTGCCAGTACTAACACTATTAAAATATCCGTCACTGCATGTAGCCAGGCACTCATTCACACCTGAGTTAATGACGATAAATACCACATTGTCGATATATAAGGTGTTTACAAAAGTAACGGAATCAATTCCCAACAGTACATAAAATTTTAGATGATCATCTGCTACCAAATTGCTAACAAGCAAATCAACCCAAAGATTTTCTTGTGGAAAAAGGAACAGATAGATTTTACGTTTCACTAATAAAAGACTAATGGCCACTCCCATCACCTGATCTTAATCAAATGGATTATGTTTTGTGGGTTTAGATAAATATGAATGTTTGCATTATCCATACTAATCC
>NC_088364.1:54384829-54457329 GCF_034508935.2 Berghia stephanieae | reverse complement strand
CAATACATTTTTTTTCCTTGAGCAAGAAATTAAACCCTTAAATTTCACTTTGCTTCTTTGACCTGCGACTGACGGTTGGTTGTCTTGTCTTTAAATTTAGAGATATTTCCTGGACAGATTTTCCCAGTGATGATTAATGACAACTTGTTGAAAGACAGCGAAACATATCTACATATCCAGCTTTAGAGTATATTCCACTTTAGACAATTTAATGTTTCATGAAAGGTAAAATTGATTAAACCCGCTGGTCATGTTGTGATGTACAAATGTAATTGAAATACGTTTCTGTTTATTTCATTTACTTTTAACAGAGTTACTGTCAACTGACAAAACAAAATACGTAGTAAAAATCTATCTCTCTCTTTCACAAAAAAAGAGAAGAAAACCCTCCTCCAGGATTGAAATCCTAAAACAAAAATAAATAACAACATGGGAAATTTAACTGTCTTTTAATATTTGGAAGAATGAATGCAAAGTATTAATCCCTAACGCAATAAAAACAAAACAAAACACTACAAAACAGGATAGCTGTAAAGGAAGCGATCTCTGATATCGATCAGCCCATTGTCTTTAAAATCATCTTATTTTTTTGTTCACAAATTTTTGTGTCTGGTATTTCGTTACCAATACGATCTTGTCCGTCCTGTTCTTGTCAAATAAATTCGTTTAGTCATTGATTTCTTATCTCAGTGGAACGCCCCAAATTCTTTGTCAATGTTTGGGAACAACGGCCAGAGAAGTTCCAATGAGAAAGCTGTCGTACCATGTAAAACACATTTTTCATTTTGACATGAAACCTTTTAATTCGTACTTTGATATTGAAAGACATACCCGACATTTCATAATTAAGAGTTCTCGGATTAATTTTTTTTGAAAAGTTGGAATCTCTGAATTAATCTTTGATATATGGAGAGAAAGTTTTCTGCCTAAAGAAAAAAATGCAAACAAAAATAAACAAACAAACAAACAAACAACTAAAAATCACTTAATCCTTTACAGTCCTTGTGGAACACCGGGCTTCAACAGTAGGACATCTTCACCGTATTGTTCTGTGTCTTCTTCATCTCTCCACAGGACATTCCAGCCAACTTCACCTCTTGTTCACAAGACCTTCATGTTTTTTTGGCCTCCCAACCTTCCTTTTTTTCCTGAAGGTCCCTGTCCACAGCGTGTCTCGTAATTTCTGTTGTTGATTGAGATTTTTTTTTGCTAATTTCCTCATGTCCAGCTTTTAACCACAAGTCTTTATTACATATTTTCTCAGGCCATCTGAATTGGACGAAACGTCCGCCATTTTCATTCATAGTACCCACTGCTTGATTACCCCTGATGTATTCCCTTCCTCTATTATCTGATCCTACTTTTGCATTAACGTCACTCATCCGAATTTTGATGGCTTTGCCAGTAGCTATATCAAATGTGGTCTGAAGCATATAATAAAACTCATGTTAATTTCTTTGTCGGAATTTTAGGTGGATGCATAGACTTGGATGGCATAGCGACTTTTCTCCCTTTGGAATTAAACCTAACTGACAAGATCCTGGATGAAATGGGTTCCCATTCAATGTTCGGGGTCATCGGGATTGCAACTCCTTCTGTGTCGTCATCATGACCTGAATAAATAATATGTTCTCCAGACGAGAGAGTGGAATGTCCTATTCTATTCCATCGGCTATCGCATATTCCAAGTTGCTCTGCTCATCTCTCTTGCTACGTGAGATGACTTTCCGGTCTCATACATAGTACGGATATTACAGGTTCCAATCTTTGTGCCGGAGACTGTAAATACAATATTATGTTCTGTTGAAGTTTCTGTAGCTTTGTATTTTTCAACAGGGCGGGGCTGCTAACCCTACGCCCAATCCTTCTACTTTTTCCGGGCTTGGGAACGGCAAGTGCACTTTGCAAGTGCTCTAGGCGGAGTTCAAAAATAACAGAACAACATAAAACAAAAACAAATACATAACACATATAAAAAACTATCAAACAAAAGACAAAAACAAAATTAAACCACACCCCCCCCCAAAAAAAAAAAACCCAACCAACCCCCCCCAAACAAAAAACAAAACAAAACAAAACAACTAACCCCCCCCCCCAAAAAAAAAAACAAAAAACAAAAACAAAACAAACAAAACAAACAAAAAAAAAAAACCCCAAAAAACAACAGGACAATAACCCATTTTGTGACTAAACGACAGAGAGATAATTTGATTAATTTGAATTGATCATCATCATCCTCATCATCATCATTATTATTACAAAATTGATGGTGATAGTGCTTATGACAATATTGATAATTGTCTTGGACGATGATACCGATCGGACAACTCGGATGACATCGATTTTGATCTTTCACCACTAATTGAAATGATCAATACTATATTCTTTTTGTTTCTTTGTCAGCCTTCTGTGTACATGTTTGAACAACTCCACAGACCGCCGTCCTGGAGTGTAAAGGTCGTTGTTACTGACAAACAGCATTACAAATGGCCTTGTGATGGCTGACACAAAATATTTGGATAAGAATTTTTGTAGTTGTTAATTTGATGGGAAGAGTATTATGTCCTTTGGAGGCGGCGATGTGGATATTGGTGATGAGAATGTAAACATGTGACTAGCAATGGTGATGTTAGTATTAATTAAGACTGCGATGATGGTGATGATGTAGTGGTTATGATGGTGATGATAATGATGATGATAATAATAATAATGATGATGATGATGATGATGATGATGATGATGATGATGATGATGATGATGATGATGATAAAGTTATTGATGATGTTATGTTTACCTATGACGACATGATGATGAGGATAATGACGAAGAGGCTGACAACGGCAACGGCGGAGATGATGAGTTAAATAATGTTAATGATACATGATGACAATAATAATGATAATGATAATAATAATAATAATAATAATAATAATAATAATAATAATAATAATAATAAAATAATAATAATAATAATAATAAGAATGATAATAAATATGATAATGATAATAATAATAATAATAATAATATAATAATAATAATAATAATAATATTAAAAATATAATAATATATAATAAAATATAATAATAATAATAATAATAATAATAATAATAATAATAATAATAATAATAATAATATTAATAATAATATAATAATAATAAATAATAATAATAATAATAATAATAATAATAATAATAATAATAATAATAATAATAATATATAATAATAATAATAATAATAATAATAATAATAATAATAATAATAATAATAATAATAATAATAATAATAATAATAACAATAATAATAATTATAATGATGATGATGATGGATGCAATGATTACTTATTGCGGACGACTGAGATGCTTGTAATTTTGCTGATTTGTTGTTGATGGAAATCCTATTGATGACAATAAAGGAAACGATAATGATGATGCTTATGAAACAAATAATGATACTGATACTGATACTAACGCTGACGACAATTACTCTTATTCTAATTTTATTGCACTCCTTTAATTATGGGGAAATCCTATTTTTTCTATACATATTATCGTATTCATAAACTATTTCTTTGTAAAAAATATGGAACACGCAATAAACGTTATTATCTCCCAACATCCGGTCTCATATCAATACTCATCCGGTTCATATTTGGTGAAGGTGATTGGTTAAATAGAAATAATCAACATAATTTCTTTGGTGTGCAAAAGAGTGTATGCCACTCAATGGTATTTGGTGAAGAAAAAAAAAGGCAAATTGCCCAGACGGCTTAATATCCGTTAGAAATTAACAGACGATGAGAGAAGTCTTTAAAGACATCTTTTGTGTAATCATATTGATAAATATATATCGGGGGTATTGTCTAACACTCTTGCATCCTTACATTTTGGAATAGGGTGTGATGAAAAGTATGATGAAAAAATCTGGTTCAAATCTCATTGGAAGTCTGAAACCACTCTTTTTGTAGACTAGAATTACCTTATGTAATTGATCTTCTGTGATGGCATCTTATTTTCTAGTCTAAATATATGCTGGTCGTCAATAAAGACCACCTATCCTCTTTCTTTCACGTCTCTTAATCTTAAGAATCGGCCAAGACATCCTGTCACTAAAATAGTTATGCCACTTTTTGATTCAATATGTAACCTTATCATTATTAGTCCCCCAAAGGATCGCTTACATACACACCTCCAAGGAGTATGGAACGGGAAGAGTAGAATGTGTGATGTCACTACTTCTCAGTCCTATTCTAGACATGTTCTCAATCGTGCTACAGCTTTCGAGGTTGCGGAGAGAACAAAGTTCGGAAACAAAAGGCAAGAGTGTGATAAATCTTTTCTCCTGCTTCTGCCATTCAAACGATTATGATTTCTATATTTCGAATTGAAAGGCACCAACTGTGTTTGGATGATATTGTTACAGTGAATGACATAATCAGTCGGATGGTGAAAAGGTTTGAACTGAGATATTGTCAAGTTTAGTTACAAGGTCATTTTTATCAAAATGAGTCCATGTCATAAATGATTAAATCAAACCTATTCATTGTACATCTTCGGGAAATATCAAAGCTTAATTTCACTTCTAAATAGTTTTTAAAGCCAGTCAAGTTTAAAAAGTATGAAATTTGAGAAAAGTTGCTGGATACCTTTCCCATACATCTGACCATAACTTCATGAAAAATCATCCGATTTACTTCAAATAAAGATTAAATGCTCTGGGGAGCATATTCTTTCCGAACATGCAAAAATAATAAATAGAAAATACAAAATTTTCACCTTCTGACTGATTATGTCATGCACTGATACATATTTGTCGTCTTATTTATTTTACATAAATTTAATGTTTGATAGTTTGACGTCACAGTTCTTTTTTGTAATCTTGATAATACTGCATGTTACTATTTATGGGGAAGGGGATTAAATATAGAAATTCTGAATCGTTTGTAGAAATGTACTGTTCAAGTTTTCATAGAGACTTATCGAATTCATTGGACATTTACGTTAACTTGAAATATCAGACGCTAAAATCTACTATTCTGTAAAATTATAACGAATAACGAAAAAAGACTCGTTTGAGGGATGGGTAAAATATTTCTCGTACTCTTGCATTTTGGAATCCAAACTTTGCTCTCATTGCGCTGTCGCAAGTTCCAACAACAATTGATAACACGTCCGGAATTTAAAAAAAAGCAAGAGCTCAAGAATCCCTAAATGACAAGGACCATGCTGGTCCCTTGTGGGAAATAGGCGTGTGTACTTTCCATTAACCCCCAACGCTCGGCCGCTCCCAATCTTGTTTGAAAAAAAAGCACATCAATTTATCAGGGTCGAAATTGGACCGAGCTTGGTATTATTTACATCAAATATTTTGACAGAGCCGAGTTTGTCATGAGCAGGCTAAAGGGAAGGAAGATGAGTGGACGATTATGTGTGTTTGTGTGAGTGGTTGTGTGTGTGTGTGTGTTTGTATGTATGTGTGTGTGTTGAGGGAGGAGGGAGATGGATCGATTACAAGTGGATTACTACTGTCTTGGAATTAAGTGTGGTTATTGTGTTGGTGATTGGTGCCATGTGTGTGTTTGTGTGGAAGTGATGAGTGTATTGGCAGTGCTGAGATGATAAATGTTGGTTGTAGTATTAGCAGTTTTTAAAAATTAATTTTTCTCGATGTGGTGGTTATGTATTGTCATGATCGTAGATGCAGTTGTTGTCATAATTGTAGATGTAGTGGATATCATCGTGGTCGTAGGTGCACTGGTTGTTGTCATAGTGATAAAAGCAGTGATTGTTGTCATGTTCGTAGATGGAGTGGCTGTTGTCATCGTAGTTTTCAGTAGTCATCATGATTGAAAGTGTGGTATAGTTATTGTCATAGTGGTAGATTCAGTATCTAGTTATTGTCATAGTCGTAGATTCAGTATCTAGTTGTTGTCAAAGTCTTAGATTCAGTAATGTTGTCATAATCGTTTTCAGCGGTTATCATACTTGTAGATGCAGTAGTTGCTATCATAGTTGTAGATGAAGTGGTAGTTGTCAAAGTCTTGGATACAGTGGTTATTATCATAGTTGTAAATGAAGTGGATATTGTCACACAAGTAGATTCAGTAATTGTTGTCATTTACTTGGATGCAATAGTTGTTTTTCTTTATAATTTAGATGCCATGGGCCCAATATTATGTAAGCGGAATAGATTTAGTTATTTACTAGTCTAGTAAATGATTTCCTAGTCCTAAGCTTAAGGGAAGTAAGTGACAAAAATCGAATTTTATGAACATTTTCAAGTCTCTGACTAGCTAGGCTATTGCCTAGAAGTGGGCGTTGTAAGGACGGTGACTAATTTGGCTATTTTGTGCTGATAACATCACGCTCTCTAGTATATGATGGCAGGTAAGATACCAGCCCTGATACTTTCAACTCAAAAGATTTCCAAAGAGGAAATTACCAACACATCCGGTATAGATAATTTTTCGTTCCGTTTCATATTTGAACTTACTTTTGCCATGATGGATCAGATCACGTGATATTGGCTGTCGACTGATCAGACTACAATGATGTCGAAGGCGGACTGTCAATTCTATATTTCGGCCAATGAAAGCTTCATTGAAACTCCAACAAATTGAACCACAAAAAAAAAAACCTACCAAAAACAAACAAACAAACAATAAAAAAGAAAAGAGAAAGTGTGTTCTGATGAATTATATTATTTCAGACAGTTACAATGCCAGCAGAATAACTTTTGTCTCTACTATACTTGCTGATAGTTTTTTTGGCTGTTCTTTGAAGCGAATCCTTCAACTTCGAGTCTCCGTTCACTCGCAACTCGCGAGTCGATTAGATTCAGTTTTTATTGTTTATTTTTTACTCACAAAAAACTTAAACGTTCGACGATCTACACTCATCTTACTGTATTTTAAAGCCGATGTCTATAGCAACAGGACACGTTTTGCCTCTGTTCTTCGTAACCGACGTATTTCTTTTCCTAATCGAAGCTCTCTCAATCTAAAAATAACTGTTATCTTGTCAACGCTATGATGTGTCCTAGTAATTTGTCTCAGACCAAGCTTGAATTCCGACCTTGGCAAATAACTAAAACTTAGCCAAACTTAGTCCGAAGGTGCCGTGATTTTAGTCGTGGACTTACTTGGTCAGCTCACATAAAACTCGATTTTTTCAAGTCCTTGACTTTAGTCAGAGACAAAGCGCTAGTCCCCGTTCATAAAAAAGGGCCTTTGTTGCAGTGATTGTGGTTGTTACTATAGATGGAATGGGTGCCGTTTTAGCCGTAAATTTAGTGGTTGTTGTCATAGTTGAAATGTAGGGTTGCTTTTATATCAATATATTCAGTGGTTGTGTTCATAGTCATGGATGCAGTGCGTAGTGTCATAGTTGTAGGTGCTCTTTCCCAAGGATTTAACACTAGGGCTGCAGTTCAGCTATCATCGTCACTGATCAGGTCCCTGAATACACTTAAAGTCGGTTGTTTCAGCATTGACGAATTCTTCGTCTCCTTCTTCTTCTTCTTGGTTCTGACGGACCCATCCCCACATTTTGACTCGATCTTGGCGATCAGGTTCATTGAGTTGGTAATTAACGAGTATGTGAGAAGCGGTGAACTTCAGATCATTCAAAAAACGATTGCCTCACACTCTCTTACGATATCGAAAGCCTTGTTTTGGTTGACCAAAGTGAGTTGGTCTTTAGAATTTAAAGATTTAACTTCTCTGTTCCGTGTTTGCCCACTCACGGATTCTTCCTTGTATTGTCATACCTTTCATTGTTTGACTTGGGTTGTTAATAGATGGAGAGATGAAATATTGCTTGAGAGAAAAGGCTTTTTCTTCTGCCAAAAAAAGGCCATGGTTTGAAACTAGAAATCGATACGAAACATTCTTCACCACGAAATGTAAGAGTGCAAAATTTTCCAGCATACTAAAAACATGGTAAGCTTTTGTTATCGTACTTAACCAGTTAACTGCCCGTACCTCGCGAGATCCTAGGTTTGAGAGTTTTTGCTATGATGAAGGTCATTTAAGTCCATCGATATTTGAAGGACGTTTTTTTCCGGCCAATTTTTAAATATGCGTTTTTTCCAGAGTAAAGCAGGTGACTGGTTCATGCCGGTTGCAATAAAGGTATCAATTTCATACTTGCAATGCCATTTTTGACCATAAAACTGATTTTTTTCTTCAAATTTCAATGATGTGAATCGAAAATTGAAAGAGTTATCGCAAATATATTTTTACTATGCACTTTTGTTGTGCCAACGTTACGTGTACGAGTAATGTCGTTTTTCAAATGTCTTTTATTTTTATTAGGGTCTCCGAGGCCATTGGTGTTTCGGATCCGTGTAAAAGTTAAACTTTCTAATAGGCCTAATAAGTAGACACAAAATAATATTTTTACCCGATTGGAACTTGGATCTGACTTCAAGTGGTCGAATTATAATTCCAATCGACCAAATACTTTTCAGATATCAATCTTACCAACTGTAAAGAAAAATGAACTTTTACACGAATGTGAAACACCACGGTTTTTTTTTTTCACTAGGCGGTGACTCTACTACTCTGTATTGGTTTTCATTCAAGGAAAGATGAACTTGAATAGCTTGCCAAGAGATGAATGGGGATTGGAATAACTAAAGAATATTTAATGCAACCTTGTATAATGTCTGAATCTCTCTATATAGTATATATCTCTCCATCTCTCTCTCTCTCTCTCTCTCTCTCTCTCTCTCTCTCTCTCGTGCTGGCCTACCCCCTCTCCCTGTTTCTCCATGTGCTCACCCAACTTTTCGCTTCTTCTTCTTTCATCATCATCATCATCATCATCATCATCATCATCATCATCATCATCATCATCATCATCATCATCATCATATTATGTTTGAGATTTTATTGAAAGTGTGAATGTTATTTCGTGAACCTAAAAAAAATAAAATTCGGTAATTCTAGTAATCTTCACTTTACACTCGATTGTAGCGAAACTGTTATCACGGCATAATGATACCTTTTTGAGACGATTGGTCACATTTTAAAGGATTTATAAGAAATTAGTTTCGACGATATTGGGAAAATCATCATCATCATCATCATCATCATCATCATCATCATCATCATCATCACCATCCTCTTCATCTTCTTCCTCCTCCTCACTCCTTCTCCATCTCTTCTTCTTTTTCTTCTTCTTCTTCTCCTTCTTCTTCTCCTTATTCTTTTTATTCTTTGTCTTCTTTCTCCGGCTATGTGGTCTTGTGGAATAACACTCACTTTCGGATCGAAAGGTCCTAGATGCGCATAATTGAATCCCTGGAAAATGCTCTTTACAGATATTCTTTCACCGTACTCATGTATAAAACGAATATCCGGCCCTTAACAGCGTTGTCTCTGTCGGAAAAAAAAATTAGTAAAATCGCCTAACAGGCGCCATATTTCGTTCTACATGTTACGTTAATTATTGGTCAAGAACCCTTTGTAAAGCGCTTTGATTTAGTGGGCATTGCTCAATATAAAAAAAAGCTCAAAATTTCTTCTTCTTTTTCTTCATGCTATCACTTCTCGTTCTCTTGAGCGAATCTGGCATAGTAATAAATCACTCACCTTTAGATTGAAAGGGTGATGGAGAAAATCCCAATGAGGATACTCGTATTTTATTCAAGGCTTATCAGACTTTGAATTTTATTGTTTTGAAATCTACAATAACGTTTTATATACCAGGTTTAGTTTAACTTTAACCTGACATTTAATTTAGATCATTTCTTGATCATTAAGAGAGCAGCAATAGTAATATGATTTGGGATCCTGTATGGAGCTGGAGTCGAAACCCTGAGATTGCTGTAGTTATTTTATAAGCCCCAATCAGGTAATGAAACAGTAGTCCTTCAGAGCATATAGGCCCGTGGAAACGGACAATAGCAATTTCTTGCTAGTTTATCGCAAAGTACTTTCCGGGTGGACATGGGTCCGAAAAAATATCGACTGCACCCGGGATGAAGTAAGTGCTCTACCAACTAAGCTACCCCTGAAATGTGTTATGTGGGGATTAATAAGACGCATAAATGTGAGGTTTTAGCCTGATATATGATGTTTGATACTTTATTGAAAGTATGAATGTTATTTCGTGAATCTAAAATTCGGCAATTCTAGTAATCTTCACTTTACACTCGATTGTCAGTGAAACTGTTATCACGGCATAATGATACCTTTTTGAGACGATTGGTCACATTTTAAAGGATTTATAAGAAATTAGTTTGGACGATTTTGGTAAAATTACCAAATTTGTGGGGAAAATGGCATTTTATCAGAATTTTTAAACCTCCACCCACCATTCTCCTCAATCCCCTCCCTTTCGCTATTTTTCTTTTTTTTTTTTTTCTCTACGTTTTCAACCTTTTCTCATCAAACATATTATTACCTCGTCCTTTTTTTTCTTGTTCTTACTTTTCAAAATTTATTTATATAATTTTTTCCTTTCCTTTCCCTCGACACAATCAAAGACTTGGAATACTGTTTGACCTCTCCAGTCTAAAAGTAGACGGACATCCCGACAAATGACATAACAAAATTTACTCAGTCATCCGTCAACAGTTCCTGGACTGCCCAGGGGCGACTACTCATCCTCTACTGCCCTGGAACAGGGGGGACGGATTCGGAATTCAGTTCCCCATTCCGTTTTCAGTGGAGGCTAATCAAGTCTTGAACGGTCATTGAGTCACAGGACGCAGGGCACAAATTGGGGGGGGGGGGGGGTATCAATCACGGTGATTTCCTTTGGTTATGTCCGTCTTTGGTAAGTGAATGTCCGGTGGTGTCTATAACCGTGTCAGTAACGCGGCGTCCCATTTAGAAACTAAACCAAGCGACATTGGGTGTATTCAGTATTCGGATGGGTGATATTGATCGAAGATGATTGGAAAATTTATTCTAGAGCTTTGTCCATGTGTAAGGCACAAAAACAAAACAACAAAAAACAAACAAATCACGTCATTCGAATCAGGTATGAATAATTACTCGGTAAATGCAGTTAGAAACGGATGCTATAAGAGTGTATCTATAACAAGAGATATCAAGAGATACTGTCTGAAATGAAAACGTGAGTTTTATGCGGCTTTCTGTCGGATAAGACAGACGAAGCAATCTAAATCTCAATGAACATATTACACCGTGGAATTGGGCTATAATATTATAAAAACGCGAGTGCAAAATCTACTCAAACATCATTTGTTAGACAGTTGCGAGCTTCAGAATTTTTTTTTTTGCACCCCATTATGTAAGAAATGAGAAATGGAAAATGTCAGAAGAGGAAATGGAATGAGAAAAGAAGACATTGATTAAAAGACTTATTAAATTGCTGTGAAACATTTTTTTGTAAGAACAGTAATTTAAAAACAAAACAACGATAAAAAAACCCCGAAACGTAACAAAACCTAAAGATAAGGAGTAAAGCAAAGCAGTTATGAGGGAAAAAATCGAAAAAAATATCAAAAGACGAAAAGAACGCGAAAAAGAGGGGGAAAAAGGATAATAACAAAATCCCATACCCCAAGACTTTGCCCAGATTGTTACGACCAAACTTTACAAAGGCTAGCATCGAAATAATACATTAGGGAGCAGGCACTGGTGTAAGATAAAAATCCATCGAGGCAAGCTAATATTTTGAAACGTTATCTATATTATTTCTTTCTTCATTGTCTGTTTCACAAACGTTTTTTCAGAATTTTATCGGAATCTAAGAAACAGCAAAAACAGATAGAAATCACAGCTATTCACTATTTTTGTGACACAATCTATTCTTTAAAAAATTATAGGGTTGTTTCCAACAGCCTTTATTAAATGTTAGCCAATGAGCACAGAAATATTGGCAAATCTACGAGTATCTGCAAACCTTTTAAAATTAAGAGTAATTCTTTTTATCACTAGTTGACTCAGTTGATGATGTATAAAAATACTTGGGCATAAGGATCGGTCATTTGAAATTGGGAATAGCCATCTGGCCGCAATGTTGCCAGATTCATTTGCGCGCACATACAGACTTTTTACCAAACCGATTTTGATCGTTCATTACTTAAAAGATTAGTCTCGATCCATGTTAATTTCCACAATACAGTAGTAAAATAATTAAAATAGATGAGTGCCTGTGCGTTATAACCTTTACTTCTTAATTTTTTTCGGGTTCTTCTACACTAGTAAGTAAAATAAATCACTGGATATCCATGTCGCATTGTAGCCAATCGATCTTTATTTGCCAGTAGAACGATTTTGAGAGAATCTAGACGTATCCCCTGCTTGTTTAAGTGATGTGTTGAAGAATGACACTGAGCGTATTGATTGGACTTACTGTCTCAAAAGAAATTCTTTTTCTTCTCCCCATACCCACTGAATTGTTTTTCTTCACTATTCACATCTTATTACCTACATCTCCTTATTGTCTCCTCCTCCTCCTCCTCCTCCTCCTCCTCCTCCTCCTCCTCCTCCTCTTCCTCCTCCTCCTCCACCTCCCCCACCACCACCTCCTCCTTCTCCTCTTCCTCCTCCACCACCTCCCCCAGGACCACCTCCTCATCCTCCGCCTCCTCCACGCCCTCCTCCCCCTACTTCTCTTTCCCTCCTCTCCACCATCCCATTCTCGCTCTTATTTTCTTCTCCTTTCTTATTTTTGTCACCCTTTTAATAATAATAATAATCTTTATTGTCCAAATTAAAGGCAATTCATGTGAGATAAACAATGCTCAGTTTGGTTCATGGTATGAACATCAACACATTTACAAATACAGACACAGCCATACACGAACATACACGCTTGCACATTGTTTCTACACATGTATACAAAAGAAATGAGCGTACATACATACACATATACATACATACATACATACATACATACATACATACAAACATACATACATTCATACATACATACATACATACATACATACATACATACATACATGCAGACATACATACAAACCAGCATACCATCGTATATGCAAGCCTACATACATACATACATACATACATACATACATACATACATACATACATACATACATACATACATACATACATTACATACATACATACACACATACACACAGACAGACAGATAGAACGATACGATATATTTGCTGGGACAGCAGATAACCATATTATAAATATAGTGTCTTATAGTAAGAAGAAGATGGCAATGATTATGATGATGATGATGATGATGATGATGATGATGATGATGATGATGATGATGACTACGATAATGATGATGATGGTTATGATGATGATGATGATGATGATGATGATGATGATGATGATGATGATGACTACGATAATGATGATGATGGTGATGATGATGATGATGATGATGATGATGATGATGATGATGATGATGATGATGATGATGATGATGATGATAACGACGGCGGCAATGTCGTTGATGATGATTCACGCCACTGCTTCTCGTTATTTTCATTGGTTGTCTCATTTTTCCACAGAAGATTTGTTAATTAATTTTATGGCAGTTGGAATGAAGGTTGCCTTATGTCGATTTGTCCTACATTTTGCTTCTAGATACCGTCTTCCGGAGCGCAGAAGTTGGAATTTTTCGCTCAGCGGATGCCTCTTTTCGTTGATAATGTTAAAAGCTTTCTTCTCAATTGCATTAATATAAGTTGTGTCAAGGCTTCTAAGGTCGGTGTTAATTATTTTTGAAGCCTCTCTGAGGGTTCTATGTAGTTTGGATTTTACTTTGTTCCACAGCTTCCATACCACGTTGTGATGCCAAACGAAACGATACTCAATATTAATGACTTGTAGATTTGTATCATGGTCTTTCTGTTCACATTGAAAGACCTTAATTTTCTGAGTATATACAAGCGCTGGTTACATTTTTTGATGACATTTTCCTCTTCTTCTTCTAGATATTTTTGTTCTTGTTCTTGATTTTGTTCTTGCTCTTCTTGTTTTTTCTTCTTGTTCTTGTTCTTCTTGTTCTTGTTCTGGTTCTTGTTCTTCTTGTTCTTGTTCTTGTTCTTGTTCTTGTTCTTCTTCTTCTTCTTCTTCTTCTTCTTCTTCTTCTTCTTCTTCTTCTTCATCATCACCACAATATCATCATCATCATCATCATCATCATCATCATCATCATCATCATCATCATCATCACAATCATCATCATCATCATCCTTACTGACATCATTAACCTACTTATAAATTTGGCAACAACATAAATCACGAAAAAAATCTTTCTTTTAATATAAATGGCCAATTCTCAGTCACAATACGAAGATACCCTTTAATTCCAGTCTTTAAATTCGATGTGAATCTCTATGCATCCGCAATCTAAATTCCTAGATTCATGAATAAAGACGAGCTTGGTATTCATTGAAATTGAAAATAAATTGGCACCGCGAGAATGCAGTCAAAGCTAATCTGAAACGCCATGAATAGATAATGATCTTTTTAAAAATCCATGAATAGAAAATTCTCCAAAGAACGGAAGCGAGTGTATTCATTTTTTTGGGTTATTTTTAAAACCCAAACTCGATTCTTTAAGTGAAAACGAAGTAAGATCTCTTAATGAATAACACGCGGCTCATCATCCAATTTCTAGATAGGACCTCTAACGTATTGGTAACGTAAATTACACACCCATTAATAAACACACTACAGCATAGACAGATTACCCCCCCCCCCCCAATTAAAAAAATAAAAACAAAAGGGAAAAAAAGACAAACTCACCCTCCCAAGGCCAACATAAACAAAACAAAATACAAAATCAACCTCCACCAAACTAACAAACAAACGAAGAAAATAAAAGGAACCAAATAAGAAAACAACAAAACATATACGAAAACAAAAAACAAAAAAAAAAAAAAAAAAACAAAAAAAAACCCACCAAAAAACAAAAACCAACAAACAAAAAAAACCCATAAAATAATACCAAAAACCAAAAAAAAAAAAAATGCCCCCCACCGTCCAAAAAACAAAAAGTAATAACACAAACAAACAAAACATAAAACAAGAAAAAAAAATCAAAAACAAAAACAAAGCAGGAAAACAAACACATTCCCCCTCCCCCTCCCCCCCAAAAAAAAACCCAACAAAAAACAAAACAAAACCAAACAACTAACAAACCACAACAAAAGAAACCAAATCCAAACCTGGAACAGAAAAAGGCAAAACAAAACATATTTTGACTTGTCAAAATCTTTCTGACCAGTGATCGATGTGGGAAAATATTATGAATCCTTTTTCTGTAGTTCCAAATATCTTTTATTGTCATTATTATTATTATTACTCTGCCCAAGCCGATTTTGTGGGCAAATTAATCCATAGGATAATATCTTGGCATGCCTGCTCGGGATTTATAAGCCTTTTCAGGTCCACAAAGCTGCCAACCTATCCATCATCTGTATCCTCTTTGGCCGGTTATATGTACCATAATAACGATCCATCTGGCCATCCAGTTCTTGCTATGATTGACTCATTACGATCATTCTCTCTATCTTCAGTGGTTGCTTGTTTATGAAATAAAGTTTCAAAAAGAGATTCTAGAAAGATATAATAATTTTGATAGATTTTGTCCGGGGTGCTGTGCAATATTTTAGTTTGAGGACAATTGATATTAATTTAGCTTTAATAATAATAAATGTACATTTATATAGCGCTTATGCCGAAGCTTCGAAGCGCTTCACATAAAATATATACACATACATACACATACATGCCCACACTTAACTGAATGTATACACGAGTGCACACACACACACACACACACACACGCACACAAACGCACGAACGTATGCGCCTTGCAATAATTCCTGGCATAATCTAATTTAAATACTTCCCAAAGAGATATGTTTTCAGTTTATTTTTGAATTTATCAACGCTGCTTTCAAGTCTGACTGACAGTGGGAGTGAATTCCAAGTGATAGGGCCTACTTTACTGAATGATCTATGAGCCAAAACGTTCAAGATTAGCTTTTGGAATTTGAAGGTGATCCAATTTTGAGGACCTGAGATTTCGAGTGGGGTTGTAGGGGACAATCAAGTCTTGAATATAGGCAGGGCTTCGTGAATTGATGGCATCAAAACAAAGTAGAGCAATTTTGTATTCAATACAATCTTTAACTGGTAGCCAGTGTAATGCCCTCAACATCGCCTTGACACCCATCGAGTCACTGCGACCAATACCTAGGACAAGTCTTGTTGCTCTATTCTGAACTTTTTGTAGTTTTTCGAGTTTTATGTCAGACAGACCAACAAGTAGCGAGTTACAGTAATCAAGGCGTGACAGTATCAGTGCACAAACGACCGTCTTCAACAAATGGAGAGGAATGTATTGTTTCATTCGATGGATTCTCTTTAATTTAAATTTCATGGTTTTGATCATCTGGTTTATTTGGTGTTCCATGCTGAAACAGTCGTCGATCACAACGCCAAGGTTTTTCGCTTTCGATGATATACTGATTTGTCAATCACCAACAAGTATTGATGGTAGCATTGCTCAATATCAGATAAAGCTGTATGTATGCCCGATGGTACAGCGGATTTGTACAATTGCCATATGCAGAAATGACTCGCCCAAGTGGCATTGTATACAGCACGTAAATTACAGGACCGAGTACTGAGCCCTGAGGAACTCCAAACTTTAGTGGTAAGGGGTCTGACTGTTTGCCATTAACCAAAACAGACTGGGTTCTACCAGTAAGATACGATGCAAACCATCGCAGTACAATATCGTTAATACCATAAATATTAGAGACTCTGGATTAAAATTAAGTGGTCGATAGTGTCAAACGCAGCTGACAAGTCGAGCAGTGCAAGAATTGACACTTCGCCATTGTCACACGATAGCAACAAGTCGTTGACAATTTTCAAAAGCGCCGTCTCTGTACAGTGTCTTTCCCTGTATGCAGATTGGTATTTTTTGATCAGTTTATTTGCCAAAAGGTTGTCTTTCAGTTGTTTCGAGACAATTTTTTCGAGAATCTTAGAGATGAAGGAAAGATTGGATACAGGGCGGTAATTGTTCAAATTGTCAGGGTCTAAATTGGGTTTCTTACGTAAAGGGGTTACAATTGCTGATTTATAACAATCAGGCACAGATCCGGAAGATTCATTAATAATCAAAGTTACATAATCAATGGTTGAATCTAAACATTTCATGAAAAGTGTTTTTAAAGGATCAATGGCGCATGATTTGGATGCAGATGACACTATGACATCTCTGACTTCCGAAGAGCTAACCTCCCTAAATTTGTTGAAAGTCGGTCCCTCAAAAGGCATGACTTCACACTCAATGGCGATGTCATCCTGACCCGAATCAAGCTCAGTTCTAATTTTCAAAACTTTTCCATCAAAATACTGTGCAGAAGATTTTGGTAAGTCACACAATGGGATAATTGATGCAAATAAATTTGATTTTGATTTTCCACTAATTTCATAAATAAAGTTAAAAAGAATCCTTGAATTTGGGCATTCTTCAATTTTGTTCCTATAGTGGGTGCTTTTCTCGTTTCTGATGATATATTTAACTTCCTCTGTACACCGCTTGAGTGCCGCTCGATCCTCTGGATGCTTTGTGTGGAGCCATCTGCGTTCAGCCACACGACGTTGTCGTTTTGCTGCATTGACGATGTCGGAAATCCATGGCGCAGGACGATCTGTGACCGTTCTAGTACGCAAGGGTGCGTGTTTGTCCAAAACCGTCGACAGGGTGTTTTGAGGACGGACGAAAAAATCGCATCATTATCTTTTGAAGTCAACTTGTCTCTGATATCTTCGTTGAATCTCTCGATATGGATGGCGCGGAGATTGCGGAATGTGACTTCTATTTTGTCTCTCTTTGGCGTAGGCACATCGATGTTGTATGTGATGGTGAACTGGTCCGAACGCACTGGTCTGTAACTTTCAGGTTGATGACTTCGACTCCTGATGTTACGAGCCAGTCGATGATATGGCCTTTTCCGTGCGTCGGTGTTTGGATATGTTGGGTAAGGCTGTGGTGATCTAGAATTGCTCTTGTAGCAGCAGAGTGGTGATCGCTTGTAGAGTCGTAGTGGATGTTAAAATTACCAATGATCGCGAAACGTTTGGAGTACTCAGTCGTTGATTCAATCAAACTTTCAAAGTTCTGAACAAAATCTCGATGAGTCGAGAAATTCTGCGCCGATGGTGGTGGATGGTATAGACAAAAGAATACAGTGTTGAGAGTTATTAATTTGAGACACTCGAATGATGGGCACGTTGTAACTTTTTCAAAGTTCAGTTTCAAATGTTCTTTATAAATAATGCCCCCTGGACCAGTGGAACGTGGATGGAAAATTATGTTGTAATTGGCAGGTTTTAGTTCATTCAAAATGACCTCGTCTCCGTTTTCGGCAAGCCATGTTTCCGTTATAAGAACAATGTCACTATTGGCGTCGGTAATCATATCATTAATGAGGGCCGCTTTGTTTTTCACTGATCGTGCATTAAAGTACATAATACTGGCACCATTAGATTCTAAAATGATATGCAAGAAATGAAGGGAGCCGAGAAGTGTCAGATCAACACAATTGGCCAGATGGGTCTGTGATTTCGCTCCCAAATAGAGTGACAATTTTATTTTCTGTTTAATTCTGGCACTTTTCGATTTCTTTTATTTTTCATTGTGTCTGCTTGTACATTTTTTTTTTGGGAAAAAAGAGATGTTAGCCTTGGGTAAGAACAACTTCATTTGATAATAACATTTGCTCCTAACAGGATTGCTAGTCTTTAATCATCACCATCATTGCCTTTTTCACCCTGGGCCAGGGTATAGGCCACAGACAAACAGTTTCCATCCTTCTCTATCCTGAGCTAACTTTTTTTTTATCTCATTCCATGTCTTACCACTTCTCTGTATATCAGCTTCTTTAATTGCCTGTTGTCCTTCATAAATTCTGTCATTCCAGAAACTCTTCGATCGCCCAAGCTAAAAAAAGGATTTGGTTTGTCCGTCTGCGTTTCTGTAACGGTTTGAGTTTTACGGAAAGGGGTGTTAACCCTTTGCCAACCCCCAACCTGACTCAAAGATGGGGAAATCACACACCATTAGTCGCCTTTTACGACACGTTGGCTTGGCGTTAGCCTATTCTTGACCCTCTCAGTTGAGGGTACCCGGACCAAAATAAAAAAAACCTTGGTGTTTAAAGAAAAAGTTTGGCTTGAAAAATATGTTTTATCATTTCGATGTTAAAAATCACTTAATTTTGCTTATTCTATAGATTGATTAATATTTAATGCACATTCTATGCTAATTTTTACCCTTACATCACAAAATGTAATTTTTGAAGAGACTTTTTATGCTTTTTAGCAGAAAAAAAGCTATAAATGATAAATTTTGCAAAATCTATGACTAACTTTTTGTAAAATTATCTTGCAACCATGTTTCCGGTGAATAATGTGTCGCCTTTTGTAAAAGGGACGATTGACGATTACGTAACAAACAGGTTTCTAGAAATACAAAAGATCTTACTGGCGGATACCTTAAAGGTAGGAGATAGTTATACGCGTAAAATCTTACACGAGCCCTTTATAGATGTGACTGTCATCCTCAAAGGTTATTTGAAAGGTGATTTTACTATTCTTAGTTGACCGTAGGGGAAGAATACTTTTTTTTTGATACGCTCCGTAAACTATAATATAAAAATGAATGTGGTTTCATTTTTATTTTGGTTCAGATTAATTTTTCATCGTCTAGTTAACCCTGACGTGACAATGATTCGACAGGATGGGTCACCAAAATAGCGTACACACAAAAGTACATATAATCAATACACAGGGGCATAGATCGGATAAAGAACTTTTGGATACCATAATAACAATTCCTCCCACTTACAATGCCTATATTTGGACTACTACATCCCAAAACGAATTTCGAACTATCAGCGATTGATGAATAGGGTAGAGCAATCGTGGCGTCACACCTTCTACTCTTCCGGTTTCAAACTCCCTGGATGTGTGACAGTCCTTCGGAAGACTCAAAGTTTCAAAGTTTCAAAGTTTATTCAATCTTAGGCTTTCGCCAATAAATCAACAATTTGATACCAACATACATGAAAGTGAAGTGAAAAAAAAAAAAAAGAAAAGAAAAAGAAAAAAAGGTAAATGGAACCAAAAAATAAACTGATACACCGCACAAAAATACAACAATCGTAATACCATCAATACGTTCAATAATAATAATAATGATAATAATAATAATAATAATAATAATAATAATAATAATAATAATAATAATAATAATAATAATAATAATAAAATAATGATAATAATAATAATAATAATAATAATAATAATAATAATAATAATAATAATAATAATAATAATAATAAGAAGAAGAAGAAGAAGAAGAAGAAGAAGAAGAAGAAGAAGAAGAAAAAAGAAGAAGAAGAAGAAGAAGAAGAAGAACAAGAAGAAGAAGAAGAATATCAATAATAATAACAATAATAATATTACCATCACCACTACACCCCAATCATCACCGTTACCACCACCACCATTACCATTATCACTACCACTATCACCAGCACTTTTACATTTCGAATCAGTTTTTCTCATTTAAAAAAAATAAAAAATAAAAATAAGATATTGATACCCATCACAACAGACCTCCTCACTACCACGAAAATTCCCGTAGTACTACGGCTAAATCCCGAGCTGGATATAATAAAGGTTTTTAATTAAATGTCATTTCTTGAAAACGAATTTCTGGTGCCAGAGCTATCACATAGAGTTAAAAATATTTTTCCCCACGCATTATAAGGACAAACTGGTGGTTTTTAAGGGTAGTTAAAATGTCTACGATGTTATTTACCCTGAAAACTACTTATTACATTTTCCTATTTCAAGTAGGCAGGTCTGCCATGATAAGTATCAGTTCCATAGTCAAAATAAGACAAACAAAAATAACTTTATTTTAATCAATAATCCATACAATTTGATGACAACAGACATGAAAGTGAGAAAAAAAGGTAAATGAAACCAAAGCATAAAATGATACCATAAATAATCATAAAAATACAACATTGTAATACCACCAATACTTACAATAATAATAATAATAATAATAATAATAATAATAATAATAATAATAATAATAATAATAATAATAATAATAATAATAATAATAATAATAATAACAATAATAATAATAATAATAATAATAATAATAATTATAATAATAATTGTAAAAATAACAGAAGCGCCGCAGAAATAATATCTAGTATTGTATTTGTAAATGAGGACCACGCTTATATCCCATTCGTTGACAATTAAGAAGATAGAGATTATATCATGGTAATTATGTTTTGGATAATAAAGTTATTGACTTTTAGTAATACTAGGTGCTCCAAAATGCTTTGGTCTGGGTGATCTTTATCTTCGGGGAAATTCCAACATAATAAATAGCCCACCACTTATTTAACACATTTCTATCGTTGATTCAAGTTCTAGAAGAATGGGATTTTGCGAACATTGCCTAGAAGTTACAGACATATTAGTTTAACGTATTGTTTGGTAGAATTACAGAATTAATTCCCAAAGACAAATAATTGAATCTTTTAGAATATCACAAACATTTAAGTAATTTTCCGTACTGATATAGTCTAGAGCGAAACAAGCATGTGTCCTTCAATTATTCCATGTCAAGGGTTGGTTTCTTTGTTTTTAAGAATTTTACGGCGTTTGTGACGCATTGAAAGAACAGAAAATGTATAAGGTAGTCTAAAAGTATACTTTTCTCAAAGGCACCTGCGGATAAATAAGGCAAAGGTAAATGGTGCAGATAGGGCACCAAGAGCACCCCTCGGTGTACTTAGATTGAAATCGCTTAGAAGTCAAAGATACAAGCAAAGGGTCCTAACAAGTGAAATACAACACTTCTTTACAAATCACATCAAAACAGAAGAACCAAGAAAAAAAAATATATATATATTATATATCATAAAGAGCGTTTAGTTCTCATTACTCTATCTAGTATCAAATATAGAAGAATCGTTACGTCTCTGAAAGATAATTTATAAATCAAATAACGTAATGCCATCAATAATAAACTAATAATGAAAATATTACTTATTGAATCATAAGGTGGCAGAATAATTTTAGTAGCAGGATATATTATTGGCCGATTCTTGGGGTTAAGGGACGTGAAAGATTGAGGATTAATGCTATTTATTGAAGACCAACATGTATTTAGACTGGAAAATAAGGTGCCATCATTCTGAAACCCAAAGATCACTTACACAAGTTATTTATCCAGTCCTCGAGAAGACTGGTTTCACACTTTCAATGAGATTAGAACTAGTGTTTTGACATCACACTTTAGTTCCATGGTACTAAGATAATATTCATATGATAAATGAATGGAGAATTCATATATAGTGAGATACTTCAAAGTATTGATAACAGAGCGGAATTATGGGCTTGTTTTTAACAATTGATTGTTGTGTTGAATTGTTTTTTGAAATTGTTTGAAAATATCTCAATTACACCAATTAGACATGGGGTTCCGATAGCTCAGTTGGTAGAGCACTCGCTTCACAATCGAAGGGACTGAGATCGAACGCTGGGTGCAGTCTTGAATTTGTCTCTGACCCCCTTGTCCACTCAGCAGTGATTGGGTAGCTGGGTCTGTTAGATCTGTCGGAAATATTTTTACGCTAGACTAGTGACCTATCCAAAGACTGGCAAGCAATTGCTATTGTCCGTTTCACGCTATAGAAACTGAGATAAACTCCGGCTCCATGGGCTTTAATGCTCTGAAGGAATACTTTACACCAATAAGACCATAACAACTTGGGCTATCGCTTCTCCTGATACTCTTTAGAGTATAGACTAATCTATCACAAAATGTTTACAAAATTAATCCCATCTACTTTAATAATCATTGCTAGGCGGACAGCGGGGTAAGAAAACAATCCAACTCTAGAACTCGGATTCAAAACAGGTCCATTGGTTTGTAACTCGAGTGCTTTACAAATTGCCCTTTTATTCCCACTAGATACATTCCTTTGCAATTAATTATTTTTTATCTTCGCAATTTCTTTAAATCTTGTGGTGGAAGTTGATCAGTTATTACTTTCAACTCCACCCATGAAATGTTTTCATTTTTCCTGTTCACCCAACGGTCAAAGGATTAATCCTCCTTACCGACTATTTTTAGCATTCTTCCCATAATGCAATGCCCCCCCCCCCCCAACACTAAAATTGATTTTTTTTTAAAAACCTCAACAATCAAAGCATACTTAACATATTTTTGTTCTACAAAAAACATTAGATTCTTATAAACTAAACAAAGACTTTTCCTTAAATGTTCTTTTCTATTTTAATGCGTAAAAAAAAAAAAACAAAAAAACTGTGAATAAAAAAATTGTTCATTGTATAGTCACAAATTTGGCGACATTCCTGTAGTTGAGGCTTCAGTGCAACTATGAGGTCTTATTATATGACACTCGCCTTCGGATTGGAAGGCCCTGGGTTTTTGAGACCCGCTCGGCGCATAGTTGAGTCATTGGAATAGGCTCTTTACTTACATTTTCTCACCGTACTCAGGTGTAAAATGAGCACCTGGACATTAACAGCGTTGTCTCTGTCAGAAATAAATTGTAATATCGCCGAACAGGCTTCATGTCTGGTTCTACATGTTACGTGTTGCTGTTGGCTAGAGACCCTTTGTAATGCGCTTTGAGATGTTTAGTGGATATAGCTTTATATAAAAGCTCAAGGTTTTAAAAACTCTAGTTGGTGAGGTTAATCAAATTTCGCCAGAAATACATTGCGGCAGATCAGCATCCTGCCCAAAGGATTGCAAAAATTGTTGCTGTCAAACCACGATTTAGCGACCGGATATACTCCGTCTCCTGAGACTAAGGATTCAATGACTTTCTTTTTTTCTCTCACAAATTAAAAACTATGAATTAAAAAATACCCCCCCCCCCCTTTTTTTTTTTGCAACGGCACCATTAGAACCGTCGCCTAGGCATTCCATTAAAGAATCTAGATAATCCATTAAACAAGATGTCTGATGTCAACAGGAATCACCAATGTTGTCCAAGTGAGCAAATTGAAGGTTATGAATCTTGCCCAAAGAAAAAAAACGTCATGAAGTGGGACTCGAACCCGGGACCTCCAGGATCACAGTGCAATGCCTTAACCACTCGGTCACTTCGCCCTAACTAGAATCACGTTATTAAACTCCGTCCCATCTTATATTTGTAATTGAGCTTTTATATAGCGCAATGTCCACTAACTGTGCTCAAAGCTCTTTACAAAGGGGCCCTGACCAACAGCAACACGTAACATAAAGCACGAGACATGACGCCTACATGTAAGGCGATAATACAAAGTTTTCCGACAGAGACAACGCTGTTAACGGCTAGGTACTCTTTTTACACCTAAATACGGTGAGAGAATATGAGTAAAGAGTGTTTTCCAAGGACTCGCCGAGCAAGGATCTAACCCAAGACCTTCCGATCCGAAAGCGAGTGTCAAACCACAAGAGCACATAGTCGCCCAAATCGAAAAACAAACTCTTTGACCGTCTTTCTTAAGGACCACCTTTTAAACATCAAAAATAAAGGAGTCGTTTTATCGGATTGCCCAGAGTCTAATCCTCAGTGGGGGTAAAAACAACGGAAGTTGGCATTTGGGAACCTCGATGCAATGCGTCAGTTGATAAGTCAGTGAATTCCTGATGGATGAGCAGAGTCCAGGACTGACAAGGCGTAAATGATGAGCTGTTAAAGAGAGTCTTCCAATTCTCGCCACATGCTCATCTCTGTAAAACACAGGGGACTCTTCTCTCCCGCAAATCTTTGAATACAGGAAGGAGCCGATCTGATTGTGTTTTGCATGTTGATTTACTCTCGTGAACCATGAAACATTGACAAGTCCGACCATCGTGTGTCTATTTTGATAGAGATCCCGTGCCAGTGGCAGTGTGTGACCTTTAGACGATTTCAGAATAACTACAAAGATACCTTTGAAATGTATTATTATTGGTACTTTTCTTCTTCTTCTTCTTCTTCTTCTTCTTCTTCTTCTTCTTCTTCTTCTTCTTCTTCTTCTTGGGCAGCGTGGCTCAGCGTACGGTCTTTGTTTCGTACCCGAAAGGTACCAAGTTCGTATACCCGCTGCGTTGTGTGACCTTGAGGAAGTCAACTCGCATTAGCTCTGTTTACGGCGCTGCACTGTGGCTAATACTTGAGTTATTCCGGTCTTCCCTTGTAATAGACCTTTAAAAATTTCCCCTATGGGATGAATAAAAGGAATTTTTTTTCTCATTTTACTATTATTATTATTATTATTATTATTATTATTATTATTATTATTATTATTATTATTATTATTATTATTATTATTACTATTATTATTATTATTATTATTATTATTATTATTATTATTATTATCATTATTATCATTATTATTATCATCATTCTTCTTCTTCTTCTTCTTCTTCTTCTTCTTCTTCTTCTTATTATTATTATTACTATTATTATCATTATATTATTATTATTACTATTATTATTATTATTAATATTAATTATTATTATTATTATTATTATTATTATTATTATTATTATTATTATTATTATTATTATTATTATTATTATATCATTATTATTATTATTACTATTATTATTATTGTTATTATCATTATTATTATTATTATTATTATTATTATTATTATTATTATTATTATTATCATTATTATTATTATTATCATCATCATCATCATTATCATTATTGTTTCCATTCAAGTTTTATACGAATAAGATTTAAGTCTAAAATCAAATTTCAAACATCGAGATCACCGTTTTGAGACGATCGGCCACTAATGTGACTAACTATGTAGAGACGGTCGAGATAAATACAGGGTGTCCATAAAGTCTGGGTACATGGTAATAGTACAAATTCCTCTTTAAAAACCAAATCTTAATCTAGTTGGACGTAAATGAATTGTATTTTAACAACACGTAACCTCTTCTTCAGTGAAGAAAAGTAGCATTCAGCCCAATCTCCACAATATATTATTATAGCAAAAATGAATAAATAACATTATATTGTGAAGCACTATATATGTACCCAGACTTTGTGGAAACCCTGCAGAACTTTGAAGTGAATTTGGAATCAGAGTGATACGAAATATAAACTTTAAAGTCTTTCCGAAGTCTAAAAAATGTATTTAACACTCTACCATACAAAGAGTAAATTAACCCCGTATCATAATATTGCGGATATAAACTCCGTTTCCTGAATCTGGCCCAACCCAATATTATACCGCTTTGAGACGATTGGTCACATACCGTATTTCATTCAGTTTTTCTTTCCTTCTTATTTCATCTGATTTAATGTAAAAGAATCGACCACACACGATTTTAGATCAAGTAATCGCTGCACAAGACAGGGAGATGGGAGGTTGTCGATTACATTTATCTGTCGTTTTTCTGTAAGCAGACGATTTCAATTAAAGACATATAGATCAGTATAATTAGGTGCCCCAAACGTAAACAATAACAAGTTGCTAGTGATTTTCGTTAGGGACCGGAAACATTTACGCACAATATAGGTCTCCCAATTTTGTAGTTTGAGTTTTAGGCAATACACTTTCAGTATTGAAAATATGTTTACATAAAATCTAACAGTTGCAGAAATAATAATATAAGACTAAATTATTCTGAAAATCAGGCTTCGAATAATTCTCGTTTTGTTCACACCAGCGCAATAATTTGCTCTGGTCTAAAAATAGATAGACTGTAACTTTTGATAAATTTTACCTTTTGTTCCATAAAATATCCATATCTAGACATTATTTGGTGCATGATCGAGTATTTATGAATATGTGTTTCTTTTGCCACCTGACACCCAAATTTTAAACGTTATTTTGTTTCTATGATTTACATTGGAACTTGAGCTGTCAAGACAGGAACATGTGGTTTGCCATGTGCTTCTAGACCTTTGTTTACGTTTGGGGCACCTAATTATACTGCTCTATAGATAGGTACTACACCTATCTATATGTCTTTAATTGAAATCGTTGTGGTAATGCAGATGATACTATGTATCGTTTCAGAGGATTGATTGTGTTTGCAATAGACATCACTGATAGACTGGTCCTACCGAAGATACTTGTACTCATTACTTTCCTGCCAGGACCATCCAAGTTTGTAATTGGGCTGTCTAATGGCAATGAACAAATCTGATGAATTTGAAATTATTAGACGCTCCTATTAGTATCTGCAATAGAAGGAAAGGAGTTGACATCACTCAGCTCTTTTAAAATCATTATTAGACCGCTCTTTGGGTGATTACTTCTCACTAAATGTATAACACTCAGACTATAAACGTTAAAGTTTGCGCATTGTTATGTGTTTTGGCACGTTTAATCATGATGGCGGATGTCGTGAGTATTTTACCTAAACGGATAGCATCAATATGACTGCAAAACGTAGAGAACTGAGACCCCAAGACCATGAGGAAAAAGTATGTTGTGTCACCGAAGACTGAAATAGACTACAGAGAATAGAGGGGGAGTGGCAATAGGGTTTTAATAGAAGACGATACGTATCTATGTCAAACCGTGTCAAGTCGGTAAACATCCTCTCGCTCATAATGATTATTTGCAATATTATAACTTTAAATTTGGCTCAGTATTTCGCACCTTTCTATCTTCAGTTTGGTGATTGCTCCTCATTAAATTCTCTCTAACGGACTATAAACACTTAAGTCTACACACACGTAGTATTGTGTATTTTTACGATTTGATAGAGGTAGTGTGTGTGTGTATTTCACTCAAACACAAACCATCAATACTCGAATGTTACAAACTGACTTGACCCCTCAGTTTCATGTTTCGATATTATCAATTTAGTCTCGGTGTAGCAATCGAATTCAAACTCAGTTATCGATATGTAAACGCTTTGACCAGTTAACTGACGTTATCCATGAAAACAATGGATTTAAAATTTGGTCAGAAAACTAGTCCTTCAAATATCGATCGATTTAAATGACCCTCATCTTGGCAAAAAAAAAAACCCCAACAAAACAAACAAAAACAATATAACAACAAACTCTCAAACCTGGAACATCGATATTTGAAAGACGAGTTTTCTGACCAAATTATTAATTGTTTCTTGAGTACGGGAGATATTTTTTACTTCTATGATTACAGCTCACTATATTAATCAGCCATTGTTTCACCAGTATTAAAATCCTCAACAAAGGGAAACAGAAGTCGTGATGTCATATTATCCTCCTGTCTACTGGTTCAAAACTCCTTGGAAGAGTGCAATTAGTCCTTCGGACATTGCATAAACACCGGAAACGCTACACATTGAATAACTATTTTAGTAACAGGATGTATAGGCAGAGTCTTATTTATGGTGACGGGGCGTGCAAGAGCAAGGGTGGACGACCTTTATTGCAGACCAGTATTTGTTTAGGATAGAAAATAAGATGCCATCATCTGAACCAGAAGATTAGTTGCGCAATGTACGTATTCAGTCCTCCGACGGACTGGTTCCACAATTTTGAAAGGAGATTGAAAACAGTATTTTGACATTTATCTCTCTCCCTCTCTCCTTCCTTCCTCTCCTCTCCTCCTCCTCCTCTCCCTCCTCCTCTCTCCTCCTCCTCCTCTCTCCTTCTTCTTCTTCTTCTTCTTCTTCTTCTTCTTCTTCTTCTTTCTTTCTTTCTTTCTTTCTTCTCCCCTTTTCTTCTCTTTATTCCATCAACACCTTCACTTCCTATTTTTCATCCTTCTCTTCATCCTCCATTTTCTCCTTCTCCTCCTCCTATGATTTCTCCACTTTTTCGTTTTCTAACTTTCTTTTACAACCGATGATATCAGGCTCAATATTAACTTTCAACACACCACAGCTTGTTCGACCAACTTAACCCTAATTCTAATTTAAGACTCTAATGTCACTTCCACGTGTCACCCACCATCTCTTATCCAACCCGTTCGTGCCCAAAGTAATTATTAAAGCTAATATCATGTCATCAATACCTTTTCATTAATTCACGACAATGTAATTTCCCCTCGTTAGATCTCCGAGATGATTTGACTCCAACAAAGGTAATCCTCTACCTGACAGGAAATGAACTGGGCGTTGTGTTCCTTTGATTTTTCTGTATTCCTTAATTTTATTTCCCCATGCCTTTGCGTAATTATTTTCTTTCCTTATTCATGAAGAAAAATCAGCTCTGATTATTCAACTAGCTATATATATATATATCATATATCTCTATCTTTTAGAAATCTCAAGTTTGAGAAACGAACTAGTACATATTATTATGATTCTAAAATTAATTAGGAAAAAATAGAAATCGATGAAGGATTATTAAACATATCATATAATGATTGCAAATAATCATTAGAAACAGTAGAAATAGATGAATAATGATTTAATGAAGAAAATAAAGTGGGATGACATTAAGACCAGATGTGGCGAATCTAACCAGAAAAACGAGTTGAATGAGTGAAGTTAACGCCACTCTGCTCTTTTTTTATTGTTTTTAGACCGACAGCTCAGTGATTAGTTCTCTCTCGATTCTCTCAATCAGGCCAGAAACATTATATATTACACAGAGTTTTTTTTTTTTAGTATTAGTACAATTGCTCTGGCGGGCAGAGCTGGTGAGTATTTTACTTAAACGTTTACTAATATCCCAGTACAGCACCTAGTTCTTCTGAGTCATTAGGCTCAAAGATTTATCTCAGTTACTTTTGTGTGACAGTATTCAATTCACTTTTCAGTAAAATTGGTTTGTAATATTTATAGTATTCAGATTAGATTTGCGGTTGCGTGAATATATATATATAATATATATATATATATATATATATATATATATATATATAAAAGAGAGAGAGAGAGAGAGAGAGAGAGAGAGAGAGAGAGAGAGAGAGAGAAGGAAAAAGAGTGGGAGAGAGAGAATAGATAGATAGACAGATAGATAAATAAAGAGAGAAAGAGAGAAAGATAGATAGATATATAGATAAAGATAGAAGATAGATAATAGATAGATAGTAGATAGATAGATAGAGAGATACATAGTTATAGTAGATAGATTGATAGATAGAGTGTGAGAGAGAGGGGAAAAGAAAGAAAGAGAGAGGAGAGAGAGAGAGAGAGAGAGAGAGAGAGAGAGAGAGAGAGAGAGAAGCATCATTTGGAAGCGGTTGATAATCCGCGGAGCATTAGTGGTATGTTAATTACCTGAGTGGTACTAATTCTATTAGGAACAACGTTCTTACAACACTCCCATGGGTCTATCACATTTCTCAAATCACCTGTTATGGCTTAGTTTGGTATGCTTCAATCCATTTACCTGAAAACATGTCTGAATTTTCAATTCTATTATGTAAAAATATACTTTAAAATTTTAAAAATAAGGTCATTGTCAACATCAGGTATTCTCGAGTAAGTTTTTATTATGACCTCACTAATGGGAACTGAACTAAAGACAGACGCTTCTCTCTCTCTCTCTCTCTCTCTCTCTCTCTCTCCTCTCTCTCTCTCTCTATATATATATATATATATATATATATATATATATATATATATATGTGTGTATATATATATATATATATATATATATATATATATATATATATCTTTGTCTGTCTGTCTCGTTTTATTCTTCATTTGATCTCTTAGTCTTTTACATCTTTCTCTTTCTCCCTATCTCGTTCTCTCTTTATCTCTCTTTTTTTCTCTCACTCCTTTTTTTTCTCCTCCCTTTTTTTTCTAAATGTATCAGAGGCACGATTACCCTTCAAAATAAAATAACATTATATATTCATACAACTCACTCACCCTCTCTCTCTCTCTCTCTCTCTCTCTCTCTCTCTCTCTATCCTCTCTCCCTCCTCCCTCTTACTCTCAAATTGACAAGTATTCTCCATTTGTTCATTAGTCCTGTGATATAACACGTTTTAAAATAATTTCCTCTCCGTTGCATCCTTTTGTGAATAATCCCTTCCTCTTATCTCTTTCTCACCTTCTCTTCTTCTCACCCTCTCTCTCTCTCTCTCTCTCTCTCTCTCTCTCTTCCCTCTCTCTCTCTCTCTCTCTCTCTTCCCTCTCTCTCTCTCTCCTTTATATATATATATTGTTCACCAGTCCTCCGAAATACCACGTTTTACAATAGTTTCCTTTCTGTTGTATCATTGTGGGAATAAAGGCAAGTCTATTTCCTTTCTAGTCCCAATCGGGGTGTCCCACATCCTGTTCTTTTAACATTGAATTTTGGAAAGGGATCGGATCTTTCAAAACCTTGCATTCAACTGTATCGAATTCAACAAAGCCTCAAATTTGAGTTGGAAAATAAACCACCACTTTACCCATTAACATGAGCAAATAACGATATTAAACTAGTCCCCAAATATAAAATCACGCGAGATTCAGAAGCGAGAGATTCTGCTTCAAATTATTTTTTAGAAACAAAACAAGATATTACTATATACAGACAGCACCACTTTTTAATAACATAAAATGTAAAATAACCACCAAAAACCCCCCAAAAAACCCAACAAAACAGGCTAGCGAGAACACGGAATTAGAAGAAAAAGAAAAAAAAAAAAAAAAAAAAAAAAAAAAAGAGAGAGAGAGAGAGAGAGAGAGAGAGAGAGAGAGAGAGAGAGAGAGAGAGAGAGAAAAGCAATTGGTAGAGGATGAAAGCTTGGACAAAAATCCTTTCAAAGTTTGTTTCTTCAGGATGAAGTCTGAAAACCCAAATTTTCTAGGCTCATTGTTATAATGGAAATACTCTCAAACCAACGCAAAGTGCTGCCCATTACAAAAATGTTAAATCAAGCCCATCATAATTACCTTTAGATATCAGACTTGAAAATATTATGTGCACTTTGCTTGAGGGCAATCAAAAATTATGAGAGGGCTGAAACATAATTCATATGGAAAATTAAAAAGGGGAGAGATAAGGGTAACACGATGGTCAATGGGTACATTTTGATTGTTTACATCTAATAAACAAAACAAAAAAATGAATATAACAGTTTCGAAAAAGAACAAAATATCAAACACGGAACGTTTCGGGCTCAAAACCCTTCTCCAGCCAATAACAAAAGCAATAACAGCATTAATACATCACTTAAAACTCAGACAGACGGCAGAAAATTATCTTCCATCTGTCTGGAATTTAAGCGAAGTATTAATTAATGTTTCGGGAAGTTCCAGGTGTGCGGGTTTTACTAAGGTAAGGGTCATTTAAAGCGATCGATATTTGAAGGACGAGTTTTCTTATCAACGCCACTACCACATTATCTCATTCATCTGTAGTGTTTCATTCATCCTGTTTGTTGATAAAGAGGAAACCCGAAACGTTCATTTTATCTGTTTTCGTAATTAGATTGAAGTTGACATTATTTCTTCGAGCTTCGATCAGCAGCATTTACATTACTAGAATAATAGAGACTGTATGTTACATGATTAACATTCCAGCGTGTTTTTGGACCCATGTCATTTTCTATTTCTATCAACGGATTGCCTCATTTGGCGATGGTTCTCGGTTGGGTTTCGACATAAGACGGAATACCCCTCGGGGCCTTTATTATACACGACTATTTTAAGCTAAAATATCAAGAAGACTCAAAGGACACAAATATCATAGTCATCTCATTATAGAACAAACACCCAATTAGATAGTGTAAGCGCAACAAGGTTTATGTTTACAAATAATAGCTTTAGAAAAACTTGCATAAAGGTCAGGGGTGAAGACCCTGATAGGTCAGTTTGTAAATCAGTCGTATCTTAAGCCAATATCGATCCCACAGGCGCTTAAGATTTTATTTCAAATCCCCTGTCCAAAGAGTAGTTATTTGATAGCTGGGTCTATTAGATCTGGTAGAAAGTACTTTAAGCGAGATCAGCGTCCTATAAAAAAAGATAGCAAAAACCCTAGCAATGTAATAGACTGTGTTTCTTTTCAAGATTCGGATAGTGACTTTCATGCGAATCTTTGAGAAAATTAAGTATGGATTGCTACGGGGCAGAATAATAAAGTAAATAATTAATTATAATAAACGTAGTGGGATAATGCATTATCAGCAAAAGTTCTTTGTACATGGTGATCTTTTTATATAAAATACTCATTTATTATACTACTTAATTCTTTAATCCTTTAAATTAAACAAAATATCATTTGTTTACGTGTTGAAAGATACAGTTTGCTTTAAAAATGAGAATCACTCGTGTCCAGTTATATTTTTCAGTTTTTGATTAGTTAATCTAATTTTTGGGACTAAATTTGATATTTTGAAATCTCGGTATGGCGCTGTTTCCATGAAGAAAATCACTGTTAAATTCTTTGACTCATGAAATTGCTTTAAGCCTTTTTGTTTTGTGTGGTCCTTGTGTGGTCCTTGTGGTATTAACGTGTAACTGTTATTCAGAGGACTGTTAGTCCGGTATTTGGTGCAATTATTTTTACATAACGTTTTTATACTTCCTACATTAATATTTTACTTGAGATATAAGAGAATTATCTGTGGATTTGATTGTGAGACACTTTATATTTTAAAAGGTAAACCTCATTTAGGAAAACTAGCCTTGAGGACAAGATTAAGACATGAGCTCTTATACAATCCTATAGGAAAACACTCCTCAGAGTAGTAAAGACTTGGAACAGTTTTGGATTTTATACAAAAAATTCGAGAACATTTAATGCTTTCAAAATGCATGACCACTAGATACGTGTTTTGTGCTTCATTATATCGTGTCTATGACGAATGAATATTAACTTGTTGTCATTGCTGATAGCATTGTTTTAAAACAATACGCATTCATTTGCTGTTTCCCTCCATTTATTCAAAGTTATCAAATCAAGACTTGAGTATTAAAATGTCTTGTGACAAATAAAAATATTACAAAAATACTACAGCAGTAAATTCATTACAAACATTCATTATTTAGTTGATTTTCTTCACATTCAAAAAGACTAAACAAGAAAAAATAGACGATTGAATAATAATACAAAGATGAAAATGGAAAAGGAATAATGGACTAAAGATAAGAGAAAAAGAATTCAGGCATAAGAAAAAGATCAGGCATAAAACACTCAACAGCCCCCCCCCCCCCCCCCAAACCCATGCACTTTTTTCACAATGTGCTATTTACCTTTTACAATGGTATTTGATGTTTTCAACAAATCTTCAATGGAGTTTTGAGAAAAAACGCTACATTAAGCGAGTTGATTGAACGAAGCAAATGGCAGCATGGTTTTTGATGCCCTGGACCAGTTTGTATTATTTCATTGCTCGCAGGTATTCGTGAGGAACGGTCCATTAACATCCATAAATGATTTTGTAAGGCTGGGTAAGCAAGGAATTTCGAGTAGAGTTGACAAAAAGTGCTCAACTCCCAAGGATGGTTCATTGGTTGCCCGTCAAGATGTTGATGGCTTGGGGCGCAAATCAACATTCGTTACACGCCTCAATAACATCACACCCAACATTTACTTAATCAACACACCCTTACTGCCGTAATTTGAGAAAACACATTTTAAAATTTTGACTGGAACTTTTACATCAAATATTGATCGATCAAAAATGACCCTAAATTTGTAAGTATCGCTGACATTCAACATGTAAAAAAATTGAGACTTTTTAGAAAGTTGTGGGTCATGGAATGATATTTGAAGTAAGTTTTTTTTCCGGCCAAAAAGGAGAAAAAGCGTCTTATCAGAGTACGTCAGCTTAAACCCAAAAGGAAAGTCTCATGACGATTTCTCATGAATATTTACCCGTACCAAAGTACGCATTGTTACCAACATAGTTATCGTCTTTAACCATTTCACTCGTCCTTCAAATATCGATCGATTTAAATGACCCTCATCTTGGCAAAAGATCAAACCTGGGACTCTCGTCCTTCAAATATCGATCGATTTAAAGGACCTTCATCTTGGCAAAAGCTTTCAAACCTGGGACTTCGCGAAGTATATATATATATATATATATATATATATATATATATATATATATATATATATGTACTCTGTGTATCTCTCTTTCTACATTTGTCTATGGATGGCCGAGTGGAAATTGCTTGGTGTAGCATTGGCAACTGACGTTCGAGTCCCACTTTCGATACACTCACTTTATTTTCGCATTGCGCAAAATTCTCAGCCCCTGTGTGATTTGTCAAATGTCGAATTACGTCAATAACACTATCAATATTAAAGTCCATTAGATCGGAAAGTCAAATAGTTCCGATGTATCTGATCTAGTTTGGTAATTGTCAATTACCTTAATTGAAATGGGTGCGACAGTCCGTGACTTCATATCACATGGATGGCACTCCAAATTCTTGCAATGTCACGTAGAGAGAATACTGCTGTAATCTCACAAAAAACATTTTTTTTCTTTTTTTTTTTTTTGCCAGAAATGTTTCTTCACTCCAAATAAAGATCAATTCGTTTGAACCTCAATTCGCCAAAAACTCTCCAAGCCGATATTTTGAATTGAGTATCTTTTGAGAGTTTTTGGGAAGTTAAGGGTCATATAACTTTTTGTGACCTGACTTCAAAACGGTTTATGCCAGAAAATTGAAACCCTATCAAAATTATATATATATAGGGTAAATCTGATATCTTTCGTATGAGATAATGAAAGTAGCTTCTTATCGTGCTTGAAACAAATATTATAAATTTCTTGTCATTTTTATGCGAAAATCAGTTTTCGACACCAGGTTCATCCCGACCTAATATCGTAATGTTCAAAGTAACATTTTTCTAGCCAAAATATATAAAAATGTTTTATCGAAGTAAAGAAGTGTTGGGGCATTCATTCTTTCTTTCAGGTTTGACATATTTTTGAATTGCAAAATGTTACTCTTTTTTGTTGAAAGAATTTTGCTCTGAATAATTTAAATGAACTGGATAGATACGTTTAAAATAGAGAGAAAGATAAAGGGAGTAAATGTGACTCATAAATAATGGAACAACACAAACCAAACGACGTTTCGGCCTTTGGCCTTTTTCAAGTAAACACGAAATATATATATATATATATATATATATATATATTATTGACTCATTTAGGAACCTTTTGTTATAGATAAATTTACAGCCCAGTTCTGTACCATATTCTACTTTATGACATTGACCATGGAACCACTTTATCTTTGACTATAACACATGAATTGTCCCTCCGAGTGATAACGACTGTTTGGTGGCTTTGTCTAATTTGTTCTTGGTACTTCCGAAACGTTGCATCTTGTTGCATTGGCTTACGCTGCCATTTTAAAAGTCATTTTGTCGGTGGGCTTTTGAGTCTATTCAGTGTTTCTCACAATATCAAAGGATGAACAGTTTCAATAAAGGGCAAAATGTCCACATGCTAAGTACACTTTACATTCTTTAAAATGGTTGTGAGCTCATTGATGTCACCACACGTAAGTAGGCGTGTATCAATTACGGAATGAACAACGATTTAGGAGTTATGGCAGTGTTCCAAGTTTTTATTATCGAACTACTACTACTACTACTACTACTACTACTACTACTACTACTACTACTACTACTACTACTACTACTACTACTACTACTACTACTACTACTACTACTACTACTACTATACTACTATTACTCTACTACACTACTACTACTACTACTACTACTACTACTACTACTACTACTACTACTACTACTACTACTACTACTACTACTACTACTAATGGTGGTGGTGAAGTATTAATTGAAGCCATAGAATGACCGAAAAAGGAAAATCTGTTGCCTTAGTCAAAATCATTATAATTGATTTTTGTTGTTGTCATATTTCAATGTTAGTCTTGAACTTGATGTTATTGCTCCAAGGACACAATTTTGTTACCAATTCTCAGTAAATGCAGAACATTTTGTAGGCCTTTGTAGAAATTCACTAGCCAGTATGGAACATTATGCCAGTGGTGAAGGACATCCGATATTTACTTATGTAAACGAGTAAATGATACAAGATCAATTATGTAAACGAATGCGGGTATTTAGTAAGATAAAAACACCCGTAATGGCAATCTGATTTTGATGCAGGAAGCCTGTCCAAATGGCACCATTTATAAACCTTCACTTTAGATGGTTGATATATCGAGGCCAGTTGATCCAAACAGAAAAAATAACGTCAAGAATAACGAACAATTTGTTATTCACTCAAAATTTGAAATATTTGGATATGTGCCAACGTTTTTCAATAACCTTTATATGTCTAAATGTCCAATTTCAGAACCAGGTAATAGCACTTCTTCAACTTCTTTTTCTTCTTCTTCTTCTTCTTCTTCTTCTTCTTCTTCTTCTTCTTTTCTTCTTCTTCTTCTTCTTCTTCTTCTTCTTCTTCTTCTTCTTCTTCTTCTTCTTCTTCTTCTTTTCTTCAATAATATTGTTATTACAACTTTATTAATATTATTATAGTGGCCAAGTGGTTAAGGCATAGAATTGTGACCCGGAAGGACCCGGGTTCGAGCCCCGCTTCAGGCACTTTCGTTTTTATCCTTGAGCAAGATTATTTAACCCCAACTTGCTCACTTGGACAACATGGGTGATTCCTGTTGACATCAGACATCTTGTTTGGAATGCCTAGGCGGCGATATCTTACGATGTCGTGGCGGAAAAGGCAAAATAGAATAATAGAATTATTAATACTATTATAGTTATTATTATTATTACTACTACTACTACTACTACTACTACTACTACTACTACTACTACTACTACTACTACTACTACTACTACTACTACTACTCCTACTACTACTACTACTACTACTACTACTACTACTACTACTACTACTACTACTACTACTACTACTACTACTACTACTACTACTACTACTACTACTACTACTACTACTACTACTATACTACTACTACTACTACTACTACTACTACTACTATACTACTACTACTAACTACTACTACTACTATATAATAATAATAATAATAATAATAATAATAATAATAATAATAACAATATAATAAATAAATAAATCAATCAATAAATAATAAATAAATAAATTAAAATAAATAAAATGCCACGCTGCACCCCTTATTTATAATAATAATAATAATAATATTATTATTATATTATTATTATTATTATTATTATTATTATTATTATTATTATTATTATTATTATTATTATTATTATTACTGGTGGAGAACCTGTAATATTTGCGGAGAAATAAAGGCTATTACGAACGGCAGTCATCTATTATACTTCTATCGTATTGAGGAAATTAACATAGGATATAAAGTAACAAATAAATAATAACAACATAATTAAGATAGACGTGTTTTAAAAAAATGATAAAAAGTTTTTAAAGAAAGACAAACAACAACAACAATACAAAACCAAAATAAGAACAAAAAAAGCAACAACAAACAAACGTAGTAAACAAATACTGAAGATAATAAAAAGTCTATTATGAAATATGATAATATTGAAAATACCAATAAAACAAATAATAATAATAATAATAAAGATAAAATTCAAAGTATCAAAATTATCTAATAACTATAACGATAATAAAAATGATTTTTTTTCTCAATAAAATGTAAATTTATTTTACAAAATTATTCACACCAGGATTCGAACCCAGTACCTTAGAGGCTAGAGTTTAACAGCTTAACCTCGACATTACACTTAGCAAATTAAGACGTTTAATAATGTCTTTCTAAAATATTATTTTGTCTTTAATGCTACTTCTATTCTGCAGTTTTCAATTTAATTCGGACGTATCAGCGCTTGTTTTAGAATTTAGTTTTATTAACAAAGACGTACCTACGGATATCATATTATAGGATTCTTTATGAATTAATTTTTCATCGCGCCAAATAACACACGAACTTGCGAGTGAGTTATTCCGCGATACAAAATTATAACGAATTTAATAAATTCAAAGCCGCGAAAGAATACTTTTATTACACCCCTCAAAGTTATATTCTTAGATATTTCATAACAAATAATTAATTTGTAAAAATGTTTCATTTTTCAATGAATTCAATTTACACATCGCACGTCCAAGGGGATTCTCCTATAACAAAAAGGCGAGACGTCACTTGCAAGATGCCAATTGGGTACTTTTAATGCGATATAAAAAATTGTCATTAAACAAAAAAAAAAAGGCTTGTCTAGACACTTACCATGTAAATGGGATAAGCAATTCAAGCGATCTACTAGAAAATGTGTTGCCTCTAAAATTTTGGCATTTACTTAGACCAATTCAAATAGTCTAGTGAATTTTGTTTGGCATTTTCTAATAAATTAATCTGGCACTAGAAATTCTTCTTGACATATAATGCCGACACTTGTTTTTGTTATTGTGTGCTAAAGCTGTGAGACGTTTATTTCAATGTTTGATGATCTTGTAATCCGAATTTTGTATTATCGATGTACACCATGCAATGAAGGCACAATGAAATTGAAAGTATTTATTAACGTTTAACATTGTGTTCCAGTCATGTGTTAGTGAGATTTGTTTTTGTTTTTTAACTCTCGTATAGAATGGAATGTTCCTTCTAATCAATTTGACGATCGTAGCGTTAAAGGTTGATGTTTATCAAATCCCGATAATTTTATTATTCTCTCTCTCTCTCTCTCTCTCTCTCTCTCTCTCTCTCTCTCTCTCTCTCTCTCTCTCTGTGTGTGTGTGATCAGGAGGGGGGGGGGGGGGGGGGGGGGGAGGGTAGGGTAGCCAACGGATTATTCACATAGAATAAGTAATTGGTGGTGAATTTTAATGGTTCTGACGCACGGCAGTGATATCTTCGATTCGCCATTTGTGTTTTTTCTGAGTTTGACTTTCACCAAAAAAAAGAAAAACTTTGAAATTCTGTTAATACGCGCTTAAAGGTTATTTTAAATGACCAATCAGCTGTCTTTTCAAAGTTTATTCAAGCCAATAAACAAAGCTAAAATATTCTGCAATCGTCGAATAAAAATATTTTATACCACGCGTTTAAAGCAGTATTCAACGATTGCGTATTTACTAAGAAATGATAAGATTTTCCAATGAAAGGCGTGGAATAATAATATAACGTTTGTGACCCTATTAATTTTTGGGATAGATTTCACACTCCGTGTAGGTACTAGCTACACGAAGACTACACACAGCATCGGTTGCAAATCTGCATAAAAACGATCCGTTAAGATGCACCGATTACGAACAGGTACTCATCTATTTTAATTATCATTCTTCTGTATTGTGGGAATTAACAAAGATCTTCACGGATCGGCGGCGGGGTGTGCCACAAATCTTGCGGTTTGATTGGTCGCGTCATCATTTTTTGGGGTTATTATTACTTGATAGTATCAAGAGAGATTTAAAATTACATCATCAAATTTGTTGTGTATATGCTAGAATTGCGTAGAATAAATTATACTCGCAATGAAATCAAACGCATTATTGAGCAGTAAAGTTAGGTGCCCCAAACGTAAACAATAACAAGTTGCTAGTGATTTCCGTTAGGACCGGAATAATTTACGCACAATATAGGTCTCCCAATTTTGTAGTTTGAGTTGTAGGCAATCCACTTTCTGTATTGAAAATATGTCTACATAAAATCTAACAGTTGCAGAAATAATAATATAAGGCTAAATTATTCTGAAAATCAGGCTCCGAATAATTCTCGTTTTGTTCACACCAGCGCAATAATTTGCTCTGGTCTAAAAATAGATAGACTGTAACTTTTGATAAATTTTAGAAAATTTTACCTTTTGTTCCATAAAATATCCATATCTAGACATTATTTGATGCATGATCGAGTATTTATGAATATGTGTTTCTTTTGCCACCTAACAGCCACATTTTAAAGGTTATTTTTTTCTATTATTTACATTGGAACGTGAGCTGTCAAGACAGGAACATGTGGTTTGCCACGTGCTTCTCGACCTTTGTTTACGTTTGGGGCACCTAACTTTACTGCTCTATTCATTTAGAATTAGCCTGAAATAAAAAAAAAAAGGATTGGAAGTTATAGTTATATTAGTGGTATATCAATCTGTGAAAAACAGTCTTCAAATATTTAGATTTGCCAGTAATTCTGTGCTTCATGATACACATTTAACCTTGGCTTACGCACCTATGTTGATTCCCAACCCTAATTTTAAATAGTAGATTCTTCTTCCTCTTCTTCTTCTTCTTCTTCTTCTTCTTCTTCTTCTTCTTCTTCTTCTTCTTCTTCTTCTTCTTCTTCTTCTTCTTCTAATGATAATAATAATAATAATAATAATAATAATAATATAATAATAATAATAATAATAATAATAATAATAATAATAATAAAAATAATAATAATAATAATAATAATAATAACAATAATAATAATAATAATAGTAATAATAATAATAATAATAATAACAACAATAATAATAAGTATTGTTATTATAATATCATTCTTATAATTATTATCGTTTCCATTATTGTGATTATTATTATTATTATTATTATTATTTTTATTATATTAATATTTTTATTATTATTATTATTATTATTATTATTATTATTATTATTATTATTATTATTATTATTATTATTATTATTATTATTATTATTATTATTATTATTATTGTCCACGAACATTTTCACATGGGATTTGGTACTTTGTGCACTGAAAGAATTACTAGTTGACCGATTTTCACCTTCTTCTCTCCAGTCCCTGACCTATCCTGTCCATCACTACTTACCCCAATGTTTCCATAGATACTTATTAAGTTATCTCTCCGTTATATTGTTTATCCAGGGCACAATGGCATCACTTGATTGTTTTGTTTGAGAGATAAAGAGAGAAAAAAGAGAAAGAAATAAAGAGAGAGAGAGAGAGAGAGAGAGAGAGAGAGAGAGAAAGATAGAGAGAGAGACAGACCGACAGAGGGAGAGAGAGAAAGAGAGAGAGAGAGTCAAAGAAAGAAAGAGGAGAGAGAGAGAGAGAGAGAGAGAGAGAGAGAGGGAGAGAGAGAGAGAGAGTGAGAGAGAGAGACAGAGAGAGACAGACAGAGGGAGAGAGAGAGAGAGTAAAAGAAAGAAAGAAAGAAAGAAAGAGAGAGAGAGAGAGAGAGAGAGAGAGAGTAAAAGAAAGAAAGAAAGAGAGATAGAGAGAGTGTGTGTGTATGTGTGTGTGTGAGAGAGAGAGAGAGATAGATAGATAGAGAGAGAAGGATGAAGAGTAAACTGGGCACACACCCTGACCGTGGTTTCATGAATTCTAAACGATTTATCTCGTTTTGTTTCTCTTATCATTCCGGACAAATAGTATTTTGTTTATTTTGTGAACTTAAACGTGATTTTGTTGTATATGGAAGAGGAGTGTGGTCTTGTGGTGTGGCACTCGCTTTCGGATCGGAATGTCCTGAGTTCGAACCTCGGTCGGCGCATAGTTGATTCCTTGAAAAAAAGACTCTCTACTCCCATTCTCTCACCGTACTCAGGTGTAAAATGAGTACCTGGCCGTCAGCAGCATTGTCTCTGTTGAAAAATTGTAAAATAGCCTAACAGGCGTCATGCCTCGTTCTACATGTTATTTGTTGCTGTTGGTCAGGGACCCTTTGTAAAGCGCTTTGAGTACGATTAGTGGATATTGCGCTATATAAAAAAGGCTTTTACTCACAGAAGAACAAAATCCCGTCACCTGTGCCCAATAGTTGGGGTGCAATATAAAAAATTTTAGCTGCCGTACTCTGAAGAAAAAAACTGTTAAAATTTTTGTCTAGAAATCTCCTCCTTCAAATAAAGATCAATTTAAATGACCCTTATCTAGTTAAAAACTGTCAAACATGGGACGTCATTCAGTATAGTTGGTTCTTGAAAATTAAAAAAAATTACTCAGGTCTCTGGCGGTCTAAAATAGTCATTAGGAAATATGTAAGCGACGACAACTTCACTCATTTAATAGGTACTCATAATTACCTGAGTTGAGTGAGATGATGCATAGTCCAAAGGCTCAGATAAGGGGAGCTTATTTAATTTTCCAGTCATAAAACTTGGGTAACAAGGTAATAGAACGTTAGATCTTCAAGAAAAACATAAGGAGACACATCCAGATTTAAAAAAAAGAATTAAAACATTTTATTGTACAATCGTTCATCGATAAGGTGTTACATGTTGAAGAAATTCAAAGACGGAAATCAGTAAGAGGTACAAATATTGGATTTTGGAGTTAAGAGGAAAATTCAAACAAGCTTCGCTTTCAAAGTGACCACAATATTCACGTTCTTTTTTACTAACAATCACGCTAAAGTCTTATCAGGTCATCGAAAATGACTTGCTTCTATACGCCACTATTGATAAAGATAAAATTTGTCGAATTGGTCAAATTATACTTGCAAGGAAAATTTCGTATTTTATATTTGTTAATCAAGAATATCTTGGGTAATTTTAAAGTTCTTTTTAGACGATAAAGACACACACTCACTATTCAGAAACGTAGATTTAATGATCCAACCCGAGTACAGATTATATTCACGCCAATCTACACATGGAAGCAATCCTAGCAGCGCTATGGTCACAAACCACAAGGGATATCTTTATGCATGTATGCTTCTCCGTGTCCTACTAACATCCGATGACTTATTATAGCAATGTCCGTTTACCTGTTCGTCGTTTTACATAGATCAAAAGCATATGAATCATCAAACACTCATCATCATCATCATCATCATCATCATCATCATCATCATCATCATCATCATCATCATCATCATCATCATAATCCTCAATCGTCATCATCAATCATCATCAATCGTCATTATCATCCTCAACATCCTCCTCCTCCTCCTCCTCCTCCTCCTCCTCCTCCTCCTCATCATCATCATCATCATCATCATCATCATCATCATCATCATCATCACCTTCATAATCATCATCATCATCATCATCATCATCATCATCATCACCTTCATAATCATCATCATCATCATCATCATCATCATCATCAATATCATCATCATCATCATCATCATCATCATCATCATCATCATGAAAAACAACACCGCCATCCCTATTTATCGTCCTCGTTAACTTATACAAACGTTAATTTTATAAATTTAAGTTTAATTTAGCCATGGCATGATTTGATGTCAACGCGATAATCTCCTTTAATTCGTAAAATAGAGATATCTCTCAATGCCCAACATTATGATTTTAATTAGACCTCCTGCAGGACAGGAGGCAGCGTGGCTCAGCGGTATGGCCTTTGCTCGTACCTGAAAGGTACCGAGTTCGATTACCCTCTGTGCTGTGTGACCTTGAGCAAGTCACCTCGCTCTAGCTCACTTTGCGGCGCTGCACTGCGGCTAACGCCTGGGTTATTCCAGTTTTCCCTTGGAATAGACCCTAGAAACACATTTCCCCTATGGGATGAATAAATGGAATTTTATTTTATTTTATTTCATTTTTAATATGGTATAATATCTTGCTTTCCATACCATAGCATGGTACCCTACATTCTTATACAATACAGAAACTCCAATAAAGTGCATTTTACATATTATAGTATAATAAAATCATAGCAATATTTAAGCTTGATAACAGGTTTAAAATTCAATGATTTCAATTTACTCGTCAGTGACGATAATATAATTTATTTTACAGTAATTTGCATTATGCGTATCCGTGCAAGGCCAATAGAAAACAAGTGTATTTATACATATAATGATCAGCTTTGTACAAAGTAAATTCATTTAGTTATCATCAAGTGACAGAAAAGGCGAGATTTGTTGTAGGTTTAATGATAACGATATAACTGTATTTACAAAGCAGATACTGACTTTTAAACACAATGATTATTGTTAACAGGGACAAGCTTTGCTTTATGATAAAGTTATACTGATTCTCAAATATCCATTTATTCCTTCATTTATTAATTCATTCATTATTCATTATATATCTTTTGGTACTTACATTTAATTTATTTTATTTACTTATATCGTAATCAGTGTGTCGCCTTGAACCTAGTAAATCTAAAAGGCAACTCAATTTTTTGAAAAATTAGATGTGTAATTGATATCGTAAACACAGACCACATAGATACACACAAATCAACGCATTATTATCGTACTATTAAGTGCTCTGTCATTCTGGATTACTACCGTCTATCAATCAAATTCTACAAGAAATCATTATAAGAAACAACGTCCAGAGAGTCGAATGGCCCAAAAATATCTCGATAACTCCTGAACTGTTGGAGACTCGGGATTTGAATTCCACCACAATTATTTTTACACAGGACTCAAAAGAGAAAGAGTAAACCTACCGAATCGGCCATTCTTGGAGAATTGTAGCTATCAGAGGTCGCCAAACCTGCCAGGTGGTATTGATTTGTCTGTTTTAAGGGTTTTGCGGCGCTTGCAACACATTAAGGTCATTTCAGCGCCAGATACCCCCCCCCCCCAAATAAAAAAAAAAAAAAACCCCAACAAAAACAACTAAAAAACAAACAAACAAAAAAAACAAACAACCCCCCCCAAAAAAAAAAAACAACAAAACAAAACAAAAAAACAAACAAACAAACAAAAAACAAACAAACAAAAACAAAAACAAACTTGAGCTTGTATATAGTGCAATATCCTCTAAACGCGCTCAAAGCGATATTACATTTCCCCCCAACAGAGACAACGCTGTTAACAACCAGGTGCTCATTTTACACCTGACTATGATGAGAAAAGAGCCTTTTCCAAGGACTTAATTCTGCGCCGAGAGAGGCTCGAACCCAGGACCTTCCAATCCAGAAGTGTGTGTCATACCACTAGACCACATAGTCACAGAATAAAGACGAAAATGGGATAGTAAAAGAATTCTAGACTTACACTTTAAAGCAAACGAGACGTAAGACAAAGTAGATTTGTTCAAATATAGAACAGATGTAGACAAGGATACAGAGACTATGTGGTCTAGTGGTGTGACACTCACTTCCGGTTCGGAAGGTCCTGCGTTTGGAGCCTCGCTCGGCGCATAGTTCCGTCCTTGGAAAAGGCTCTTTACTTACATTCTATCATCGTACTAAAGTGTAAAATAAGTACCTGGCCGTTAACAGCATTATCTCGAAAAAATTGTAATATCGCCTAACAGGCGTCATGTCTCGTTCTACATGCTACGTGTTTCTATTGGTCAGGGACCCTTTGTAAAGCGCTTTGAGCACGTTTTGTTGGATATTACGCTATATAAAAGGTCAAATGTGAAATCTGAATTCAAATATTAACATTTAAACAGTTGATTGTCCAGCGTTTAGCCAAATCAAATAACTTTTTATCCTGAAAATAAAAATGATAACAAGCTATAGGGACTATCCCTTTCACAATACAGAAATCGGGGTTGACCCCGGCTGCAAGAGACGTAGAGCTTTAAAGGAATACGATTCTCCGCAGCCTATTGGCACAATAATATACGCAATTGTTGACTATATACTTTGTTATGAACTCATTAAATATATGACACAGACACACTTATACCCTCGACTGACACGAGACGCATTTAATTCAGATGTATGACTTAATAATCGAATTGATCCGAAGCCGTACTTGTATAAGGCAACCACTGTTTATCCCAGACAAGGGTGATCTCCAGGGATAAATAATCGACTAATAAAGTGACAAAATGGGAAATAATTCTGTAAATATCCTGAGCACTGTCAGGTATAAATGGTGGCTTTGCAAGGCCAGTCTTCTGAGTTACTATGACATAATCCATTTTTTTCATTTTTGTCCAGGAAAATTTTACTCCCAAAATTGTTCAACCAAGATGATCTTCCTCTTGTCAAAACTCTCAAATCTAAAAATTCAAAGAAGCGTTTCTTTGATTTGAATAATTTTGGCAAGTTCGTGGCTATTCTAATCGACAGAAATTTGAAGTAAAACAATTTCTGACATAATAAAGAAAATGGCTTTTGTCCGATTACGTCACTGTTGCGTTTGGCATACTAACCGGAAACAAGGTAATTGGGGGAATATCCATCTACACAATTATAAGATCGATCGACCAATAGTTTATATCTTAAGTCTTTGAAATGTTTTCAAAACCCTTTCGGCTTGAATTACAAAATGAGTATGTCAATATCGTGCACGATATTACAATTCTGCCACACAATGGTAAACACTTAATCACATTTTGACGGAAAACGTTTATATTGGTTGGCAAATAATAGATGGCGTCCGACTTGTCGAAATAAAAGAATTTCAAGCTGAAGCAGTTAAGTTTTTCCGACAAATTATGGAAAAATGTTTTGTCATTGTACCACGTAACTCTTCCTTTGACTTCTAGAAGCCAATGAAACGTATTGCCATCTGGGAAATTGACTTGCTCAAAATGGTATATTTAAGAATTCTTTATGAATTCAAAGTTCCTAGCTTAGTCCTTCATTTAAATGATATGATTGAAGTTCAATGGCGTAGATATAAATAAATATTACTACTCAAATGAACAGTTATCATCGAGAATAGTCATTGTAATCTATAGTGTTTGCTTTCCACAATAATTAAAGTACAATACATGTGGCAAAGAAGAAGAAATTATAAAAATACGATCTTAGAGTAAAATGGAAATGGAGTCTTACAATCCAACATATGAATATCGAGCCTTATAGTGAAACATTTCATTGTCGCTGCCGAAGAAAACGGTATAAATATGCATATTTTGTAATGAAGACCCGTTGTGCCCGACCTCCATGGCAATATATGACTAAAACATCAAATCCCTCTGTTATTTGTTGTTGTTTATCATATATTAATCCGTTGGGAATATATTTTAAGATTATATCAAATGTAACCATATATTTAAATATCAAATAATGCTCAGACACGTTCATAATCAATGTTCAGAGCATATCTGACGAAAGAAAAGAACAATTTCGGAAGTAAATATAATTTCTACTTTAAAGTGCCTGGCCCACCTGGCAAGGCCTCACCTAATTTCCTACAAACTGAGGATGTCCTCACGAAAAGACAAACCTTTTCAAAAAGCATACAAAGTATGTTGTATGCCGTGCTTTTATGAGTATAATCTACCCATTAGTAGGCATCTGGCTACTTCAAAATGGGAATGCTTAAAAGCCACCATTGGCAAACATTAATACACATTTCTCTTTAAGTCTTTTCTACAGACAATTAGATGTAAACGTTCGCAACACATCAATTGAGAAAATATTTTTTCTCCTTCTTTGATCACTTCAGAAAATTGGCATTACAGTGCCCTGGTCGAAAAACTCCCGGACGAATCTTAATGAGAACAGCAAAATATTTGTGTTGATGTTAATATCGCATTTGTATTCCAAATCAATGGAAGGCAAAGTGTAAACCTCTTAAACTCATAGTCTGACACTGCCCAAACATTACGTCAAAATACCTGATTACCAAAAGAAAGTGGCCAGTGAGTTGTATCGATTCAACCAATGGGATCATTTGTTTCCTTGAGTACTTCTATCAACAAATCACGTTTCACTTTCTTTTGTTGTTTGTGATGTGACGCAAGTTTAGGTAAAGTTAACAAAGGCACCGTCAAAGTCACATGATTTGAGAGCGAATGACTGATACTACAGGTGATCAACACTGAGCTTTAAGTTGCATTTTGAAGACCTATTCTTCATTAGCGTTGTTGAGGATCGTATCGTTAAAACCGTTTCTGCTCCATGAGTAGTTTGAATTTATTGCAAGGTTCCCTTAAGTTCGTGACTTTTTGTGAGGTCGAACTGCAAAAGGTTCTGTTCTTTTGGGTGCTCACATGCTCCGAGCGATTATCTGCCATGGGATGAAGATCTACATTAGCTCGCATTCTGATTGATTATACACAGACGATTTATGGTGTCAAAAGTGGACGGTGTCACAACAGAGATTCTCTTTCATCCGGCCAATAATCCTCCTCGTCAGAAGAAGATTCTGATTCATCCTTTACCGGCACTTGACGCGCTTTTAGGAAACGGCGACCTGGAGAGAGAGATTAGTAACTATTACAGACAGGAAAGCATGAAAATGGTTATTCATATTCTCTTTTCGGCAAATGCAACACAAAAAATTGGATTCTATTCTTGTGTCCAGTTCAATTTTAATTAACATAATTGTGACAAAAAGTCTTTTTAAAATATAGAAATCCTTTAAAATTTATCACATTAGTTATTATTTGACTAAGAAACTTTTCCATTTTAATCATTTTTGCTAGTCTTTTTACAATTCCGGGCTTTTAGGAGTCCTGATCGCGCTCTAACTAAAAAAAAAAAAACAACTAAAAATATTTCTTTCTTATATTGGTCACAAACTCTTGACATGCCTGATCACTCTTCTTTTACCTATTAACCTAGCATTTCCATTCCTTTTTAAAACACATGTACAAGAAAATCATAATATTTCAAAATGAAGAAGAACAAGTTCTTTTTGCGTAAATGACTAACAGTCAGATGAACATACACGTTACAAAGCAAGTTGTGCATAAAATTCAATGTGGTAATAAAATAGTAATTTAAAAGACATGAGGGATTTGCAACTTTCATTGGACGTTCAGAGATAGAAACCCATTGACCAATCTAATACAATCATATAATACACTTTATCTAATTTTATTTCCTATTTTGTTAAACAAATTTCGGTTGATTGATTCACCACTAACCGGTTTCAAGGCTACATGTGATGGATCTGGTATCTCTTGTATCTTTGGTCTTCTTCGGACTTCCATATATGGCCTGCTCCGATGCTCTCCTCAACCGGAACAATCTCCGGGGTGACTGTGGGGTTGATTCTGTAAAGAGTTCAGTGGTTGTGGTGGTCGTTGTGGGGGGGGGGGGGGGGGGGGGGGGGGGGGGGGGGGGGTTGTAAGAAAGGAAGAGGCAAGATTGTAAATATGAATGGTAATATTATACATTCCATGTCTTTGGTTTTTATATACTCCTATCTGACCCCTTCAACCCATAGGTCAAAGATTTACTTTTTTATTTGACACAACAAAGAGTGCAAACTAGGAAGAGGCAGATTCAAGCTAGATAGATTGGAATTTTCGTGCTTAAAAAAAATTCTGACAAGGCCGACATCTTATTCCAGATTATCACCTCATATCAATGCTAGAGAGTGTTCATTCAAAAAAAAATCCTCTGAACGATCAAATATAAAATTTTGCATCAGAGAATAATATTTCTCAAATTAGTGTTAAAGCTACCAAAATAAAAATAAACAAAACAAACAAACCGTTCATTTTCCTTTGTACTGTTTTGATTTGATAACGAAAAAAAAATAACTGGTGTTAGCTAGAAAACACGAGATCTGATAAGAAAAAATAAGATAAGATATTATAATAATTGTCCTTTAAAGACCAGTCGTCTCGGGCAGGGATCGGACTACATATCTTTTTATTTCATTTATTTCAACTCTCACCAATTTTCTTCTCATTATATAGCATATATTTACACAGTGTCTGATCCTTCTTCTGATAGTAATGTATTTTTTCCCGCTCACATAACGCTTTCAAATCCATTACTGATCGTAGCATACACCACTTATCTTGGTCTGATACCTTAAGTGGTAGTATGAGTTTAAAATGTGTGAGTGCTTAACTCGTATAAAAACGTATACGTGGATTATCTGTTTTGTTTGTTTAAAGGGTTTTACAGCGCTTGCGACACATTTAAATCATTTCAGCGCCACTAGATTATCTAAAAGGCCGGTAATGATTGCGTAATGGAGCAACGGATAAAAACCTTAATCAAGGGGGCCTATAGTTTGTCATACTTATCTCCTTTATTTCTTTTTTATTATTGGTTTTGGCTATCAAAGAAAAAGGTAAATAAATAAACTAAACTTTTGGCACAAATCTTCAATCTAAGTTACGGAGACAGATAATGTGTACGTTTAGAGTTTCCCCTTTGTCAACAAAACACGATGATTCTCTCATTTCCCATTCGTTTTTGATGTTTCAATCATCGTGTTTGTGGAAAAAGGGGAAACCCGAAACGTTCACAATATCTGTTTTTGTTAACTAAATTGAAGCTTCCATGCCATTTGACTATTGATATAAACTTGATATGTCATAAAGCTCAAAAAGACTCAAACTAAATCTTAAGTTTGCGATATTAGTAAAATAACAATGAAAGTAGACGATTAAGTAATTGATTTATCACCATCTATCAAATTCAAATGCATGTTTATCTCTTTGTAATGTATGTAAATATTCATCAATATAATCAGATATTTTATTAGCAATCTTTAATCTGTCCCGATAACGCCTATAATTATTATAGCTTAATAACAAAAAAACAAACAAACAAAAAACAAACAAAATCAAAACAAAAACAAAATAAAACAAACCATGCAAACCCAACACACATACACACAAAAAAAAAAACAAAAAACAAAACAAAATAAAACAAAACAAATAACGGTCTTATTTACTCAGGTGCCTGTCATGAGGGAGTTTGCTCCCGCTTCTGAAGCGCGAATTGGAAAGTAATCCTTTCGATAGGCAATCATTAATTTCAAAATACTCTCTAACCACTACTTGGACGCAGAGGGCCCAAAAACAAAATAATAATATAGATTCAAACCTTGTACGTTTGCGTATTGGACGAATACGTTTCCTGTTACATTATTGTGCCGCCTTCCCGTTCGTTTAAATTAGTAAATGTTTATGTTAAGATCGGACAACATGGCTGACACCTGTTGACATTGAGCTTCGGCTCAGTGGATAGTCTTATGTTTCTATTTATTCACTGTGTGGAATCTTTAATTTTTACCTGATGTGGACTAATCTTAATATTGGAACTTTTAACTTAAGATCTATTAAAAGTAACATTCGAAAGGAACAACTGTGTCAAGATTTAGAAAGTTATAAAATCGATGTGTTGTGTTTACAAGAGACGAAGATCCAAGATGGCGTCGACCAAACAATAAATGGTCACAGACTGCTGTGCTTTGCTTCCAGTTCACCTCACTATGGATGTGGATTTCTCATAAATAAAAACTGCAGGGATTTGACTAGTGACGAATGGAATGTTTCGGACAGAATATGTGTTCTTGAGCTTAAGTGTAAGATCAATTCAAGGAACCAGAATAACGATAATAAAGACGATCACGGTAAGAAGACGTTCACTATCTCAATCGTAAATGTTTACGCACCAACAAGTCAACGCGCAAAACAATACCCAGAGGAAACTGATAAATTTTACAAAGACCTAGACGATACACTGAACAAAATAGGAAACAAATCAATATTAATAATTGCTGGAGATTTTAATGCCAAAGTAGGAAAACGTCTCGACAGTGACACACTATGTTTAGGATCATACTCAAAAGGAAAACGTAACGATAACGGAGAAAAATTAGTCCAGTTCTGTGAACAGAGAAAACTTTTCATAACAAACAGTGCTTTCAACCACCCATCAAGACACCAGACAACATGGGTAGGACAAAGGAAAGACCAAACCCAAGACAAAATGATAACAATACACAACCAAATAGACTATATCATATGTCGACACCGCCATAAACACTACTCAACCAACTCGCGATCATACGGTGGTACACTGCTAACATCCGATCACAAACTTGTAAAAACGAATTTCAACATAAATGTGTACAGACAACGAAGACAGAAAGGTAAAACGGCAGTCAAAATAAACACGGCAAAAATAGTAAATGAGCGAGAATGTCGCATTCATTACCAATATGAACTTAACTCAAGTCTATTTAAAATAAAGCAAAACAGCAATCCAAACAATGAATGGAAAGAGACGCAAGCGGCAATGAAATATGCGGGGAAGAAAGTGCAGGCTCTATTAATACAACTAAGAACAAACCAAATCGAACGCCTAACATCGCTATTAACGATCTATCGCGGCAACAAAAAGAACTTAGGATCAGGATACAAAACACGAAAGACTCGGAAGAAATAATAAACCTGAAAACGGAACGAAACAAAATACTGCATTCAATTCGATCACTTACAATAAAACACAGAAACGAGGAATTAGACAAAAAAGTGGAAGACATAGAAAAGTCCAAAAATAACGCATCGTCTATGTTCAAAGCGACGAAATCTCTGAACCGAAAACCATTCGAGAACCCAAAACTACAGGATAAATTTGGCAAACAGACAACAAATCCCAACGATATCCTTGACATTGTAACTGACCACTTCCAGCAGAAATTTCACAAACAAGTCTCACAAATATCGCCCTTCTCAGGAAACCCTAGAGACCTAAACAACCGCATCACAACAACTGAAGTTAGAAATAGCATAAAGTGCCTAAACAATAACAGATCCCCAGGCGAAGATGACATTCCCGCTGAATTGCTGAAATGCGGTACACTCTCCCTGGATCTGAGCATTGCAAACATAATGAACAAAACATTCTCAACACACAAAGACTGGGACATAAACAGCGGTGTCCTAATTACAATACAAAAACCAGGAAAAACGAAAGGACCCGTAAACAACCTGCGCCCAATAACATTACTGAATACCATAAGAAAAACACTGTCAACTATTGTCCTCAACAGAATTAGACCGAAAATAGAAAAATACCTATCACATAGCCAAAGCGGGTTTCGCCAAGACCGAAGCACATCGGACGTTGTATGGACACATAAATGGTTGGCAGCAAAGGCACTCAAAGAAAACATATCCATAACTATCGATATGTCCGCAGCCTTTGATACGATCGACAGAGGAAAACTTTTGGAGATATTAACAGAAATAGTAGACGAAGACGAGCTCCGAATAATCCGATTTCTCCTCAGCAACACAAAGATACAACCAAGGATATACGGGGCCACAAAACAGACGCAGTTCGAAAGTAACATCGGGACCCCCCAAGGAGATAGTCTGAGCCCGATTCTGTTCACAATATACTTAGAACACGCTCTGAAAGAAGTTCGAAAAGTCATTCCAAAACCAACGACTCATATTGAGAATGCAATCCCTAGAGAAATCGCCTATGCAGATGATGTCGATTTTATTGGATCAACACCAGCAAATATAGACATCATACAAAATACCCTCATGAAATATAACCTCCAAGTCAATGCCAATAAAACCGAATTTACAACAATATCGAGGAACAAAGAGGAATGGAAAAGAACAAAGAAAGTCGGCTCACTAATTGGAGACACCGAGGATGTACAAAGAAGAAAACAGCTATCAAACGCCGCACTCAGTAAACTCACCAATGTATGGATTAGAGGTGACAAAATAAAGAGAAAAACCAAACTGAAACTGTACCATGCTCTTGTAAAACCGGTACTTCTGTATAACTGCGGCACTTGGGCGTTGACAAAATCCGAAGAAGAACATCTGGATGCCTTCCATCGCACACAGCTAAGAAGGGTACTGGACATCAAATACCCCAAAAAGATCTCAAATGAATCACTCTATAAGATCACAAAAGAAAGACCAATCTCCCTTGACATTTTACAACAACGATGGCAACTTTTCGGTCACATACTACGCAGGGACAAAAACATACCAGCAAACCAAGCCATGTCGGGATACTTCCAAAAACACGGGAACCTTTTCAGAGGAAGACCGATCACAACACTCCCTGTGATCCTAAACAAAAACCTCACAACACTTGGACAAAGCATTAGTCTCATAACGGCAGGGGACCTTGAAAATCTGAGAACCCTAGCAGAGGACCGGCAATATTGGAGACACCTCACACAGGAAATACTGGAAACAGCCAAGGCGACCCGATCTTTCGGTCGAGACGCGAAAGGCATCTAAGTCAAGTAAGTCAATATCTATTAATTCGTGCATTAAATTTCAACAATCAAGCTAAGACGCTCTTCTTATTCTTTTTTTAAAATGATGTTGTTCCTTGGAATACCGTGTAGTACTCTACAAGTAATTACGGACACGAATCAGAAAGCCATTAAATTCGAAGCCCCCCCCCCCCCCCATGATTTTTGTAACTGTAAACAAACAGTAACAATCGTTTGCTACCATCTGAATAAGACCCCAATTTTATCCTGATCAAACGATGATTGTTAATATGAGAAGAGTGCTCAGAATAAATACCCCAACTTTTTCAAATGTAGTTTGTGTGTGGACTGGCCTCTCACACCAGGTTCTCCACCAAATAGGATACACTCAAATGGTTACATACGGTCTCATTCACAAGGTGACAAAGACGCATGGACAGGACAAATCATTTAGGCAGGTTGTTACAGAGATAGTAAGGCTATAACGAAGAGAACAGCAGCGGCAAGGTAAATCGCTTCAAAGAATGCTATAAATTGTTATTTGGAAGACAATTCGTTTAAAGGCTCAAATAAATGTTAAAACAAAACAAAACAAAACAATACAATTAAAAACACATACAAAACAAATAGCGAAACAAAATAAAAGAAAAAAAAATCAGGCCAAAAAAAACAACAACAAACAAAACGAAACTAAAAAAGTCAAAAAAACAAAAACAAAACAAAATAAAACTTCTGATACCTTTTTATTTTTCTTGTGCTTTCCTATCTTAAATACTGTAAACTTGTTTTTAGAACCATTATTTCTCATGGCATATGGAACAAATTCGGCGCTGCTATTCGTTTATTGGGACAGGACAATCTGTCCGTCGCAGATTTATCTTTTCCCGTTGGACCATCAGTGTACCTCCTTGTTGACATATGGCCGATAATGTATTATCTTACTCACGAACCAAGGGATAGGACAAACAGGATGGAAATATAATACTGTCTTTACTCGATTTTGTGGTGTTGTGCGAGGGGAATGAGTGAGGAAGGAAGGGAATTAGAAATTAGAAACAGATTAGAGATTGGAATAAGTTGAAATTGAACTTATACCCGTGGATAGATTGCGAGGAGTGTGGTTCGAATGGATAATTAAAAATAAAAGAATAATTGAAAGGCAGAGTCTAATTCTACAAAAACTAGTACTCTTCACATATCGCTGAGTTCGAGGTAAACATCAACACAAGTTTTATGAAGATCTTTACTCGTTTTTACTAATTTGGTTAGATCTTCTTTTTCCAACTAAAAAGATTGCTTCCATAAGATGGTTCATATCTGAGGATGTAACCAAACACCTGGTTTTGTCCCTCATGCTTATAATGCTCGGTTGTTTGGCGTTTCACAACATAATCTGAGACGTCTTCAGATTGTCTAGAACAGTACTGCCAAACTAATATTCATGAAGCGTAGGTGTGATTCTGCCAGATCTCTGCTTCATGACCTGCATTGGCTGCCTGTTGAGAAAAGGATTAAATTCAAAGTTTGTGTTTTAGTGTATCGTTGTCTTGAGGGTACTGCCCCTTCCTACCTTTCGGTACTAATTGAAAGATATTCAAAACCCTTCCCCTTACGTTCGGCCAGTGATTCCACCAAACTAGTTGTCCCTCCAATACGCAAATATGCTGGAATGAGATCCTTTTCTCATTTCGGACCCTCTGTTTGGAACGCCTTACCACAGAGCATTCGTGAAAAAGAATCTTTGTCTATTTTTAAACGTTCGCTTAAAACATATTTGCTTCGACTTTAGTAGATGATATGAGAAGCAAGTTAGGCGTCTGTTTTGTGTTGTGTGTGTCTGTATGTATGTGTGTGCTTGTGTGTGTGAATGAGTATGTTTCAGTAATTTGTAATTTAAGCGCTTAGAGTCTGGTGTCTCGGAGTTATAGCGCTATGTAAGTTTTCAGAATTAATATCATTTGAGAGTTACTATTTTTCAAGGTTTCGTTTTGTACCTACATTTCTTTACAAAAACCTTGGTTGAAAATATGACAGCTAATAAGGATGTCAAATAAGAAGGTAAAGAATAGAGGAAACGTAACACCTGCAAGTAAAATGTCGGCCCTCATCAGTCAGAGGATAGAGATAATTAAGATTTGTCATAAGAATGCTAAACAACAGCTCTAGGAGAAGAGAGGAAGACTGGAAGAAACATGGACGAGAAAAGTTGAGTAGGAAAAGGCAAAACGAGGCTTATATCCTCGAGGGAAGCCATTACTGTCTCTACTGACAGGACATTCTGCGGAAGATGTGTTCAAGGCCCTATTCTCCACGAGGAGGGATGGGAATAAATCAAATTGTACCTACACTGACGTGCACATATTCGCAGGTCTGATAACCCAATTCCTTATGGGCTCATTGTGGTAATAGAAATCTTTAAAAAAAATGACGCAAAGTATTATCCATTACAACAATGTTCAACCAGGACCATAAGTGGGTTCGGATGTCAGACCTGCACATATGTAGACGTCGACCTACACCCATCATGTGTCAAAGACAAGGAGGTATACACGAATATCTAAAACGCAAATTTTGTTTTTCCTCTGGTTAAACATCCATAAATAAGAACCCAATTTTATACGTTTCATAAAATAAAGTATACATACGTCGATTTTGATTCATAATGCATACTAATGTGTTTATCTTTCGAAATCTGTGTACAATTTTGCTATTATAAGATAAATACCAACTTAAATGAAGGTCTTTATCTATATAATATGTTTGTCGTAATTTATTTGTATAGAAACTTGCTGAATAAGATAAACAACAACACCAGTCTTATGAATGGTTATATATTATGTTTGTCTCTTAAAATCGGTATATAATAACATACTATGCATAAGCAGGGCGTATCGATCACAGAATCACATGTTCTTCCAATAAATACAACCTACATATACTGGTAACAAACATGAAAGGCGATAATTGTCACGAACTAGATATACAATTCTATTATTCTGTCATACACCGACAAAATGTGTGGCTATATTATTATGGTCTTGTTGTATGACACTCGCTTTTCGGATCGGACGGTTCTGGGTTTGAAAAAGAACTGAACAAGTGTGTATGAACTGTGTTCGAACCTCGCTGAGCGCATTGTTGAGTCCTTGGAAAAGGCTCTTTACTCACATTCTAACCGTGCTCAGGTGTAAAATGAGTATTTTGCTATTAACAGCGTTGTCTCTGTCCGAAAAAAAAAAATGCAATATCGCCTTACAGGCGTCATGTCTCGTTCTGCATGTTACTTGTTGCTGTTGGTCAGGGACCCTTTGTAAAGCACTTTGAGCACGTTTAGTGGTAATTGCGCTAAATAAAAAGGCTCAAAATGCTTTCTTAGATTTTGGCGAGAATTATTTTATTTTATGATACACGATAGATTAAATTGACTCCGAACATAATATCATACATTGTAAAAGAATATTAAAGAATAATTAAATAATACTTTATAAGTTCGGATAAATTTTATTTCATTTATCGATATAAAAAAAGTGTTCTAGTTAAAATATGAATATTGCGTTTTGTCAGCGAATGGCGTAATAATGTTATTATGTTGTCTAATCTTTAATATTTCCTTTGTGTCAGATTTACCAGCTATTGACTTAACTATTTATTCGAATGTCTATTCTATCCCATTACGTCGAATTTATAAAGGTTTACGTATTTAATGATGGAGCCTGACTATCTCAATAGGGAAGAAAAGTCATGACGTCACACCTTCTACTTTTCTGTTTCTTAAGTCCTTGGAAGTTCGTATCAAACCAGTCATTCGGAGGGCAAATAATGAGTAGGTTACATATTGAATCATAAAGTGACAGAACTATTTTAGTAGCAGGATATAATATAGGCAAATTCTAAAAATTACGGGAAGTAAAAGAGCGAGGATGGATGGAGTTAATTGACGACCAGCATATATTTAGACTAGAAGGTAAGATGCCATCTCTCTAAAAACCAGAATATCAGTTACACACGTTTTGTATCCAGTCCTCTGGAAGAGTAGTTTTAAAGTTCCAATGAGATAGGAACCAGTTTTTTGACATCGCAATTTCCTTCCTATGGATAGAGCACACAACACTAAATCAGACCTTGGTCGAATTAGCTCAGAGTCGGTGTTCTCGAACTCTTCCCATTTTCCACCTCACTTCTGAAACCCAGCAGTAATTGAGTAGCGTTTCAGTAAGTTATCGTAGACCAGTGTTAATTTTAAAAAATTATAATAATGAAATTACTTGAGATTGTTCAATATCCAAAATGTGCTCAAAGTGGTTTACAAGCTAACAACAACACTTAACATGTAGGATAAGACAATACAACATTGAAACACAAGGAGTTTTTCCTCCATGATAGAACCCCCCCCCCCCCCCCCGCCACACATGTATCATCTTTAGGGCATTCAGATATCTAGACACTTATGTGTTATAAGAGCATTTTATATACTGGTTGTTTTGATGAGTTGTTATTGAGTCTTTGGGCATAGAATTATCAATTCAACGAGGGAAAGGAGAGAAGCGTGAGAATCTGCGAATCGCGATGAGAATATTAAACAACAACCCGCTTCAGACATGCAATGCATAAGGAGAGAATCTATCTCCGTCGAGCTAATTTATTGCTTGAAAATAATGAAACAGCCAAAGGAACGAATAAAGAGAAAAGAAATTAATCAAAAAATTATAATAGGAAGAAATGTAGGAAACACAAAAATACACACATATACCCATATATATGTACATAAATGTACACCCATATATCATATACACTCAAAAACACAGATCAGTCTTCTGTGAAACTATATTGGGTCGCAGGTCACAATGTCAGACAAGTTATAGATTACAACAAAATCGTTAATAAAAAAAGGCAACATCGGTTTAAAAATACAAACCATAATGTTTTAGGGGATATTTGCAATAATTTAATTTTGTATTACTGCTCATCGTTGTTCAAGAAGTATGAGTTTAAATCTTAAAAAGAAAATCTGATATTTTACAAAAAAATTTGAAACGAATGGAAATGAAAAATAAGTGGGTACTTAATTGATCAATCATAGGTGAACTATAGAATAAATGAATATAGAATGACAACATCCCCCGCAAATCCCCAAATAAAAAGAACAATAAAAAAAACCAACAAAAAACAATCAGACAAAAACAAACAAAAAACAAAGCAAAAAAAAAAACACCCAAAAACAAAAACAATATAAAAAGAAAACAAGACAAAACAAGAAAAAAAAGAGAGAAAAAACAAAAATTCATTCATCCTTAGTGTTTCATTCATCGTGTGTTGTTGATAAACGGTGAACCCAAAACTCCTCCATTATCCATCTTCGTTTAATAAATTGAAACTTCCATTTCATTACTCAGTGTTATTTATTCCTTCGAGCTTCAAGCAGCCATTTTTTAATTTTGAATTTGACAAAAATTACCTGCATTGGCCACATCGGAGGGTAATATCATTAATCTTTGGACCGCTTCCGGGACTTTCTTCAGCATGACCTGGTGTACAGGTACAGTCTTGCAATGCCCTTCCTCCTCCATGCGTCTCATCATGTACAAACGGGTGTTGTCAAGACTGAAGAAATGGCCACTTTTCTTTACGACCTGGAAAATGGAAATTGAAAATATAATCTACATTATAGAACAGGGTGTGCAGGTAGACAACTCAATTGTCAGATCTATAAACTCAGAAGCAAACGGAACGGTTTACACTCCCGGATAAGTCCAGCCTTTATTCGGTCTATTACTATTATAGCATTTCGCGGGTGGATAGCTGAGTTCATTGGGTTCTGCCGGGAAGTACTTTGTAATTTGTAATGGACCAGTTTTCTATTGAAATGGAAGCAAGTACTGTTTTTTGATTGACACCAAAACGGCGATACAATTCGGCTTCATGGATCTCATCAAAGCTGCCATCAAAGGGTATAACGAATAAATAATCAGATTATGCACGTCTTTAAATTTTCTATGAATATTCAAAATTTATACCAACATTGTTTTGTTCGCTTGAATTGTTAGAGATTTTTTTGTTGTTGGAATATGTCGTATTCAACATAACTTTTATTATTTATAACAGCGTTTTCACTACTCCCGAGAAGATCGATATTTTATAAATTTGAGAACTTTATCAATTTTCTTCGACTGTGTATTGAATCACTTAAGGAGGATGTGCCTGTTTGAGCGGGCGGGCTTATTCCTTGCATGTCCAATCAAATGTAATTTCCCTCGGGATGGGAAGTTTTCTTGATTGGAAGAGGTCTACCGAGACTTCCATGTTTCAGAAAACTTGATGGCGTAGTAGCAACTTTCGTCCCACTGTCCGACTCTACATCGTGTCCATATTGAATGAGTCCTTTACACCTTAGTTCTATCCATCGATAAAACGTTGGGAGTTATTTTTTTTATCTGGCGAGAACTATGTAACCTGTCGATAGGACTATCGTTTCATCTTCAGGTACGAAACAATCTTTGAAGCCGGAGATGACAAAAATAATTTGGAGGTGTAGCCATACGCTACTACTCCTTCAGGTTTTAATATATTGTATTGTGAGTAAAAAGGAATAAAGTCCAGCTCCATATGTCAAGTAGAAACCCATTACTGAGGGGTGTTATATATATATATATATATATATATATATATATATATATATAATATATATATATATATATATATATACGTTAGATTTAACTGAATAAAATGTCACATCATAACAGTTGAAGAATACTGACAATAATAAAAACAACAACCAATTCAACCTTCCTTGTACAAATTGTCATGTTGTATCCACCATCACGGTGGTGTTTTACCAATTTGGAGATTTATCAATAACCTTTGAATTATTTGGGGATTAAGTGTTCCCTTTACGGGCTTATCCTTCGCTTGAATAATCAATGGGATTTCCTCGTGGGATACGGGGTAGCAATTTAATTGGTGGAAATATTTGAAGTTTGACACTCAGGAATCCAACAAGTTCCACTGAGCACAAAATTTTATATCCACCTGATTGACTCAGGAATCCGACAAGTTCCACTGAGCACTAAATCTTATATCCACCCACAATTATGCCACCAAACAAAAGTTCAGTTTGTAGCTATGATAAATCTTAATTTGTTCGAATGCATATTTAAATTGGTATAGAAGAACAATCGGTTTTTAGAATGGCAGGCGATTATTATTGACAATGATAGTCTTTGTTTTCGTGGCGTCATGCTCCAAGGAGGTATTAATTTGTCAAAGGTATAAGAACTGTGGATAATTTCTTCTCGCACAATCGATGCTGATTGGGCAGCCGAATATAATCACGCTTAGGTCTTAGAAAAATTTGAAAGATTTGAAAACACTTGAATGAGACAAGAATGCAAGATAAATCATAAAGAAAAATACAAGAAAAATCACGCAGCGAAAATTTAAAGATAGAAATTATCCTTCCTTTAACTTGAGATCAAACCTCATGCCTGATCACTGGCAAACCTACAGGTCTATTATCTGAGGTTGGATTCACCAGTCGATCAATGCTTATTTTTCGGGATGTTTTCTTTTTTCTGTGAAATTTTTCTGCTTTATCTGGCGCAGTTATATTGACATCTTATCATTTCAACCCCCTTCCCCCCCCCCCATTTCTTGGTGTTTGTCAAGTGCTTGAGAAATCACTGTGAGCATGCACACAGTGATTTTTCAAGCACGCTCTTGTACCAGCCATGGTATTATAAATTGCAAAGAGATATTGATTTTACTTTGAAGCCTGCACATAGGTGACGCTCTTAAATCCTTATTCCTCGATAGGTGCATAAAAGAAAAAAAAATGCCTAAGAATGAAGGCTTCAAGCTAAGTAGACCGAATTGTCGAAAACAAACCACGGCATTGATTGATAGAAATCGTCAAAGATGGAAACGGGGTCACGTTTCAAAACAAAATATATAAGCAACTTAAGGAAGGAAAAAAAAAGAACCAGGGTTGGAAATTAAGGGGCAGCTTTTCGTAAGTTGAGAGATTTTGAAAACAAACAAACACAAAAAAAAAACAACAACAATAACCCAAAACTCCGGGGTTTCTATACCATTAATGAATATTACCAATCGTTTCTACCTTTGAAAAGATGCCAGTTTATCAACTAGCTCTTAACGCTAGATTTAGCATTCTCTGATGGGTAGACTGTAGACAGAGGGATCAGAAATAGCAAACTTCGACACTACCCTGATTCAAAACCAGTTGTCTGATGAATGCCCTATCTAATGACTTTTTGAGACCCTCCAAGACGTAAAAGAAAGGTAAAGAATTAAGAGCTAGATAGACAAATTTGGTCGAAGACAGACGACAAAAGATCCAGTATTCTCATAAAGAAGAATAGTACACACTTATTTGAGAAAGTGATAGAAGTTGCTAAAACACAAAACATCCAGGCACTTTGTGACGACTATCGGCATAAGGCTAGGACGAGTAGTGGTAGTATTTCAGGTCCATTAAGCCATGGAGCCGGAGTTTACCAAGGTTTCTATAGATTGAAACGGACAATAGCAATTGTTTGCTCTCTTTTGGATAGGAAACTAGTCTCTCGCAGAGTACTTTTTGCCAGACTAATAAAACCAGCTACCCAATCACTGCTGGATGGACGAGGAAGAGGGAGGGGGGGGGGGGGGTTAGAAAAATAATATCGACTGCACCCGGGATCGGATCGATCTCAGTCTCTTTGCGTATGAAGGGAGTCCTCTACAAAGTGAGCTATTGAGACCTAAGCCGGCAGACCGTCGTCCTAACGAGCCGGATCCGTTACCAGTACACCAGTGCTACACACTTTTCCTTTTACCACTGCCAACCATAGCAATTTCCAAAAAAATGATCAAGATGTATCCTTCCGCCATTGTGCACAACACGTCTATGGCTATAGACTTCCGGTATGCCACGTGCTACCCATGAAATTGACAGGCTAGTTCGCATGGTAGACTGCCCTACATAGAATGCCTGCTTAATCGCCTGTTCATCAAAGTAGATAAGATACCAGACCTGCCTAGTTAAATTCTTTAAAATTCGTAATTTTTAGGAGAAAAAAATGTACTCGTTATAGTTAACTAAAAATCAACAATTCACAAAAATAGCAAATAACGCCTAAAATCCTTAAAATTGTGTAGTCTGGTTCAACATATATTTTCAGTAAGTTATAATGACTTATAGAAGCTCATGAGATTTGAGCTAAAATTTCGTAATTCTACGAATTTATGGTAAGAGTAGGCAGGTCTGAGATACTGGCTTGTAAAAATAGTTGCAAATGATTCGGAAACTATAACAGGTGAGTTATTTTTATGCTAAATTAGGACCCTTCGTGTCAATCTGGTAATGTGTCGAAATAAACTAGAAAAAGAAAGAAAGAGTTGAAAGTTAAAATAATCGGAGAGAGAAAATTTGATTTTTTAAAGGCTAAGAAAATTAAAGAATTTAAGGAGCAGGCACCAGTATAAGATCAAGATCTGGACTGATTTTTTCGGATAGTTTTTTCCCTATTTTTCTTTCTTGCTTTCTCTGGCACCTTTCACACACACTTGTTCAGATCTTTAAAGACTAACAATCAAAACGAATTGCTCTTAATGAAGGCATTTATTTCAACCCTGTGCGATTATGTGTTCCTGTGGTATGACACTCGCCTTTGGATCGGAGTTCCTGGGTTCGAGTATTTGCGAGGCATAGTTCAGTGTTTGGAAAAGTCTCCTTACTCATATTCTTTCACCGTACCCAGGTTAAAAATGAGTACCTGGTCGTTAACAGCGTTGTATCTGCCTGAAAAATTGTAATATCGTTTATCTGGTGTCATGTCGTGTTCTACATGTTAAGTGTTGCTGTTGGCCAGGGACCTCCCATGTTAAGCGCCTTGAGCACGTTTAGTGGAGAGTGCACTATATTAAAGCACAGTGTTTTTTTAAAAGTCCAAATCTCATAAGTTACGCTTATAATTAAATTTTTAAATTTTAAACCCCAAGTTCACCTCATTAGAATACCGTTTTTAAACAATTGGTCACATTTCAGTTTCTTCACTTGAGCCTTTTTGATTTTCTTTTATATCCGATCAAGTTTGTTCACGCATTCTTTCTTATTTCAGCGAACCTCTAATTGCCATAATATAATGGTAAACTCCATAATTTATAAAGAGAGAGAGAGAGAGAGAGAGAGAGAGAGAGAGAGAGAGAGAGAGATAGATAGATAGAGAGAGAGAGAGATAGAGAGAGATAGATAGATAGATAGATAGATAGATAGATAGAGAGAGAGAGAGAGAGAGAGAGAGAGAGAGAGAGAGAGATAGACGTAATCTAGTATCGACATGAACAGCAGCAGGGAGGGGGGGGGGTGGTTCTTAAAAGTCTGTACTCGGAGAAAACAATCCATTTTAAAACTTTTGGCCAGAAAACTCGTCATAAAAGTGAGCATTTATACAGAGCAATATCCACTATCTACGTGCTCAAACGGCTTTACAAGGGGTTCCTGACCAAAAGCAATACTTAACACGTAGGACGAGACATGACTGCTGTAAGGCGTTATTACAGTTCTTTTCCGACAGAGACAACGGTGTTAACGATCAGGTACTCCTTTTACACCTGAGTACGGTGAGAGTATGTGAGTAAAGGGTCTTTTCCAAGGACTCGACTATGCGCCGAGCAAGGCTCGAACCCAGGACAATCCGATCCTAAAGCGAGTGTCATACCACAAGACCACACAGTCGTCCTCAAGTATCGATCGATTACAATGACCTTCATCTGGTCAAAAACTCTCTAACCTGTGACTTCAAGGAAGTTTAAACCTAACATACTTTGCATTCACGTGTTATTTTCTTTTGAAACTTAAAAAAAATTATTCAAAACATATAGTCAGAGGTTAAAATATAGGATTGGCAACATTTCAAGGAAGAGAAAATCGATTTATATATCGATTAAATCTATGATAGTGAAGGAATTAGGAGCTAAAATGAAATCGATATCAATTAGTGCCACTTTCATATTTAGCCGATTGATATTTTAGGCTTTCATCATAACATCAAAATAAACATTAAAGTAAACAAAAATAAATAATAGTATGGATACGCATTCCATTGCTCAACTATAAAGCCAAATAGATAAATAAATGTCCTTAAATGATGCATGATGATGAAATTAAGAAAATTATTATTGTTGTTGTTATTATTATTATTATTATTATTATTATTATTATTATTATTATTATTATTATTATTATTATTAGTGCCAACACAACCACTAAGGCAAATAGAACCATGGCCTTCCTCAACAGACAACTCCGCCACTGCCACCAATCTGTGAAAAAGTAATGCTATGAAGCACATGTCAGGTGCATACTGAAATATAGTAGCTCAATTTGGGGCCCACAAACATCACAAGAAATCACTATGAGCTAGAAAAATGTCCAATGTCGGGCGGCCAGATTTGTCAGTGGAAAAACGATGAGCGTATTCCACAAAGCACTAAACGGAAAACTCGAAATTCCAACAAGCTATTTGAAACGGAATAACAACAAAATTCAGCATTTAATTTTTAAATCCCCCACTCAAGAACAAACAATCATCTTTACTCTTTCTTCTCCGCCACCATCCGACTTTGGAACTCCTTACCAACCGCTTGTAAACAAGTCCTTTCGACTATAAAAGCCCCGCTACTGAAAAGACGGCCATACAATCTTCAGCCTGAAGCTTAAAAAGAAGAAGAAGAAGAAGAAGAAGAAGAAGAAGAAGAAGAAGAAGAAGAAGAAGAAGAAGAAGAGTAGAATAATAATAATAATAATAATAATAATAATAATAATAATAATAATAATAATAATAATAATAATAATAATAATAATAAAAAATAAAAAATAATAAGAAGAAGAAGAAGAAGAAGAAAAGAAGTGAGCAGAGAAGTAGCAGATGACAAGTGAGAATAAAGACTTTTGAGACGATGGGGATTCGAACCAAAGACCTGACTCTTACGACACCGCCAAAATATCTATTCTCTGATGTCTTCTGCCACTTCTTCACTGACTTTATTTCTTGTTATATTTAAAGTCAGTAACAACTTACAAACAATTTGATTGTCAGCAACCTACATAGAGGTAAACTCCATGTATACGAAGAAAATAATAATCAAACATGACGTTTTTTTATATAAAACTGTAAATGAGAAAAAACAAAAATTCAATTTTCTGTCGGTCTACTGGATGCTTATAGGGATTCGCCCTCTGCCTTTATGCGTTTAGATGAGATGGCAACGAAGATTTGTTTATAAATCAAAATAGAACTCCTGTCTTGTTTTGTCAGGGTCCGTGAGAAAAAAAATCAGTGAAATAATTGGTTTGAAAAGATTATAAAAATAAAAAGACGAAACATGCCAAAATGAAGACGGAAAAATCGTAAAATAAAATTATATTTTTTTTACATGTTCAGCGTTATTAAAAGAGAGAAACAGGCAATGCATGAATGCTGCCGTACTTTGAAAAAACAGTTAAAATTTGGCCAGAAAATCGTCCTTCATATATCCCTCGATTAAAATGACCCTATTCTTGTCAATAACTCTTAAACCCGAGACTTCAAGGTAGTCCTAGAAATGATAGTTTTTGACAAGATAAGGATCATTTTAATTGATGGATGTTCGAAGGACGAGTTTTCCAGCCAAATTTTTAAAAAATCTAAAAGCCCAAACAGTTAATTTAAGATCCAAATGAAATGTTAGAAATCCGGTGGTGGCTGACTTTTGACATTTCGCTCAAATTAATATTCAATTAAAAACAAACAAACGAAGCATTCTGCGTTATTAGTCTCTGTCACTAGTTACATCAGCGACAACGGTACTCTGGAAAAACACGTATTTAAAAATTTGGCCAGAAAACGACCTTCAAATATCGATCGATTTAAATCCCTCATCTTGGCAAATCTCTCAAACCTGGGACTTCGCGAAGTTTAAGACAGTTTACTGGTTAAAGACTTAATTGACATAGTGTTAGCACATCTGACCGGGAATCAGAAACTCTGAGGTTCGATTCATCAATCGAGTCAGGCAGATTTTAAGGCAGAGTTTTTCTTCTATTTTTTCTTTTTGCTTTGTCTAGCACTGGTTCATACACACATTTATAGAGTTTGAGATACTTTAATAAAACCTAATATTAGAAAGACACATTGGACAAACAATAAAAAGCTCTGAACGCATAATCGGTTTATTTTTGGGAATATACATTTTGAAATTATGTTATTCTCTTTAGAAATCCATTCAATGGGGAAGACAAATAATCTCTTGGGCCTTTAATGATAATAAACCTTTCATTTATATAACGATCATCCATGGTTTATTATCCCGATTTAAGCTATTCACAATATTTATTCACACTTAAACTTGAGCTTTTATATAGAGCAATATCCACTAGAACGTGCTCAAAACGGCGTACAAAGGGTCACTGACCAACAGTAACACGTAACATTGGGAACAAGACAACGCTGTTAACGGCCAGGCACTCATTTTACACCTGAGTACGGTGAGAGAATGTGAGTAAAGAGCCATTTCCAAGGACTCAACTATGCGCTGAGCGAGGCTCGAACCCAGGACCTTCTGATCCGAAAGCGAGTGTCATACCACAAGACTACATAGTCGCACAAGTGGAAATCCTATCTATCAGGACATTATAGTTTTTGTTTTTGAAAGTTTTTAGGGGTTTTCGACACTTGTGAGTCATAACATATCCCATCATTGTAAATATCAACATATGTATACTGGCCATAGACCCGGATATATCCCGGTTTTTGTAGTATTAAAATTACAATAACAAATGCTTACTAGCCTCTCTGATAGGACAAAAGTCTGAAGGTTACCTTTAAGTGCTGGGTGGATAGTGGTGTCAGGAAAATAAATTAAATTCGGCTCTGCCAGGGATGAAACACAGTCTTTTCGCTATTTATTAGGCAACTGTCCTGTCATCTGTTTTATCGGGACATCCTTAACAGAATTCAATTCTTTTTCAATTCAATTTTTGGAACCCATCGTCCTAAACAGTATTACAACCTGGTGGTGCAGATGCTAAAAGGGATTTGAGAGGTGAAATGATCAGAAATTCGAAACTTTAGTTTTTGTCACGTTGACTTTGAGAAAGAATGTTTACTCTCTCCTCAATCGAAGCATTGAAATTTTACTCACGTCTCATACATTTGTTTGGCTATAAAATCAATTTTAGCATCTAACTCACTCTGACTTAATATCTTTTTAGGCGAAAGGTCACATTTAATTTATATTTTGCTTACTTGTAGTCTTGGACCAAGCTGCCTTCGTTTCATCTCCAAGTAGACATCTCCAATGTGAGAGTCCGCCACCATTTTGGAGGCTCCGAGGTGTTCTACTGTTGATGTGAAGTGCACTTGTGAAGGGGGCAAAAACATGACGTCGTGTCTGCGTTACACGACACGTGACATTAATTGGGGGCGTGGTGAAAGTGAAATAATAAACAGAGTCAAAGTCAATGTGAAGGTCATTTCGGAGTAAATCAAGTTTCCGTTGGCTGATGACTGCTGATGAGCTTGGCTAATCGGAAGCTGTGGATAATAACCTTTCTGGTCTACGACTTCTCTTGATTGAAGGGTGTGACATGGAGCAAATTATTTCCTATCAAAGGTTTCCTGTGTGTGACCTGAGTTCAACGTATGTGGTTGCGATTTTAATGATGGAACCTCGTATCATGGAGTGGAGTGAAGTCAAACATAGTTGATGGCATTTGCTGTTTGTTGATTGGCAATTGAGGCAGCAGAATATCGGATCTGTCAAAAATAGAGAGACAAGTAAACAGTAACACATTATGATAGCTATCAACCCGATACGGGGAGATTACATTTTTTTCACAAGCGTCAACATTTGATTGCGAAATCAAGGGGTAATCGTGTTTTATGATATTGAAGTAAAAGAACAAAACTCAACCAAAAAAAAAAAAAAAAGGACGAACAATTAAACAAAAACAAACAAAAGGGTTTTTAATTAGAAGACAAACCAACCAAAAGAAACAAATACATTATTAAGCAAATCAGCGCCCCCCCCCCCACTCCCACACACACAAAACAAGCATTTTTATCATTATATTCTAAGGCCCCAATCGAATTGCAATTTCGTCCAGTCCCTGGAGGATGTATTCTTTTCAAATCTTATCGCACTGGGACAAGACTGTTTTGAGACATACTTCGCGCAATTCACTTCCACACTGGGCCTTGAATGCAATTTCAAGATCTATATAATAAAGGTTTTATGTTTTTGTGCTTTGCTGCTTCGAAAAAAAGAAAGAGAAAACAATATCGGATGCGTTCTCTGATGACCTAAAAGATTACTCAAGAGCCAAATCCTTAAGCGACACTTTTAGAGTCATATCCTGAAGTTTGCATTTCTTAACTTCACTTATTTCTTGCTTTTCTTCTCTCTATCCCTCTCTCTCTCTCTCTCTCTCTCTCTCTCTCTCTCTGTCTGTCTGTCTATCTGTCTGTCTCTTTATCTCTCTCTCTCTCTCCCTCTCACTCTCTCGCTCTCTCTCTCTTTCTTTCTCTTTCTTTCTTTCTTTCTTTCTTTTAAAAATTTCTCTTAACATTGATACAACTCTTTTCTTTCAATTTTTATTTCACTTTCAAAAACTTAAATATATCAAAGGAGAAATTAGTTCACATTTTATGGAATCAGAAAAGAAACTTCAGCTCGGTGCATAGGTGTATTTCATTGTTGACTAGATATATAGAAGTATAGTCAGGCAGAAGTAAGATGTTCCATGAGCCACCAAGTCAGGAACATTTTTGTCCGAATTCTATATACGGCTTTATTTCTCTATTATCACAAATAGTATGACCTCGGGACTGGCCCCATCATTTTTGTAGGGGTTTACAACTGCTCATGACACAATACGACAGGATCGTCCTGTCCTGATAGGTGCGTTACTTTCACTCCAATAAATAGGTTTCAAACTTGGGATGTGTCTTCCTGAGATATTGTTTGTTTGTTTTTAAGGGTTTTACGGCGCTTGCAACACATTTAGGTCATATCAGCGCCAGTTCCTGGGATAGAACTGTCGTAATGCGATAGAGGCCTAATGGTTTTTGTGCTTTGGTTGAGTGGATTTAATGTGCACACGAAGGACTCGTGCAGGAACCCAACGAGAAATCTAACCCATATTCCTTACATCAAGGCAGTGCATCACGACTGGCGATTGGTCTTTTATTGAGATATTATCATTATTAATTTTTAATATTAATTGATTAGGGTCGTTTCTGAATGTTGACAATGGCACCGATCTGGAGATTAGTATCTTAAATTGATGCTACGGCAGTTTATCAAAATGATTTTGAAGATGATAATAAAAATAATGATCATGATGACAATGCCATTATGCTGCTTCTATGATTATAATACAGATGATGATGATGATGATGATGATGATGATGATGATGATGATGATGATGATGATGAGGATGATAATGTTGATGATGAAGATGTTAATTATGAGTATGATGATGAAGATAATGATGGCAGCGTACGAAATTGCCAACATTGTTGACTTCGTGTGACTGAAAGCCGAGAATTTCTCCGATTATCTTTTGATTGTAATTTACTTCCATTAAGTTACAGATTCACACAATTGGCTCAGCGGTACGGTCTTTGCTTCGTACTCGAAAGGTACCGAGTTTGATCACCCGCCGCTGCAAGTCACCTAGCCTTAGCTCAATTTACGGCTCTGCACTGCGGCTGACGCCTGGGTTATTCCAGTCTTCCTTTGGAATAGACTTTAGAGAAAAATTGCCCTTATGGGATGAATAAAGATGAAGGGAATTTTTTTAAAAAATATTTTTTCATTGACAAGGTGGCGAGTGTCATTTTAATCGATCGACTTTTGAAGAACGAGATTTCTGGCCAAACGTTTCAGTTTAAGGCGGTATTGAAATAGCCCAAATATTGAATTAAAAATGTACAAATCTGTCACCCATTTATTGGAGAGAAAGATAAATACAGTTAATGTGACTCATATATAAGGGAACAACACATAACAAACGACGTTTCGCATTTGGCCTTTTGTTATAGTAATAATATATATATATATATATAAAATTAATTAAAGGAGCGTGGGGGGGGGGGGGGGGGTTGGCGGGGGCGGTGTTATTGAAGTATACTAGATGGTGATGACCGCCCAGTTATTGTAACCTCCAATTTCCATTTAGTGCTGCCTGCGGCTTCAGGATTTGATCGAAAAGAACAACAAAAGAGCCACGCTGTCGAAATGCTCTACTTTTAAGAGTGTGAGAACGTGCTTTTCCCACGCATTTTGACATAACCTGAAGGGCGTTATTCTTGCCGATCACATTCCAATTTTAAATAAATAATAATACCGCTGCATTAATCTTAATAACCAATTAAATAAAATACTTTGCCAGAAAACTCGTCCTTCAAATATTGATCAAAGACATTCATCATGTAAAAAAATATTCAAACTTGAAACTCTCTTGATTAAGGTTGAGAGTTTTTGACTGAATAATAATAGTCATTTTGATCAATCGATATTTTATAGGACGAGCTCCTTGGCTAACTACTAGACCATAAAGCCATGATAAAAATACCTATAATAAGAAGATAATTAAAATTTAATGAAAAATTGATTGTATTTTATTTTTTTCAATCATTAAATTCATATTTCTTTTTTTTGTATGTGTATTAACCTTTGTGTGAGACTGTACTCTCTTTTCAAAGAATTCGTTTTAACTCGATGTAAATCGATTGCGTAAACAAAGTTATTATCTGGCATTGCAACATAGACTGATAATTTATG
>NC_088364.1:54364829-54379829 GCF_034508935.2 Berghia stephanieae | reverse complement strand
TCTCTCTCTCTCTCTCTCTCTCTTGTATTCTCTTTCTTGCTCTCTTTATCTCTCTTCTGTTTCGAAGAGACGGTTATGTGGCCTTGTTGTATGACACCCGCCTATGGATCGGAAGGTCCAAGATTTGAGTCTCCATCTCTGAGCAGCGCATTGTTGAGTCATTGGACAAAGCTCTTTACTGACATTCTGTCATCGTACTCATGTGTAAATTGCAGCTTAGCAGCTTGGCCGTTAGCAGCTTTGTCTCTGTTGAGAAAAAAATGGTATTATCGCCTAACAGACGTCATGTCTCGTCTCACATGTTATATGTTGCTGTTGGGACCCCTTGTAAAGTGCTTTGAGCAGGTTTGGTGGATATTCCGCTATACATTTTTTTCTCTCATTCTCACTTAATCACTCTCTTAGTCACTCACTCGATCACGGATTCAGTCACTCACACTCACTCATTCACTCTTCCCCCATGTCCCTTATCTTAGTATGATTTATTTATCTACCATCTACATACAAATCGATCCATCCATCCATCCATCCATCTAACTAACTATCTATCTGTTTATCTGTCTTAACTATATATCTATCTATCTTATCATTCATCCATCTATTCCTATATCTATATATCTATCTATCTATTTTCCAATTTATCTATCTATCTATTTATCTATCTATCTATCTATCTATCTATCTATCTATCTATCTATCTATCTATCTATCTATCTATCTATCTATCTATCTATCTATCTATCTATCTATCTATCTATCTATCTACCTACCTATCTATCTATCTATCTATCTATCTATCTATCTATCTATCTATCTATCTTTCTTTCAATCTATATTAGTCTTGCGTCTGGCAATTAACGACTATTTAGATGTAATATAATAAAAAAGTGAAAAATATTCGCCTCCTCCCCAAAATTTTAAATAGATCTAAATCAAAAATACCCTGAATTGTTTTCTTTTGAGGGATTAGATATCTTATTTGATGTAATATCGTAGATTCGGAAGTTGGCAATCATGAGAGTTACATTCACGTGTGAAATGATAGGACAAATTAATACCTAAAAACAGCATCAATAATGGACAGAAATTGATCAAGAGCGTAGGACTTGGATCGTAGACATAATAATATGTCACAGGCCTATTTTTGTTTATTAGTCGAGTGGCTTTATGTTTTTAATTCGTTGCTGCCCTACATGCCATCAGGCATATAGAGTAATAAGTAAGTATTCCTTGAGGAAAGACATTTTGTAATATTTCCTTTGTTCGCATTCAGTGTCTGGGTAGCTGGCTTATATTAGAAAGAAAGTACTTTGAGATAGACTATATGTCTTATTCTAAGGGTAGCACGCAATTATTATTACGTTTATTCTATCATTACAGAAATCTTGATAAACTCTGGCTCCATGAACCGCTTCTTTCTACAAAAATCACACGAAAACTTTAAATAGTAATAATCATTTCTAAAGGTTAAGAAGATAAATTCCATATAGGAACCAAATTAATTTCATTACTTAATTTGTTTATCAGATATTGCAGAAAAACATTTTTTTGATGTGTTTTATCTTTGATTTTCCAACAAATTCCCCTATATGCATGGTGTTGCAAATCACATGTAAGTCAGATGACAATCTCTTTAATTAAACATCAACCTAAGGTGCTTTTGGGAAATGTAATAAACTAATAGATCTGGAACTTAAGAAGAAGAAAAAGACACACACACACACACACACACACACACACACACACACACAGAGAGAGAGAGAGAGAGAGAGAGAGAGAGAGAGAGAGAGGGGGGGGAGATGGCTTTAATTCTCCTTACAGTAAAATAGAGTGAAATGGGCAGATGGATGGCAAAATGAATAGTGATAGCTAGAGAGATATATAAGAGACAACCAATATCTAGCTACAGAGAGATAATAAATACGTTAATAAAGCAATTCAAAGGGAGTTTTGTCAGATAACATGGAAACTAAAATGATTTGGGACACTAGGAAATGAGATGCTTAAGATATAAAAACAGACCAGCTTCACACACAAATACACATCTGTAATATATAGATAAACACAGTCTCTCTCTCTCTCTCTCTCTCTCTCTCTCTCTCTCTCTCTCTTTCTTTCTTTCTTTCTTTCTTTCTTTCTTTCTTTCTTTCTTGCATGCAAAAGTGTAATAATCGCAAACAGCTCTAAAGAGTGCCTTTTTATAATAACACCACCTTTCTCCTTTGTTTCTTTGGAAATACACATCGGGTAAATAGATGTGGTATGCAAACAAATGGGCGAGGTCCCAGGTTTGAGAGTTTTTGCCAAGATGAGGGCCATTTAAATCGAGCGATATTTGAAGGACGAGTTTTCTGGCCAAATTTTAAATACCTCATTTTTCCAGGGCACGGCAGTTAACTCGTAAATAGTATCACAGGTCTGATAATCGAATACAATTATGTATTTATGTACCTGATTTACCATTTTTGTAACGGACAATTATTATTGTGGCCAACATGTAACTTTTTTGCTAATTTGTGCACCTTGATCGTGACCATTCTTCTCCAACGGCTTTCATGTCGGGATGGAGTTTATGTTGGGAGTAAATTAACCGCATTGAACATGATTAATACGTAAAAATGCACTGTATAAATGTTCAATTTTCTATTTTCTATTTTTAGAATTGCATTTTATATTTTAGAATTCACGAAATGATAATTGTTGATTGTAATAAACCATATAGACGTCTAAATCTCACTCAAGTTTAATATCAATAACTAAGAATTCTGTTTTATTCGATGGTAAATCTCGACCTTATGTGATACTGTATTGAAGAGATAGATGGATCACATTTTGCGTTGGTTTGAGATCGAGAGCACTTCCATGACAGCAAAAAGCCCATTACGATTTGGGTTTATTAGACCTGCAAGAAGTCCATGTCAGGTGGGAAGGAATACGTTAAACACTCGCGAAACTGGTGTCTTGTGGACTCGTCTGAGGACCGATCCTCATTTTCTTCCACGTCGTTGGTCGATCGCTGTATGCGGGGGAACGTAATCGTTAACTAGCAACTATGACGGGCTTGTGAAGAAGCGGGGGTAACAAAGGATATAATGATTCATAAAAAAAGCTATTATCGGCTGAATTTGGATTACAAGTTGCAATGCGAGAAAATTATTGGGCTTGGAATTCAGAATGATTACATGCATTTCCAAGAACCTGTGAATTATGCTGCCGTACTTTGGAAAAACGCATTAAAATATTGGCAAGATGACGCGTCATTCAATAAATATCGATCGATTAAAACGACCCTCATCTTGTCAAAACTCCCAAACCTGGAATTTTATTACCAGGTTTGAGAGATTTTGTTTTGTTTTGGACAAGATGGGGATCATTTTAATCGATTGATATTTATTGAAGGATGAGTATTCTGGCCAAAATTTTAAATACGTGTTTTTTCAGAGTACGACCGTGGTATGGATTGGATGATTACCCACTGTGATGAAAGACTTGAGAAATGAGAGGTTATAGAATGAATGCGGGTGACGTCACTCAGCTCTTTGTTACCTGTTTTAGATCGCCAGCAGATGGGTGACTAGTTTATCATAATTGACCCATCGTCTGAATATGGTATTAATGGAGAATGGAACAAGTACAAAGAGAGGATTTAAAGTCATTACGACCTGAAATGTGACACATCGTCTCAATGCGATATTATGTCGCGATGAATTGTATCCTAAAATTAAATGTAGAATCAAAATGATGAAAAAAGAGAACTTTGAGATTTCTGCAATGCCTTAAATTGTATTTATTTCGTCACCAAAACGGATAGAAATTCCCCCCAAGATTAATGTTTGCGACTATAAATTCAATTTCCATCACATGGTCCATCCCGATAAACAGTGCCTGTAGAATTTGGGTCACATACTATGTGCAATTTGTGTAAACGCAACCCCCCGCCTTGTACTTTTATTTGCAGTCAATTATAAAATTTAAATCAACTCGACATAATAACGTTTTGTAATTTTAGTCACAAATATAATTGACGCATTGATATAAAATTTACATATATATATATATATAATATATATATATATATTATATATATTATATATATATATTAATAAATATATATTATATTTATACAAAAGTTTATTTAATCTTAGACTTTCGCCAATAATTGATGCAATTTGATGACAACATACATGAAAGTGAGTAAAAAAATGGTACATGGAACTAAAAAATAAAATGTGATACCAATTAATATCCACAAAAATACAACAGTGGTAATACCACCACAAATAATAATAATAATAATAATAATAATAATAATAATAATAATAATAATAATAATAATAATAATAATAATAACAACAACAACAGAAGCACACGTGCAATGATATCTAGTATTGATTTTATAAATGAGGATCACGCGTATACCCAATTCTTGTTTAAGTTAATAAAGTTATTGACATTTAATAACACTAGGTGTAACAAAATGCTTTGATCTGGGTGATCTTTATCCTCGTTTACCCGGGAAAATGCCACCATAAATAGCCCCCCCCCCCCATTTTTTTCTATCTTATGTAACATATTCCTATCGCTAATTAAAGTTCTAGAAGATTGGGATTTTGCGAACATTGCCGTCATTTATCAAGGACAATAGAAACGAACCTAGAAGTTACAGACATATTAGTTTAACGTATTGATAGGTAGAATTACAGAATTAATTCTCAAAGACAAAATAATGAATCGTTTAGAATATCACAAACATTTAAGTAATTTTCCTTACTGATTGATATAGAGCGAAACGCCCTTGTGTACTTCAAATATTCCATGTCAAGAAGGTTTGTTTTCTTTGTGTTTAAGAATTTTACGGCGCTTTGACACATTTAGGTCATTGCAGGGCATTAAAAAGACTGAAAATGTACACACACACACACACACAAACACACAGATACACACACACATATACACAAATGACTTGCATGAGCATAACATTCGCCTTGAGAGTGACACACATGTCCAGTATTAAGACAACTGTGGATTACGTTAGGAGGGACAATTAAGATATTCATCTCTATAACAGAATATGTCGAGCAACTGAATCTGACAAGCGATGCCGTGACGTCACACCCATATTACCCAATCAATTCAAAATGATCAGATGCCACAAATTCTTATGACTAAGACCGGATATCTGCTTATGAAAGTATTATCCAATCAATTCAAAATGATCAGATGCCATATATTCTTATGACTAAGACAGGATATCTGCTAGTGAAAGTTATCTCTGGAATGGGCAGAGACATTGTCTATACCACATGTGTGACCCAGTGTCTAGAACTAACTGGTGTTATGTCTGAGTGAGAATAAATATAAGATATGGTCAAGTGCCAGAAGTAGACAGAGAATAAAAACATCACAGTGTCAGAGATCCAAACTCGGGATCCAATTGACACGACACTTCCGGCCTGGCTGAGAGAGAAAGAAAGAATGAAAGAAAGAGAGAGAGAGAGAGAGAGAGTGAGAGAGAAAGAAAGAAAGAAAGAGAGAGAGATAGAGAGAGAGAGAGAGAGAGAGAGAGAGAGAGAGAGAAAGATCATCGAGAAGTCGCACTCGCAACCGAGCCATCCAGCCCATACCCTATATTTGCCATCTTTATTAATATAAGTTGGAATGAAGGAATGACAAAAGGTCCACTTATTGTTTAAATGGTTAGAAATATGTTTTTTTTTATTTTTGTATTTTATGAAACTATAACTATTATTCTACCAAATAAAATTTCGAAGATAATATCAATTGTCAGCAACTTAACCACACCGACATGAATACCAATACTGGTGTGTCAACTGGTCGTCTTTGTAACATTGGATATCAATATTGAGTAATTTCGATAATCTGTAAAAAACTTAAATTTACTCAGTTTTTCTAGACTCAAGTCGTATGAACATTGATCCAAATAAAGCGAGGGTTTCAAACATAATATAAAGCAGTGATGATTTATCAAAGTTTTCCAAAATGTATGGACATAGTATACACGTTTTACACAGTTTTTCGACTCTTTGACAAGCTATTTCTCCTCTTCTTTTGGTGCCAATTTATTGAGTATATTTTTCAATATTCCCTTAAAAAACTGGCGAAAGCTATTTCACCCCCCCCCCCCGCACCCCCCAAATAAAGTAAAATAGATTAATTGTAATATCGTTTTGGGTCAAGTGTTACAAAAACACACTTTGACACATCCTCAAATTTACTTCCGGTTGTGAAATGACGCCAAGAAGTATGGGAAGTCTTAAGTAAATCAACTAAAGAGTCTGCCCTGGGGAGGGACGGTTCATTGTATAATTCGGCTCGTTTCTAAATTGCGTTAACATTAAGGTTAACATTGAGGAATTTAATATAGAGCTTAAATGAATTATCACGTGACTTTCATGAGATGTGAAATAATTGTGTCACTAGGCAATCGCTCGGTCACGTCAAATATGAAAGAAAAATGAATCCACAAAATGGATGGACGAGAAAAATGAGGTCTAGCACAATTTTAAGGACACAAAATGTAAAAATAAGAAACTAGTTCCGGATACTTGAACTGAAAGAGTATTACGTGCACTTTGAACACTACAAAATATAAATAAGTTACTTCTTCGTGTTACCGACAAGGCAAATGGAAATTCCCACTTAGCGAGATCTAGAACATTAAGATTATGTCTTTTACGTTATCATCTTTACCCAAAGATCTCCATTCAGAAAATAAATTTACATATTACCGTGACTCCCTCGGGGACTGAACTTCTTCCGTAGCTACGGCACTATATATCGCAGGCTGGAGGTTATGGATGTGATCATAATGATGACCCAATTTTTTTTCTCCACCAGACAATTCGATAATGTCCCTTTGAATCTCCGGGGACACTTTATCTTATATGTGTTTTTCTGGCACTGAAAGATCTATGAATTTAATATTCATATTTATGGACATTTTGAAACTTCGTATTACAGTGCATTCTTCTTGATATTTAAATTGCTTTTAAAGAAATAATCTGGCACGAAATATTATGGGAAGATATTTCCATTTCTCAATTTTCAATTCTCCTGTTTATGACTTAGATGTGGACGCCATCTTTGTTAACATTTGATTAATCGAGAACTTAAGATTGATAATGAAAACGTAATATCCATTGAATGTGCCCAAAGCGCTTCACAGTGGGATATAAGCCAACAGTAGTCCTTCATACCAATATGCCCAAGGAGCCGGGGTTTATACCAAACTCTAGAGCGTGAGACGGACAATAGAAATTGCCTGCAACCTTTTGGATAGGACGGTAGTCTATCGCAAAGTACTTTCCCTCCAGATCTAACAGACCCAGCTATCAAGTCACTGCCGGGTGAACAGGGGGGGGGGGGGTGTCAGAAAAAATATCGACCGCACCCGGGATCGATATCTGTCTCTTTGCGTGTGAAGCGAGTGCTCTACCGATTGAGCTATCGGGGCTCCTAAAAGCCAACAAATATAGCGAGATATGTCGCCAGTAAGGCGATATTAATATTTTCTTTTCGGCAATGCAGTGCCTTATCGGTCAGGCATTTATTTTAGTCATGAGAACGGTGACAGAATGTGAGCCTTTTCCAACGACCCATCTTTGCTCTTACAGAGTGGGACTCGAAAATGTAAGAGAAAACAACTGTAGAGTGTCTGAAGTCTTGCAATAAACTGAAACATATCATTGTCTTAGCGATTATGGCCACAAAGCGACAACATCTAGGTTCTTGCACTTTCTGGGCATTTGGTCAGTTTTCTCTCTTACTGTCTATTAACCAGTAGGCATTTTGGAAAACCCATATTTAAAAAGATTATCCAGAATTATCGTCCATCAAATATTAATTGATTTAAATGTCCCTCATCTTAACTAAAACTCTCAAACCTGGGACCTAGTGAGGTCCCAGCTTTGAGAGTTTGAGCCAAGATGAGGGGCATTTAAATCTATGGATATTTTAATAATAATAATAATAATAATAATAATAATAATAATAATAATAATAATAATAATAATAATAAATAATAATAATAATAATAAAATAATAATAATAATAATATAATATGATAAATAATAATAATGATAATAATAATAATAATAATGATAATAATAATAATAATAATAATAATAATAATAATAATGATGATGATGATGATGATGATGATGATGATGATGATGATAATAATAATAATAACAATAATAACAATAGTAACAATGATATTAGCAACAACAGCAATAATAATAATATTAATAATAATAATAATAATAATAATAATAATAATAATAATAATAATAATAATAATAATAATAATAATAATAATAATAATGCGTAGCATAAGCATTATCCTAAATAAACATTTCGGCTCTTAACATCCATCATATTACTCGTAGTAGATATGAATAAATATTGGAATAACTACTCTTGCTAGATCTCGATGAAACTGGATGGTAAGAGTAAACAATTATGATATTTATACATAAATCTACAAAACGGTGTCGGCATTTCCCCCAGACAATGTAGGTTTGGCTAGAATTCAATTATCAACAAAAGGAAGAGGGGAACATTGCCAGTTTTTCTCTGGTCATCTTCGATCACCACCACCACCACCACCACCACCACCACCTCTTCATCCTCTTCCTCTTCTTTCTCTCCTTCCTCCTTCTATTCTGCCTTAAATCATACCACATTAATATCGTCATCATCATCATCATCACCATCATCATCATCATCATCATCATCATCATCATCATCATCATCATCATCATCATCATCCTCTCTTCCTCCTCCTCCTCCTCCTCATCATCATCATCATCATCATCATCATCATCATCTCCTCCTCATCATCGTCATCATAATCATCATCGTCAACACATTACGATTTAAATGAAATTATAGGTAATAAATGTCTTAACAAAAATGTCTCTAACATATGATTGATTTGTGAAATATTTTATAGTTAATGCAATAATTTCGTCGTCCAAAATATATCTACAACTATCGACAAGCAATTTGTTTTTAAGTTTCCCTAATATTCGATAGGGATATTTCGGGGCTTTTCTGGTGTAAATTGTATAACTGCTTCTTGCATTTCCCCTTTCCTAATGTCATGTGTTTGTTGTTGTTTAAAAAAAACGACAAAACCAGAAGAAAAAACTTGAACGTTTATAGAGCGCAATATCTACTAAAACGTGCTCAACGGGCTTCACAAGTGGTCCGAAGCCGATAGCAACACCACTCAACATATGTAAAAAAAACTTGCTTTTTTATTTAGCCCAATATCCACTAAACGTGCTCAAAGAGTTCTTCAACGACGAGATATTATGCGCTGTTGAGGCTTAATTTCATTATTTTTTCGACAGAGACAACGGTGATTCTGGTCAGGTACCCAGACCTGAGTGCAGTGAGAGAATGTGAGTAAAGGGCCTTTCAAGAGCGGGGTTCGAACGAGAGATCTACCGGTCCGTTACAAATCTATAACCAAAATAATAACGCCTTGATGTGAAATAGTCGGGCATGAAGACATCCTAATATCATGAATTATCGTATAAGAAAATGGATTCTTGCCACGGGGCCAGGAATAAGGAAGCTGTATAAAACGGTTATAATTCAATGAGAAAGTAATGTGTGCGCTGGGCGGCAAATGGGCTTAGAAGTTAAGCAAGTGCACGAGCCGATCGAAGGGAATTATAGATCACTATCCAGTATCCCGCACCAGCACTTGTTATCCCCCGTGGTGTTTTTTCACGAATTGTTTGGCTGATTACCTCCCTTGCTGCTTTCATCTTGGAGATGTTGAAATGAAGAAAGAAAATGAAGGAAAAGAAGAAGAAAAATAACCCCAAAAAGCAACAACAACTGGCCAGAAGATAAAAAACAACAAAAAACAATCTATGATGGCAAATGTATCCGCCCCTTTCATTTTCACGTTTCTGCCTTGTTATGTTTTCATCTTGTCTCTTTTTAACGTTACTTTACAATTTTATCTTTAATCCACCAAGTCTTGTAACGTTATCGTCTTCGTCACTGTTTTCGTCATAGACACTTTTACTTCACCAAATTTTAATCTCTTAAGAGTCTTCGGTGTCAATGCTATTTGGCGTCATTATAATCACACTCGTCATTAGCCCTCAGTGGCGACCCAAACACGATCCATTCACAACAATTGCAGCCAACACAACCACTATCACTACCACCAACCCACCACTCCCACAACCACCACCGCCAACACTACCGTCACCACCACCACCACCACAACTGGCATCATCATCATCATCATCATCATCATCATCATCATCATCATCATTATTATCATCATCATCACCACCACCGACACCATTATGATCATCATCACCACCACTACCACTTCCATCCGCCCTTACAAGCCTCCCCCCCCCCCCTCTTTTCTCGTTCATAAATTGGACAGCCAGTAGAGCATTTCTCAACCTTATCAACATTAACCTTTTAACGACGAGAATTACTTTCTTTTCAGAACATAATTTCTACCAGTAGCTTCCCAGTTACAACTACATCCTTTTAAATTTTCAATAAGACAGCACCCAATGCGACTAGGACTTAATTGAATCCAAAATCGCATCTCTGTTACTACTCGCTTGCGCTGTTATGTGACCATGTGGAATGACATTTACCTTCGGATCGGAAGCCCCGTACAGTTGTGTCATTGGAAAAGTCTCTTTTTCTCAGATTTTCTCACCGTACTCATGTGTAAAACGAGTACTGACCGTTAACAGCGTTGTATCTATCCGGAAAATTGTATCGCCTAACATGCTTCATGGCTCGTCCTACTGTTGGCTAGGGATCCATGTGAAGCGTTTTGAGCACGTTTGGTGGATATTGTGCCATATAAAATCTCACGTTAAAAAAAACAAAACAACTACTCTCTTGGTGAATATTTCATGGTATCACGTTTGCTGGGTAGCCCCGTATGCGAAGGGTTAAGCCATAATGATACTTAATCTGAAATCCAATCTCCACCAGTGACAACCTGACATCAAGTATGCTTTACTGTCCTCACCAACACCAAAGAAATCACTAATCACATGGATATCCGTCCCCTATACTCATAATAACACCACCTTATCCAGATCCATTACCCGATTTCTACGGATAATGGAAGGAGAGATTTAAAGTGCATTGACAACACCACCACCACCACCACCACTACCACCATCACCACCACCACCACCACCACCACCACCACCACCACTACCACCATCACCACCACCATCACCACCACCACCACCACCACAATCATCGTCATCACTACTGTGACAATACATCAAGTAACTACATCAAGGCAATGTGGCCGAGTGATATGACACTCGCCTTTTAGGATCAGAAAGTCCTGGTTTAGAGTCACGTACAATAATGAGTCCTTGGAAAAGGCTCTTTGCTCACATTATCTCCCAATTTCAGGTGTAAAAGGAGTACCTGGTCGTTAAAAGCGTTGTCTCTTACCGAAAAAAAATTCTAATATCGCTTAACAAGCGTCATGTGTCGTCCTACATGTTAAGTGGTCCTGTTGACCGGGGACCCTTGTAAAGCGTTATAATTATATACTACTACTACTACTACTACTACTATACTACTACTACTACTACTATACTACTACTAATAATAATAATATAATAATAATAATAATAATAATAATGAGATGATGATGATAATAATAATAATAATAATAATAATAATAATAATAATAATAATAATAATAATAATAATAATAATTAATAATATGATTGATGATGATGATGAGATGATGATGATGATGATATATGATGATAATAATATCAATAATAATTACAATAATAATAATATATAATAATAATAATAATAATATATGATAATAATAATATAATAAAATAATAATATTAATAATAATAATAATATAATAATAATAATAATGATAATAATAATAATAATAGTAATGATGATGATGATGATAACAATAATAATAATAATAATAATAATAATAATAATATAATAATAATAATAATAAATAATAATAATAATAATAATAGACACTTGCATAGCGGATTTTAAAAAGTATATAATGCTCAATGCGCTTCACATAAGTTCAGACACCACCACCACAACTATCACAACAACCACCAATGCCACCACAATCATCATCATCACTACCGTTTCACCATCACTGTTACGAAGGCCGCCAATAACTACATCAACAGCCCTACAAAGGACCCTAAACCTCAAACATACTAGTAGGATTACCATTTACGTAAGTTGGCTATTTGCTAGTTTAAAATGCTAGCTTATCTTTGCAATCTGATTGAAGGGGGACTTTTCCAATTGACTCTCTGCTAGATTCTTGTTAAGTCAACACATTTCTAAACTCATGTCTATTTTAGATTCACTGTAATATTTTGAAAGAGGCCTTTTTTCCCCAACAAAAAGCTACATTCTAGAACTGAAGATCGGTCTTTGATTTGCTATAGATTCTGTGACTTGACAAACCCTGACAATTTCTCAGCGCTACGGTCTATGCTTCGTATCCGAAAGGTGCCAAGTTCAATCACCCACCGCTACGCTGTGTGACCTTCATCAAGTCACCTCGCCCTAACTCAGTTTGCGGCACTGCACTGCGGCTGACGCCTGGGTTATTCCAATCTTTTCTTGGAATAGACCTTTGAGACAAATTTCTCCTATGGGATGAATAAAGTTCCTCTTATCTTATCTTATCTTATTTTATTTTAACGACATGTCATTTTTCATATGGTTATTAGTTCTTTGTATTGTGACGTTAATTCCTTAAATATATAAAAATATTGCAGCTCGAAGAAACAAATAACAACAGGAAATGGCATGAAAGAATCAATTCATTCAACGAAGATAGATAATGATTCTCACATCTAAGGACGAATGAAAGATGAGAGAATCATATTGATTCAATTGAAGGAAACTGAAGAAAATATATTTTCCCCTTAGTTTAAAAAAAAACAAAAAACAATTTTTTATTTATGCGATGCGTTTAGGTAAAATACTCACAACATCTGCAAGCCGGTATGATATACCAACACACAAAACTATGTGTATAACCTTAAATGTTTATAGTCTGGTTGGTATAATTTAGTAAGGTGGCTGTCTAAAATCAATAACAGAGAGCTGAGTGACGTCAATGTCATATTGGAGTATATCGGCGAGCGACACAAAAACGATCATTTAGGACAGCCTTATCTCCGCTTTAAGCCTAAGCCCTTGATTTCAAACGAGACACAATACCACCGCCCTAAAATAAAATCGAGTATTGTGAAATCACAAGGACAATGCCTGTAACGGGATTACCACGGGATCGTTTCCATACTTTCCGGACATGAAATTTTATCTTGGAAATTCTAGTCAAAATTGGAAATTTTCTGACCCCAGGCATTTCCTGCCTCAACTCATCCTTTACAAGTCGATCCCCTGCTTTGCTCTCCCCTAGCTACTGACTGAATCACGCGGGCATTGAATTACCTTTTCCTCCTGTCTGTAATCCAGTTACACCGTATAGGATATTGGCAATTTTTGGATTGGAGAATTAGAAGATTTAGATTTCCTCTAATGATGGACAATAATGGTATAAGTTCGGTTCTTTTTCTTTTATTTTACATAATCAGCCATTAATCAAAACTGAACATATTCAGAAAAACTCTCAATGCTCTTGAAACGATCGCTCTGCCTGATCAACGCATTGTAATTCGGTGAATAGAAAACATGCCGAAGTATAGATAGTCACTCTCAACTAGAGAAGTGCTAAAATCCTTTGAATAATATGAATATCTGATAAAAGTACTCCCTAATTTATCACTTTGAATGATTTTACAGCATCGGTCGTTTAATATCTGACTCGGCGAATCGATTTGAATATTATTAATAATAATAATAATAATAATAATAATAATAATAATAATAATAATAATAATAATAATAATAATACCGATGACGATGATTGTGATGATGATGATGATGATGATGATGATGATGATGATGATGATGAGATGATAAGAAAAAGAGAAAAGAAATAGAAGAAGAGAAGAAGAAGAAGAGAAGAAGAAGAAGAAGAAGAAGAAGAAGAAGAAGAAGAAGAAGAAGAATCAGTTTGCAGTGTTTTGCTATGCTGTGCGTAGTCTGTCGCGTTGTGACATAGACGTCTAATTGTGTTTTAAACTCCAGCTTAATATCTAAAAATATAAACAACATAAAATGACATTAGCTACACAGTTACAATCATGACCACCGCCTCCAATCACAAGGGAAATAAAACTTCATCATGATCGTGCATACTTCCTGTACTAAGCAATGCACCAAAACTTTTTGATTTAAATATAATTTTGTAGAGGAAGATAAGTTTATCCCTAATTGTAAACTTTTCCCCTTTAGAATCTCCCATGGGACGATCGGTTAGAAGGCCGTCAGAGTGCCATGAAACCATGACCACAATTGAAAGTGTCAGCACCATATTCAGCTTTTATATAGCGCAAGATCCACTAAACGTGCTCAAAGCGTTTTACAAAGGGTCCATGACCAACAGTAACACGTAACAGGAAGAAAGAGACATGACGCCTGATACGCGATATTTACATTTTGTTTCGGACAGAGACAACGCTGTTAAAAGTAATCATTTTACACCTGAGTACGGTGTAAGTGAATATGAGTAAAGAGCCTCTTGCAATGACTCAACTTTGCGCCGAGCGAGGCTCAAACCCAGGACCTTCCGATCCGAAAGCGAGTGTCATACCACAAGACCACTGTCGTTTCTTTCTAAAAACGGTAATTATCTCGGGGTGAACCTGGTGTTTAAAACCGAATTTAAAGCTGTAACAATTCAAGTTACGATAAATCTCCCCATTGAGATGAGTGATCTTTATTTCTCGTGGAGCCGGATTTATCCCGGATTCTATATCGTGAAACGGACAATAGCATTTCTTGCTATATTATATTGCATGGGACGCTAGTCTATCGACG